>NC_135894.1:95436343-95977811 GCF_964194155.1 Cetorhinus maximus
CTCAGTCTAAAGAAAAATAATAATTAACACACTCCAACTTTCACACACACGTGCACTCGAGTTCAAACATGCAAAATAGATTACAAAGTGGGAGAATATATTAAGTGATATTTTGAAGTCCAATAAAGATTAAAGTTACATGGATCTTTAGGCAAGCCGTCAGACTTGAGGGGACCCAAGCTGAGCTCAGTGGTCCCTCAGGATTTGGCATCGAGACAGTTTAAAGAAACTGATAGTCAATTTATCTTTTCTTCCAAAGACAGGAGCTGTTGGATTGATTTCTTTAAAAATCTTTGCCTCTGACGTGTGGATAGTCAAACAACAGATAGGGCTCAAACTTGCAAGATGGATTAGAAGAGAGAGTGGGAGGCCCACACAGGGGTCTTGCCACGTCGACGCCTTTTCTGTTTCTGTCTGATCTGGAGAAAATAGTTTCTTAACATACAAAGGAAGGTTAGCTGGCTTGTCACATGGTCCACTCTCAGTAACAGACCAGTGACCCAAATATGGTCATGGTTAGTGGATTCAAATTGCATGGTTTGAACTTGATGAGATTATGGCTGGCTGGCTCTCTCAGCCAGAGTCCTTTGTCTGAAGTGATGACATGAAATGTTTGTTCCCTACTCAGTTGGGTCTGGATGTCCTGCAAATTGCTCAGGAGATGTGGTTCATTCATATTCTTTTTTTGATGGGTTCCTGCAGACAGGTTCACCTAATAACTTTGGAATTTCTCATGTACAGCGATGCAAGTGTTCAGCGATCTTGAAACTGCACTTTCAAGTCAGTGGAATGTTGCCTCAGTCTTTGTAAAATTCATTGAAGGGTTTTCAGCCAGTAACCATATCAACTCATTTTCAATATAAAGCCTGGCTTCACAACAATAGGGATTTATAGATGGTGTGAGTGGATAGAAAGACAGATGGGAAGGAAGTGAGAGCAAAACAGAATTTGAAGGACAGAAACAAATTAATATATTCTCACTGTGTCAATAACTATAAAGGATGTGAGAATATGTTTTATAAGAAAATATGTTTAGATATTTTGATACGGTGAGATGAAGTAGGGTGAGAAACCAATTGACCTGCATCAGGTCAGATAATTTTGTGGAATGGAGTTGGGAAAGCCCTCCCCTAATAGCTCAGTTGGCGAAGACGGTATGTTACTCAGCGCTACAACCAACAATGTACTCAGTTCAATTCCCAATGCGAGTTGTGCTGATTGGGGTTATATTTTTGAGATGCTATATTGGCCTCGGTACACTGCGGTTAGGAGGGGAACTCCTGATGCCCACCCTTGATCCCAGCTGCCAATGGCAGGTACAGATATGTTGGGCTGAATGGCTTGTGCCTTTGCTGTAAATCCGTACATAATTCTATATAATTTGAAAGCTCTTGATGAGATTGTTTCAGATTCTAGTTGCCTCTCAGTAGCACAGAAACAGGCCACTCAACACAACTGATTCATGCTAGTGTTTATTCAACATAAATCTCATCCCACCCTAACCAACTCTTCCCACCCAGCCCCTCTATCCCTCTATTCATTTCTCCTTTGTGTATAAATTAAGCCTCGCCTTAAAGGTATCAAAGCTTTCTGCCACAGTGCTGTTATCTTTCGAATGAGTCTGAAACCAAGACAGCATCTGCCCTCGCCAGTGAATGAGAAAAAGTCCCTGCGCTATATGGCAAAAGAGCAGGGGAGATCTCTCCAGTACCCTCTCTTTCTTTCTCTGTCTTTCTTTCCCTCTTTTTTTCTCTCATTCACTTTTCCTCCTTCCCTTTCTCTTCTTCTCCTCCCTGTCTCTCATTCCCTTTCCCCCTTACTGTCTTTTCCCCCTCTCTCTTTTTCTCACTCTTTTTCTCTCCTCCTCACTCTCTCTTTTTCTCTCTGTTTCCCTCCCTCCCTCTTTCTTCCTCTCTCTCCCCCTTTCTTCTCTCTCCCTCTCTTTGGCGTTCTTTCCCTTTCTCTCTTGCAGTCCTCTCCTTTTCTCTCCATCTCTTTCATAGCTCTCTCTGTCTCTCCATCTCTCTCTCTCCTCCACTCTCTTTATCACTTTCTCTCTCTCTTTCTCTATCTCTCTCTATCATTGTCTCTCTGAATCCTGTAGTTTGTTGTCTCTTGCCATTGTTTCACCGGCAAGAATAGAACTAAAACTCTAAATGTTCGATATTGAGGCATTGCTACCTAAAAAAAATGATTCTGTGCAAGCATGTATCGAATTAGTTTGGCTTGAATCAATTAGAATCAATTCCAAATGATTTACCCTTCCTTCTCCTGCGATCAAGCATCACTGCTAATTGCAATTATGTGCAATGTTACATGAAACTAATCATTTCAATTGACAATTGACCCCTTGATCTGCTCCTCCTGTGCTGTCAGTAGACTTCCTTCCTGCTCATCTGTGGCTCAGTTCATAGCACCCTTGCCTTTGAATCAGAGGGTTGTGGGTTCATGTCCCACTCCCGGAAACCAAGAACTGTGATTGTACTCGAAAGAGTTGCAATCTGTGACTGTTGATAACTCGAAAGAATTTTTAGAGGTGTCAGCTGTGGCTCAGTTCATAGCACCCTCGCCTTTGAATCAGAGGGTTGTGGGCTCATGTCCCACTCCCGGAAACCAAGAACTGTGATTGTACTTGAAAGGGTTGCAATCTGTGACTGTTGATAACTCGAAAGAGTTTCCTTCCTGCTCATTTGAGGTGTCAGCTGTGGCTCAGTTCATAGCACCCTCGCCTTTGAATCAGAGGGTTGTGGGTTCGTATCCCACTCCCGGAAACCAAGAACTGTGATTGTACTCAAAAGAGTTGCAATCTGTGACTGTTGATAACTCAAAAGAATTTGAGGTGTCAGCTGTGGCTCAGTTCATAGCATCCTCGCCTTTGAATCAGAGGGTTGTGGGTTCATGTCCCACTCCCGGAAACCAAGAACTGTGATTGTACTCGAAAGAGTTGCAATCTGTGACTGTTGATAACTCGAAAGAGTTTCCTTCCTGCTCATTTGAGGTGTCAGCTGTAGCTCAGTTCATAGCACCCTCGCCTTTGAATCAGAGGGTTGTGGGTTCATGTCCCACTCCTGGAAACCAAGAACTGTGAATGTACTCAAAAGAGTTACATGCGATCTGTTGATAACTCGAAAGATTTTCCTTCCTGCTCATTTGAGGTGTCAGCTGTAGCTCAGTTCACAGCACCCTCGCCTTTGAATCAGAGGGTTGTGGGTTCATGTCCCACTCCCGGAAACCAAGAACTGTGATTGTACTCGAAAGAGTTGCAATCTGTGACTGTTGATAACTCGAAAGAGTTTCCTTCCTGCTCATGCAGCCAGCTGCTAGCTGCATGTTTGCCATAGTTACCAAAAACTTATCACTATCAGGGGCCGGTCACTTTACCCTGCACGAGTTTGGGGGGGTGACTGCATTGATCCGGAGCCACAATGTGAATGAAGTGGTGCCAATGGCTTGGGTAGAGTCCGTTAAATAGTTGCCAGCCACGACTCAGTGTGTGGTACTCTTGCCTCTGGGTCAGAAGGTTGTGGGTTCAAGTTCCACTCCAGAGACTCTAGACTAGCACTCCCAACATAGTGTTGAGGGAGTGCTGCACTTTCAGAGATGTCTTTCTCATCAGAAGTCACACAGTGGTCCTGTCTACCCTCTCAGGTGAGTGCAAACTTTCCCATGGCAGCATTTCTAAAGAACAGCAGGAGAGTTCTCCCTAGTGTCCTGCTCAATATTTATCTCTCAATCAACGTCACTAAAGGAACAGATTTTCTGGCCATTACCAGATTTACCAGAATGGTTCCAGGGATGAGGGAATTTAGCTACAAGGTTAGTTTGGAGAAGCTGGGGTTGTTCTCCGTGGAACAAGGGGGACCAGGGGAGAGTTTTGAGAGAGGTGTGCAGGATTTTGACAGGTTTAGGTGGACAAAGAAAAGCTAATGGTACAAGGACTCGGGAACACGGATTTATGCTTTTGGGCAAGAGATGAGGAGGGATGTGAGAAAGAACTTTATTACACAGCGAGTGATAATGACCTGAAACTCACTGCCCCACGAGGGTGATGGAAGCAGAGACAATGAATGACTTCAAAGGAAATCAGAGGGGTGCTTGAGGGAAGTTAACTTACAGGGCAAAAGAGATAGAGAAAGGGAATGGGACCGATTGGATTGTTCTACAGAGAGCCAGCATGGGCTCGATGGGCTGAATGGTCTCCTTCTGTGCTGTTATGACTCGAATTACTGCTGTGGGAGTTTGCTTCGCACACTTTGGCTGTTAAGTATTTTTCTTTACAAGGTTGATTACGCTTCAAAAAACCTTAATTGGCTGTAAAGTGCTTTGGGAGTCCTGTGGTCAGGAAAGGTACTGTGTTTAAAGGACAAACCTATACTTACATGACAGGTTGTCCCACATCTATTCACTTCACATCTGTTGAGTTGCTTCTCGCAGTTAACACAGCAGCCATTTATGTGCAAAGAAAAAATCCCATGAGAATGGGCGTCCAGTTTTATTTGTGAATGGTCGAGTGGCCAGGTAACTGGGGGAAATCACTGTGGCAGTGAGTCATACAGGAGAGCAGCAGGTTTGATTCCTGCCCTGTGCTCAGTTAGATGAACTCAACCGGACAGAGGTGGAGCTCTTACAGTCAGAGTCAGTGGTGTTGCACTAATAAAGGGGAAAATAAAATACAGAAAGGCCCCATTCCTAATAGTTAACTGGAAGAGTTAAGAAAGCCTTTAGAGCTACACTTAGCTTTTGAGACAAATACTCATCATACGCTCAGTTATTGAAAGCTTTCTTACAATATACATCGTACGCCCACACATGTTTTTCCCAGTGTCTAATGCAAATGCTGCCTCTTCATGTGGGAGCCCTGAGAACAAGTGATAAATGGACTATTTGGTCATGGGGGAACTGCACAACCATTCAACGTACCAGCCGAGGTCAATAGTGGCCATCACCCTGGCTGATATTTCAACCCAGTGGTGCTGAGGCCAACATAGCATTCCAAAGTGCCATGTCAGCTGGGCTCAAATCAACTCAACATGGACTGGAATCAATCCTGATCCATTGTGGACTGAAGGACTGAGCTAGCCAACGTCTTCGTCAACTGAGTTTATCAGGGCAGAGCTCTTACAACTCAATTGCATCAAATTACCTGTTGTGTAGAACTACACTGAATTTTACTCCACAATAAACAGGCCATTTCTAGATCTATGCAAGCATTTATGATCCACACAAGCCTCCTCCCGCATGACTTGCCCTCACCCTGTCGACATATCCTGCTGAAAGCATAATATTAATGGGGTTAAATCATGCTTTGTGAGATTAGATGTCAGTGCCCCTGTTTAAATGGATTACTATCTGCACAAAATGTTTTAATTTACCGAGTGAGTGCAGGACCTGACACTGAAACTGCACAGTACTAGAAACGAGCAAGAAGTTTTCTTTTACTCAGCACTTATTAGTCACCCAAGGTTAACTTTGACAGGATTGTTATAAATCTCACCCATTACCCAGTAAAGGTGGTGTACAATGGTAACAGTATTTTTTTAATTCATGGGATGTGGCTGGGCCAGCATTTATTGTCCATCCATAATTGTCGTTGAGAAGGTGATGGTGAGCTGCCTTCACAAATTCACAGAATTTTAACGGCACAGAAGGAGACCATTCGGCCCATCATGTCTGCACCGGCTCTCCAAATGAGCATTATGGCCTATTGCCATTGCCCTACCTTTTCCCAGTACCCTTGCACATTGTTTCTATTCAAATAATCATCTAATGTCCTCTTGAATGCCTTGATTGAACCTGCCTCCACCACACTTCCAGGCAGTGCATTCCAGATCCAAACCACACGTCGTGTGAAAAAGTATTTTCTCACGTCACATTTGCTTCCTTTGCAAATCTCTTTAAATCTGTGCCCTCTCTTGATGCTTCTATGAGCGGGAACAGCTTCTCCTGATCTACTCTGTCCAGCCCCCTCATGATTTTAAACATCTCTATCAGATCTCCTCTTAGCCACCTTCTCTTCAAGGAGAACAGTTCCAACCTCTCCAATCTATCCTCATAGCTGAAGTGTCTCATCCCTGGAATCATTCTTGTAAACCTCTTCTGCACTCTCTCCAATGTGTTCACATCCTTCCTACAATGTGGTGCCCAGAACTGTACACAATACTCCAGCTGAGGTCTAATGACTTTCTTATATAAATTCAGCATAGCCTCCCTGCTCTTGTACTCTGTGCCCCTATTAATAAAGCACAGGATACTATATGCTTTATTAACTGCTCTCTCCACCTGTCCTGCCACCTTCAATGATCTATGCACATATACACCCCAAGTCTTTCTGCTCCTGCACCCCCTTCAAAATTTCACCTCTTATTTTATATTATTTGTCCATGTTCTTCCTACCAAAATGCACCACCTCACACTTCTCCACATTGAACTTCATCTGCCACCTATCTGCCCACTCCACCAACTTGTCTATGTCCTTTTGAAGTTCTACACCGTCCTCCTCACAGTTCACAAAACTCCCAAGCTTCATATCATCCGCAAACTTTGAAATTGTCCCCTGTATACCAAGATCTAGATCACTAATGTATATCAGGAAAAGCAAGTGTTCCAATACCGACCCCTGGGGAACTCCATTACAAACCTTCCTCTAGCCTGAAAAATATCCATTGACCATTGCTCTCTGCTTTTTTTTCAACCAATTTTGCATCCACGTTGCTACTTTTTACTCCATGAGCAATAACTTTTCTCACAACTCTACTGTGTGGCACTGTGTCAAATGCCTTTTGAAAGTCCATGTATGCCACATCAACAGCATTATCCTCATCGAGGGTTTTCTGTTACTTTTTCTATTACCTCTTCAAAACACTCCAGTAAGTTAGTTAAACATGATTTCCCCTTTAGAAATCCATGCTGGCTCTTCCTTATCAACCCATATTTTTCCATGTGACTACTAATTCTATCCCGAATAATTGTTTCTAGAATCTTGCCCACCACTGAAGATAAACTGACTGGTCTGTAATTGCTGGGCTTATCCTTATCCTTTTGAACATGAGCATAATGTTTGCAATTCTCCTGTCCTCTGGCACCACCCCTGCGTCTAGGGAAGACTGAAAGATTATGGCCAGTGCCCCTGCAATTTCTACTCTCACTTCCTTGGATGCATTTCATCCGGTCCTGGTGCCTTGTCAACTTTAAGTTCTGACAGTCTATTCAACACTTCCTCTTTATCAATTTTGCACCCTTCTAGTGACAGAGTTTCCTCGTCTGGGTAGCATCTGCCTCCTTGGTAAAGACAGATGCAAAATATTCATTTAATTTTTTTTTTTTGTAAAAATATACTTTATTCATAAAATATCTTCAATCACATTCCAAACCATTTCAAAAACAACATTACAAGGGTACAATCCAGGTTAAACTTTTACAAAATGTATCACCAGGTGCATCAGTACAAACAATATTACAATCATTTACAGCCTTTCATTTTGATCTGTACAGCCCGAGGGGCATGTAGGGCAAGCAAATCAAGAGCTTCCTGGATGAAAAAGGAGATAGGAATTAAGTTGAAGAATAAAAAATATGCTTATGACAGGTGTCAGGTCGAAAATACAATTGAGAACCAAGAATAATACAGAAGGTTCAGAGGGGAGGTGAAAAAGCATATTAGAGAAGCAAAGAGGGATTATGAGAAAAGACTGGCAGCCAACATAAAGAGGAATCCCAGAGCATTTTATAGACATATAAATAATAAAATGGTAGCAAAAGGAGGCATAGGGCCGATTGGGGACCTAAACGGGAATTTACACATGCAAAATATTCATTTAATACCTCAGCCATGGCCCCTTCATCCATGTGTAAATTCCCGTTTAGGTCCCCAATCGGCCCTATGCCTCCTTTTGCTACCATTTTATTATTTATATGTCTATAAAATGCTCTGGGATTCCTCTTTATGTTGGCTGCCAGTCTTTTCTCATAATCCCTCTTTGCTTCTCTAATATGCTTTTTCACCTCCCCTCTGAACCTTCTGTATTATTCTTGGTTCTCAATTGTATTTTCGACCTGACACCTGTCATAAGCATATTTTTTATTCTTCAACTTAATTCCTATCTCCTTTTTCATCCAGGAAGCTCTTGATTTGCTTGCCCTACCTTTCCCTTTCGATGGAATATACCTTGCCTGTGCCCAAACCAATTCTTTTTTGAAGGTAGCTATTGTTTTTCCTGCCAATCTTTTGTTCCAGTCTATCTGGTCCAGTTCCGTTCTTGCTCCATTGAAGTCGGCTCTTGTCCATTTAATTTTCTTACTCTGAATTGCCTATCATCCATTTCTATCGTTATCCTAAAACGTACAATACAATGATCACTGTCTTCTAAATGTTCTCCCACTGACACTTGATCTACTTGGCCCACCTCATTTCCAAGAACCAGGTCTAACACTGCATCTTTTCTTGTTGGATTGGACACATACTGCTGTAGAAAACTCTCCTGAACACAATCTAGGAACTTTTGCCTCTCACCGCCCTTTATATTACCACTGTCCCAGTCTACATTCAGGTAATTAAAGTCCCCCATTATAACTACTCTATAATGCTTGCATCTCTCAGTAATTTCCCTGCAGATTTGTTCTTCTACGTCCTTCTCACTATTTGGCAGTATATAAACTACACTGAGCAATGTAATTTGCACCCTTTTTGTTCCTTAGCTTGAGCTAAATTGATTCTGTTTTTGAACCCTTCCAGACATCCTCTTTCTCCAGCACTGCAATGCTCTCCTTAACCAGTACAGCCACCCCTCCTCCTTTCCTCCCTTTCCTATCTCTTCTGAACACCTTGTACCTGGGAATATTTAATATCCAGTTCTGCCCTTCCTTGAGCCAGGTCTCTGTTATCACCACAACATCATATTTCCACATGGCAATCTGCGCCTGTAACTCCCCAATCTCATTTTCTGTACTCTGTGCATTCACACACATCTATAGTAACCCTGATTTAGATTTTGTTACTTTCTCCCATGCCCCGACCTTACCTATTAACTTATTATTCCCTATTCTAGTGCTATCTGTCCCTCCCAGTATTTCGTGCACCCTGGTATTCCTCTCTAATATTCTCTCCTGGTTCCTATACCCCTGCTGAGTTAGTTTAAAGCCCTCCCAACAGCACTAGCAAAACACCCCACAAGGAACTCAGTCCCAGCTCTGTTCAGGTGCAGCCCATCCGGCTTGTACAGGTACCATCACCCCCAGAGCCAGTCCCAGTGCCCCAGGAATCTAAAGACCTCCCTCCTGCACCATTTTTCCAGCCACACATTAATCTGCTTTATTGTCCTATTTCTGTACTCACTGGCACTGGGAGTAATCTGGAGATTATTACATTTGAGGTCCTGCTTGCTAATTTTCTACCTAGCTCCCTAAATTCTGAGGACTACATCCCCTTTCCTACCTAAGTCATTTATACCACTGGGGGCCACAACCCCTGGCTGTTCACCCTCCCCCAGAAGAATGTCCTGCAGCCGCTCTGTGACATTCTTGATCCTGGCACCAGGGAGGCAACATACCATCCTGGAGTCACGCACCTGCCCACAGAAATGCCTGTCTGTTCCCCTAACCAATGAATCCCCTATCACTATAGCTTTTCCTTTCTGCTTTCTCCCCTCCTGTACAGCTAAGCCACTCATGGTGTCACAAACTTGCCTTTGACTGCACTGCTCTGAGGAACCAGCGCCCTCACCCGCTTCCAAAACGGAAAACCGATTTTGTGAGTGGGACCCCAGGGGACTCCTGCATTACCTGTCTACTTCTCTTGGACTGCCTGGTGGTCACCCATTCCCCCTCTGTCTCTAGGTGTGACCACCTCTCTGAACATGCTCTGCCTTCTTGAACCATTGCAGTCCCTGTGCTGTTAGGGAGGGAGGCTCCAGGATTTTGACCCAGTGACAGTGAAGGAACGGCGATATATTTCCAAGTCAGGATGGTGAGTGACTTGGAGGGGGACTTCCAGGTGGTGGTGTTCCCATGTATCTGCTGCCCTTGTCCTTCTAGATGGTAAAGGTCATGGGTTTGGAAGGTGCTATCGAAGGAACCTTGGTGAGTTCCTGCAGTGCACCCTGTAGATGGTACACACTGCTGCCACTGTACATCAGTGGCGGAGGGAGTTAATGTGTGTGGAAGCTACAGTACCACTCCTGTACCTCAGCACTGTAACCTGGAAAGATTGTCCAGTCTCCAGTGGGGAGTACCAGAACCTTTAGGGGAGCAGGTTGTATCAATGATGAATAGATGCAGCAGGTATATAAAGGTCTCAGCCTCTGATATGATTGCTTGTATGATGCATGAAAAAATACACATACTTCAGCTGTTTGTTATATGTCAGCTTCATGGTTATTTAGATCAATCCTATCAAGGTTAACCTTTATCCCTTTGCTGTATCAACAGTCCAGCCAGCAGAAAGCCGTCCTCAGAAAACATGTTGAAAGCTAGTGCCTGACAGAGAGAAGATGGGCTGATAATTTAAGTTTTGACCGTATCTGCAGTGTGTAATTTCTACAGGACATACTGCAGGAGCTCACCAAGGTTTCCCTGACTGCAATTCCTAAGCCTATGATTTCTACCACCGAGAAGATCAAAGGCAGAAAGTGCATGGGAAAAACATCATTCCCAAGTTCTCCTCCAAATCATGCACACTGTCCTGACTTGGACGTGTGTATTGCCATTTCTTCATTGTCACTGGGTCAAAATCCTGGGACTGCCTACCTAAAAGCACTGTGTCAACACATGGATCACACGGACTTCAACAGTTCAGGCAGAAGACCCACCAGCATCTTCTCAATGGTGACTAGGAATGGGAAATTGCTGATGACCCCCCACCTCATCCTGACTAATCATTTGAAAAGACAATTTCTAGCTCATTGACCTCCTGAGACGAATCAATAATTTATTTTGTGGACTTTTAGAATAGAAAATGTTCCTTTTGTTGTAATAATGGTACTTTATATTATTATTTCTGGTTCTATTGCAAAGCCTATTACAATTTGGGAAGCGGAAAAGTAGAATTGGTCAGAACATGCATCGTTTTCCCATGGAAGCTGGAGAGCTCAGAGAACGTGAGCTGCAGCACTACTAGTGGTGAGAAGATCTAATTGCACATGGCCTTTACAAGACCTCAGGACATGTCAAGCCGTTTTACAGTCAATGAAATATCTGTGAAGCGCAGCCACTGTTGTGATGTAGAAAGCGTGACAGCCAATTTATGCATAGAGAGCTTCCACAAATAGCAATGTGACAACGGACAAGCGACCTGTTTTTTAAAGTTGTTGGTTCAGGAATAAATATTGGCCAGCAAACTAGGGAGAATTGCCTAGCTCCTCTTTGAAATAGTGCCGTAGGATCTCTTAGGTCCACCTGAGAGTGCACAGGACCTTGGTTTCACATTTCACTCAAATCTCTTTCTGTGTAACACTCCCTCGGTGCTGCAGTGGATTGTCAACCTGGATAATCTCTGGAGTAGCACTTGAACCTATGACCTCTGACTCAGAGGCAAGAGTGCAACTTATTGGCCCACAGGGCTTTTAAGTGATAAAGCAAAGCTCAACATAAATATGGTCAAGTGGCCTTGGAGACCTTTGGCAATCGCCTCCAATAGTAGGTTGATCTACGGAAACTAATATAAGTGAAACAGAGTCAAGAATACAAATAATTATTTTGTGAGAAATGGATTTCTTAACTATTTATCGAACTTAATTCCAAGCAAGTGCATAGCGCCAGGTGGAAAAGTAAGAATGGGAAGTGACACTGGAGGCTGATAGGACAGATGCATTTCTAGACGAGAAGGAGTTGATGGATGCAACAAGAACAGATGTAGGTTGGGTTGAAAGGTATGAACAAGGACTGGATTTAGTGGCAGAGGAATAGATCACAAAATCAAGGAAGTTTGTTTTATTCATTCATGGGAATGTGAGCATTGCTGGCAAGGCCACCATTTGTTGTCCATTCCCAATCGTCCTTAGGAAGTTGGTGGCTGACTATTGACTCGTATCATCTACATTTGCAATCTTGAATCTGCAGCCATTTATATAAGGATTTCCTCACACATATTAATACGCTCCATCCCATACTCAAATTCAAATTTCGAGATGGAACGGTCTCTAACACGCTCTCTTTGCTCGATGTGTCTATTGAGAAATCTGCTTATGGGTTCTGCACCACTGTCTACTGCAAGCCTACCTTCACCAGTCAATATACAAATTGGGATTTGTATAGCTCCATGCACTATAGGATTGGCCTCATCAGCAATCTTGTAAACAGGGCCCTAGCCATTTGCTCACCTCGCAAGCCTGATGGAGAAATAGAGCACATCAAAGCTAAAATGCTATTATGACCATTCTGATCAGATCATTGTTTGCTATGTATCAAGCTAACTTGCAAATAGGCTAAACACCACCACTTTTGGACCTGAAAAGTGCCCAGTCTACCTCAAATTACCCTGGCAAAGGCAAAATATCTCCAAAATTTGAACAACATGTTTAGCAAACCGTTTCATGCTGCTAGTGGAGTAGCGACCTGAAGGGTATTTTCCACTAACAGGACGCTGCCATCAGTCCTACTGCACAATTGAACAAGGTCGTGTATGAATTTCAGTGCGGTGCAATGCCAGGTATGTAGGCCATACATCTCAGCGATTGGCTAATCAAATCAAACAGCATGTTCCTTTGGCTGTTCGTAACAGGCAGAGTACAGACCGTACTCAACCAGCCTGCGCTTGCAAAACCCAAAACAAAATGTCTACTGTTAGATGTGATTCTGCAGTTCAGCAGCACTGACTGGACAATCCTGAGTGTGCTAATAATTACACTAACAACTAATTTAAGATAATCAGTCGAGCTCGTAATGTGGCTCATTTATGCTTGCCAGCAGCGATGTATATTCATATGCAGGAACTCATTCTCTGCAAAGAAAAGGAATATTTTGTGAATTACCTGGAAGCTTGGGGAGCCAATAGTTCACTGTTGCTTTCTCCATGGCAACACCTCAGCTAATCACAGGTGACTAGCCAACCAATCGGCACCCTTTTCTCCGGTAGTATAAACTTTTGTGGTCGTTTGCAATTTGGCATTCTTGCGTTTGCCCTGATGAGTGCAGGACAAAAGGCTTCAGCAACAAGTCTCTCTTTTCAGCAATATTCAAATTTGGTACTACCAAGAAACTATTGCTCTTATTGCAGCATCCAACTGTTCCCATTACTCTGCCCAGAGAACCAATACAGGGATCAATCACTCTTTGCATAAGGAAACATTTCCTGTCCTTTAAACAATTTGCACGTCTGTCTCCTTATCCAGGAGTCATACTTTACCTTGAAACGATGTCCAGGATTATCCATTTCTGTTCCACTTCTATTACGTAGGATGTACAGCATAAAACAGGCCATTTGGCCCATCTAGTCCATGCGGAAGTTTATGATCCACATGAACCTTCTCCCACCACCTTTCTTCTCACCGTATCAACGTATCCATCCAATTCCTTTCCCCCTCATTTGTTTATCCAGTTTCCCCTTAAATCCATCCATGTGATTCACTTTACACGCTCCTTGTGGTAGCGCCCAAGCTTCAACTTAGTTTTTTACATGCCCTGTGTGGCAGACTGGGAGACGGTGGAATGGTAATATAGGGAGCGAGCAACATTGAAATGGCTCCCCAATGTAGTCCCGCCGACGGGGCCTTTTCACTGGGAGCGGGCTGCAATGCAGATCAGCTGCCCGCTCCAAGGATGCAGGCGCCCAATTTGCGTAATTACTGGCCCCAGTATGAGCTATTTTATGGGGCTACTGAAATTTGACCAATGGCTGTGCAGCCCCCACAATGTGGGGAGGCGCCAGCTAAATGGAGGTGATCGACCTGTGGCAGCTCAGGGTGGGGGGAACCATCTGAGTCAGAGGCTCGATATCCCAAAGAGGGTGCCTAGGCTGGGAAGCCAGCCCCTGTGCTCCAAACACATCTGCAGGGGGATTTCCCCTCTGACCCTCAGCACCCTGAATTATTTATTTATTTTATGGGCTTACCTGTTTGGAGGCTGAAGATCTCCTGCCCATCACAACAGCGAGCACCTCCATCCGATGCTGCTGCCGAGGTTTCAGGGTTGCCGACTCTCTGATTGGGATGGCTGCATCAGGAGCCTTCCCACCTTCCTCAATTGGACGATGGCCTGCAGACGGCCAATTAGGAAACCTTAGTAACTTTGCCGAGCGGCACCTCTGCCAGCAAGTGCAGGCCTCGGGACCTGTTTCTCACTTTGCTGTCACGTCCCGAAAATTCAGGCCATTCTGACCACTCTCTGGATAAAGAGAAAATAACAGAAAATCGGCGCACCTCCACGGTTGACGTTAAACAAGGCAACACCCTTCCTTCATAAAACAGCCGCGCTGCGGCGAGGAGCAATGGTGACATCCCCCACTAACGGAAAATGTACGGATTCTCACCACAAAACCATGTGCCACCCCCAGGTGGCAATTGGGAAGGGAGAAATTCAACCAGGTACCCAGAAGCTGAGAAATGTGCAGTAACTCCTGTTGTAAAAGTACACTCCTGCTCGACTCTGACATCAGGTACCCAAAGTGGAAAAGCAGTTCTCCCGTCAGCCTACCCCGTCTTGACAACCAGAACATCTCAACCTACCTCTGGAGTCCTTTAATGAAGCTCCTTGAAGTGCACTCGCTGATGTAATTGCTGGGGGCTCTGTATTTGCAATACAATGTAGATTTTGAGTGACTATATATATATTAATATTCACAGATTTTTCCTTTTGGGGCTGGGTTGGGATATTCTGATCCTCAAGGTGTGTAGTTTATAAAATACATTAATGGACACCAGTCAGGTGCTGGGTACCTGTTTGAATTCCTACCTCCTCAATCCAGAGGCACATGTGCTAATTGTGGCACTCCAAGTGCCACCCAAACTGAGGTCAGCTAACACTGGCACGGACTAGATTTTATGGGACGCCATATTCCCAGCACTTCCCCTGACCAACACGTCATTTGTCAGCCTGCCCACTTGAAACCCAGATGTCCTGCAGCCATGTTACACTGGGAGCTGCCTCAATTGGATCAGAGTGAGACTTCTGAACCCTATCTGGGAGGAAGTCCCGCCCTAAAGAACTGTCGGCCAATATGATTGGCTGGCAGCTCTTTGGTTCCAGCAGCGCCAGGATCGAGCGGTGGTTGTTGCTGGGCCCACAGGCAATCCCCAAGGAAGAAGACAGATGGAGCCCGGACTTAAAGGTAAGTCTGGGATTTTGGATGGGCCTGACTGGCAGACCCATAAGAAAATGGGGATGTGGGGATGTGGGGTGTAGGATCTGGATTTCAGACTCTGAGTGCAAGTGGGAGGGTCAGGGATGGGGGTATGATCTTGCGAGTTGGGGTGCCTCTGATGGGCACCATGAACCCCCAAAAGAGGTGCCCCCTTCCTACCCAACTGTAGCCCAGGAAGTGAAAGCTGCCAAGTACCCACTTTGCCTCCAACTTCCTCTACCACTCATCAAATAGTGCCAGAGGTTGAATGAGGCCCTAAGCGGCCATTAATTGGCCACTTAAGGGCCTCAATAAGCCTAAGGATGGGTGGGCTGCCCGATGCCTGCCTCACCCACCGTATTATGGGAGAGAGGTCGGGGGTGAGTGGGAAGGCAGTGGGAAGGCCACCCACTTTATTTTATGAGCCCCCCCATCTTCAAATTCACTCGCGTGTCTCTATAAAATCCAGCACTAGGAATTAATCTTGGGACCTCCTGACCTGTTCAGCCCTGGACCAGACTGAGCAGTGCAGTTAACCATCAAAACGCAGAGTGGAAACTTAAGAAGCTGTCATTTACCAGACTCTACCTCATAAGATGGAGATTTTTAAATTTTGCTGTCTGTGAAAAATTAACTTGGGACACTTCGCCTAGTTCCTATTAAACATTTTATTTTATTCATTCATGGGATATGGGTATCACTGGCTGGGCCAGCATTTATTGCCCATCCCTAATTGCCCTTGAGAAGGTGGTGGTGAGCTGCCTTCTTGAAGCGCTGCAGTCCATGTGGTGTAGGTACACCCACAGTGCTGTTAGGGAGGGAGTTCCAGGGTTTTGACCCAGCGACAGTGAAGGAATATCAATATATTTCCAAGTCAGCACAGTGAGCGGCTTGGAGGGGAACTTCCAGGTGGTGGTGTTCCCATGTGTCTGCTGCCCTTGTCTTTCTAGATGGTATTGGTTGTCAGTTTGGAAGGTGCTGTATAAGAAGCCTTGGTGAGTTTCTGCAGTGCATATTGTGGATGGTACACACTGCTGCTACTGTGTGTTGAGGGAGTGGAGGGAGTGAATGTTTGTGGATGTGGTGCCAATCAAGCAGGCTACTTTGATCTGGATGGTGTCAAGCTTCTTGAGTGTTGGAGCTGCACTCATCCAGGCAATGGGAGAGTATTCCATCACACTCCTGATTTGTGCCTTGTAGATGGTGGACAGGTTTTGGGGAGTCAGGAGGTGAGTTACTCGCTGCAGCATTCCTAGCCTCTGACCTGTTCTTGTAGCCACAGTATTTATATGGCTAGTCCAGTTCAGTTTCTGGTCAATGGTAACCCGCAGGATGTTGAGAGTCAGGGATTCAGCGATGGTAATGCCATTGAATGTCGAGGGCCAATGGTTAGATTCTCTCTCTTGTTGGAGATGGTCATTGCCTGGCACTTGTGTGGCGTGAATGTTACTTGCCACTTGTCAGCCCAAGCCTGGATATTGTCCAGATCTTGCTGCATTTGGGCATGGACTGCTTCAGTATCTGAGGAGCCATGAACGGTGCTGAACATTGTGCAATCATCAGCAAACATCTCCATTTCTGACCTTATGATGGAAGGAAGGTCATTGATGAAGCAGCTGAAGATGGTTGAGCTGAGGACACTACCCTGAGGAGCTCCTGCAGTGATGTCCTGGAGCTGAGATGACTGACCTCCAACAAGCACAGGAGAGTTTTCCCACTGATTCTCATTGACTCCAGCTTTGCTAGGGCTCCTTGATGCCACACTCAGTCAAATGCGACCTTGATGTCAAGGGCAGTCACTCTCACCTCACCCCTGGAGTTCAGCTATTTTGTCCAGGTTTGAACCAAGACTGTGACGAGGTCCGGATGTATGACAGCGAAGAAACATTTCCACATTCAGCACCTTGATAGCTCATTTGAGGAACTGGAATGAAGAAGAGACTTGCATTTATATAATGGGCCATAACCTCCGACTAGTGTCGGAAAGTGCTGGCGCGCAGAGATAAGAAGAAATAAATGCACACTGAGCTTGTCTTCTAAATAGCGCTGCCACTTCCATTCGCTGGAGCTGCTTGGGTTCTGCATTGAAAGAAGTATCGCAGGCTCCAGCGAAGTGTAGATCCTTGTAGTCAAGGAGGCCACGCCCCCTTTTTTACAGCACTTGCTGCCGTAAAGCAGGTAAGTTTATAGGGCGCGGGAAATTGATAGGCTGTGGGAAGTATCTAAGGTAAGTCGATAGGATTTGGGGCTTGGGGGTGTTTGGGGGTCGGTGGGAAGGTTGGGGTTAGGGTTGAGGTGGTTGGGATTGAGGTTGGGGAGACCTGAGGTCTTGGGGGGTGGGGGGTCGGCATTGGGGGGTCGGGAGGTTGGGTGGGACTGTTGGGGGGGTCCGGAAGTCAGGGGCTCCGAGGTCGGGTGGGTGGGGTCAGAGTTCGGGGGCGGGGAGCCAATATCTCCGATGGGTGTGAGGTTGGTGCGGGAGTGAAGTGGAGTTGTCGGCGGGGTGGGGGATGGGGGGAGTCCAGTGAAGAGGGGGGTGGTGGCGTGAGTGTGGGGGAGTCCAGTGGAGAGGGGGGTGGTGGTGTGAGTGTGGGGGAATCCAGTGGGGCCGGCCTGGGACTTTACAGGAGTTACCCAGAAGTTAGAAGAGGTTTTAATTCTTCTAACTTTTTCTGGGCAACTATTAGTATAACCCCAACGGAACCATCTGAAGTTTGTGATTTAAGTCACATTTTCAGATAGTTCCCAGCACAGTGCAATTGTCCAGAGGAAGTTAGCACTCTGGGCAATTAGATGAAGATCCCTTGCCTGGGAACTTGCCAGAGGGATTCCCCAGTGCATCTTTGGAGTACCCACTAATCTGACGCTGGGGAGCGCGGAAGCTATGGGTGAATGTCTTTCATTTCCTCAGGACATCCCAAAGCACTTAACAGCCATGAAGCACTTTTAAATTGTCGTCGCTGTTATCATATAGGAAACAGAGCAGCCAATTTGTGCACAGGAAGCTCCCACAAAGAGCAATGTTAAAATAAACAGATAATGGTGTTGATTGAGGGATAAACACTGTCCAGGTTACCAGGGATCGTTTCCATGCTCTTCTTCAAAATATTGCCGTGGGATCATTTATGTCCACCTGAGAGAAAAGGCTAGATTTCTCTGATTTGCGTATCATCCAAAGGGTGGCATCTCTGACAGTACAGCCTTTCCTCAGCACTGCAATGAGCGGCCTAGGTCTTGTGCTCACATCTCTAGAGTGGGACTTGCACCCACAACTCTGACTCAGATGTCAAGAGAACCCGGCTGACATCACGCTAAGTCCAGCAGGTGGCAGAGTAGAGAGAGCTGGCCAGACTGGGGAGTACTATCTGCTGATATTAGGCTGTTTGAAGTAAAACAAAGGTGCTCCATTCTTGAGCACAGCCATCCCTCACCTTGATCAACAGGAAAAAAAGATGACCCACGAAAAAGATATTTCCAGCTTCTGCTTGACATGATTAATAGATTCAGACAATATTGCCTGCGTGCTTGCTCGATGTCTATCTTCATCTAACGAGATGCAATGGATTGTGGTTGTATCTCCCACTCAAACGGTGCCTGATCTTCCAAAGACTTGCTTGAGGTGCCATGGTTCATGTAACATCAGTTCCCCATGAATGAATTTGACATGAAAGTTCAGCACTCTGAAGTGATCTAGACTCTAACTCGCCACCGGCTGAGAGTAACACACCTGAACTTTATAGTTCCGCGTCTTCCAGCAATGTCAATCATTTCACATCTGCAACCTGAGCATGGTTCAGTTACGTGTGTACGTGTGGGACTGGAGTAACATGTAAACCACATATCTCGACGATAGAATCACACAGACAGTTTACGGCATAGAGGAGGTCATGTGGTCCATTGTGTACGCGCTGGCTGAAAACAAACAAGCCACCCAGCCTAATCCCACTTTCCAGAATTTGGTTCATAGCTCTGGAGGTTACAGGACTTCACATGCATATCCAGAAACCTTTTAAATTATGAACCAGTTAGGTTTTTTACAATAATCTGGCAATTTGTATTATCGTTTGACCTCCAGCAAGTCCACAAAGCACCATGGTGGGATTTGAACTCACAACCTATGGATTGCAAGTCCAGTGGCACAACCATCACTTCAGGAGAGCTGACTCTGTTGAAGAAAGATGGGAATGTGGTAGTGTTAATATTCTGGATGGTTAGGCTCCGATGACTCCCTGAGCACAGATAAGGTGCTGTGTAAATTCACGTTTAATTCCTTTTTTTCCTTTATTTTTCTTTCCTTCCTTCCTTTCTTTCTCCAGCTTTAACTTGCTCTCTCTCTGTCGGGAAGCACCTGGCTCCAAGGAGCATGCCCGGGACTGGTTAATTCCATTTCTCAGGCATCAGCAGTCATTCCCACTGCCCTCAATTCAGTTTGTTTTCTGTTCATTATATCTCTCTCATTCTGTTGTAACATTCACATTCATCACCATCTCCAGCCCATTTCATTAAGTTTATTGATGCGCGTATAGCGAGCATGTATTCTTTGAGGTTTGTAGACAATGCAGACTAATAACCGATAATTAGCCAAATAATCCAAGTTGGTGATGAATTGCCCTGACACAGCTCACATTAGAGCCATACAGATACGATTCTGCTGGCTTTGACCTGAGAGTTTTTTTCTTAACCTGTGCAGCCTCCAAGCTATTGAAATTCTCTTTCCATTTTTCCAAATCCAGACTTTATTTTATTTTTTTGTTTCCTTGACACAGCTGTTGTGGGCTTAATAAATGCAGCCAATTATACCATTAACAAAAATAAAAATACCTCGACAAACTCAGCAGGTCTGGCAGCATCTGCGGAGAGGAACACAGTTAACGTTTCGAGTCCGTTCTGTTGAAGAGTCACACGGACTCGAAACGCTAACTGTGTCCCTCTCCGCCGATGCTGCCAGACCTGCTGAGTTTTTCCAGGTATTTTTATTTTCGTTTCGGATTTCCAGCATCTGCAGTTTTTTTTGCTTTTACACCATTAACATGTGGTTTAGGATGGTCACTGATCACAGTTTTAACCCATTGTAAATGTGAACATAGGCTGGTGATACATTATTTTTAAAGGAATATTGCAATCAGTGGAGTTGGAGAAACACTGAACTGTTTAGTTATCTTGAATTCCAATGAATCAGGGCATAGGAAACATCGAAAAGTTATGGCACAGAAGGAGGCCAATCAGCCTATCGTGTATGTGCTAGCCAAGAAAGGTGATCCAGCCCAACCCCACTTTCCAGCTCTTGGTCGGCCTGCTGGCTAAGGCCGTACATGTGCATATCAAAGTATTTTTTTTTTTTAATGTGATGAGGGTTTCTGCCTCAAAATTCATCAGGCTCTGGGGAAAGCAAATACTCCTCAACCCCCTCTACTGATTACTTTAAATCAGTGCCCCCCCCCCCCAATTATTGATCATTCTGCTTAAGTGAAATCGGGCCAACATATCTCATTTATCAAAGGCCCATATAATTATGTACACAACAATTAAATCTCCCCTCATCCTGCATTTACCAAGGAAAACAAGTCCAGTCTGTCCAACCTGCCCTCATGGCTAAAATGCTCCATTCCTGGCAACATGCGTGCAAACCTCCTCTATCTTCTCTCTCGTGTGATCATATCCTTCCTGTAATGCGGTGACCAGAACTCTACGCCATACTAATGCTGTGGCTTAAGTATTTTTTTTTTAATACAGTTCTAACACAGCGTCCCTGCTTTTATATTCTATGCCTCAGCTAATATAGGAATGTATCCCATATGCCTTCTCAATCACCTTATCTACCTACATTGCTACCTTCAGGGGCCGGTATTAAAGTCATTGTTCACACATTGAGTAAAGGACAAAACTAGAGCCAGTCTTTCCTTTCACATGGGTTTATTTGCAAAACGGCAGCACCCAGGCACAGACTCCCCCTTTTCTACCCCATAACCAGTGTAAATCAGGTCTATAATATTGAAGAAAAATTTATGCTCACCATTCCCCCCACCCCCACCCCCCACCAATGCCTGGTGGTTTCTGAGGCAGGGGAAGAGTGAAATTGCACAGATGGGATTCCCTCCAGGATCCTGCCCACCCCAACCCCGGAGCAATTTGACGCTAGGGCAGGTATGGCCGTGGATGGGAAGCCCACCCCCTGCCCCATTTAAGGCCTGTAAGTGGCCACTTAATGGCCATTTAAGGGCCGTTTTCTGCCCAGCCTCAATTTTTAGGCCGATGGGTGGATGACAACTCGGGGGCGGGGGGAGTTGGGGAGTTGTGGGGGGTTGTGGGGGGTGGGGAGGGTAGCCAGAAATGAAGAGTGTTGGATCTTGGGTGGGAAAGGGAGGTCGGGGTTGGGAGGGCCTCCATCAGAACCACCAGTCTGCCACGAATGTTACTTGCCACTTGTCAGCCCAAGCCTGGATATTGTCCAGGTCTTGCTGCATTTGGACATGGACTGCTTCAGTATCTGAGGAGTCACGAATGGTGCTGAACATTGTGCAATCATCAGCGAACATCCCCACTTCTGACCTCATGATGGAAGGAAGGTCACTGATGAAGCAGCTGAAGATGGCTGGGCCGAGGACACTACCCTGAGGAACTCCTGCAGTGATGTCCTGGAGCTGAGATGATTGACCTCCAACAACCACAACCATCTTCCTTTGTGCTAGGTATGAGCCCAACCAGTGGAGAGTTTTCCCCTTGATTCCCATTGACTCCAGTTTTGTCAAGGTTCCCTGATGCCTCACTTGGTCATATGTGGCCTTGATATCAAGGGCAGTCCCTCGCACCTCACCTCGGGTGTTCAACTCTTTTGTCCATGTTTGAACCAAGGCTGTAATGAGATCAGGAGCTGGAGGCACCCTTCCATTAAGGCCAGGTGATCTCCGGACTTCCTTCACAACCCTCCCCCGCCCACTGTGGCCTAATCCCCAAGACCCCGATCACCCCTCTTGCGACCCCCCAGGCCTTCCCTACCCTTCCTGCCCAGACCCCTGTCACTTACTTTTTTCTCCAGTTCCCTGGACTTAGGTTGAGGAAGCTTCTTGCAGCACTGCCTCTGCAGCACTGTTCCTGGAGGGAGCTGGCGGCTTTCCAAGGTGGAATGTCTTCCTGAGTGAGGGGAGGAAGCCCCGCCTACTGCCAATCAACACTCGTTAGAGCCTAAAATGGCAGCGGGGCTCCTGGGGGTCAGCGGAGATGTGGTCCTAAAAATTCTGGCCCTAATCTTTCCCCAGTCAGTAACAGCTGCTCTCACTTTACAAACTAAAGCAAACACTTCATTGTAACAGGATTCTGACCTTAACAATCTATGGACCTGTACTTTAAGGTCCCTTGATTCCCCTACACTCCTCAGAATCCTGCTTTTTATTGTGCATTCCCTTGCCTTACTTGCCCTCCCCAGCCTCATTACCTCACACTTCTCCAGGCTGAATTCCATTTTGCCACCTTCCTACCCACCTGACCAGCCCATTGATATCTTCCTGCCGTCTGCAGCTTTCTTCCTCATTGTCAGCCACACTGCCGTTGTATCATCTGCAAACATCTTAATCATGCAGCCAACACTTAAGTCTAAATCATTGGCGTTTTTCGTGAAAAGCAAGGCAGCTAAGACTGAGTCCCAGGGAATCCTAATGCAAGCAGCTTCCCAGTCACAAAGACATCCACCAACCATTATCCTCTGCTTCCTGCCACTGAGCCAGTTTTGTATCCAACTTGGATCCCATGGGCTCGTTCCAGACCTGCCATAGTGTTTTACTGATTCAATGCCTTTACTAGTGAGCGTTCCTTTTGTGGGGCTCATACAGCTAAAGTGAATGAGCTTCACTCACATGTGCTTGCATCAATATAAAACATCTTTATTCATTTAGTCGATCCCATTCCCAAAGTTCTTCACAGCTAATTAGTTACTTCTTCAAATGCCATCACTATTGTTATGTAGATTAATGCAGGAGCCAATTTGCACAAAGGTAAGCTCCCAGAGGAAGCAATGAGAAAAAATGGCCAGTTGCTGTTTTTGTTAGTGTGGTTGAGTAATAAATGTTGGCCAAGAAACTGCTCTGTTCTTTCAAACGTTGCAATTTTACGCTTAAATGAAGTGTGCTTGCTGTTGTAATGTAGGAAATGGAGCAGCCATTTTGTGCACAGCTCGGTCCCACAAACAGCAATGAAATAATGACCAGATAATCTGCTTTAGTGATGTTGGTTGAGGGATATTATTATAAATATTAACCAGGATCTTCCTTTTCATTACCAAATTGGAGTGGGATATTTAACACCCAACAGAAGGAGAAGACTGGGCCTTAGCCTAACATCTCATCTGAAAGATGGCACCTCTGACAGTGCAGTACTCCCTCAATACTGCAATGGCAGTGCCAACCTAGATTGTGAACTCAGGTCTCTGGAATTGGACTATGAACCCACCACATTTCGCTCAGGTATAAGTTACAGCTAACATATCCCCTCATGTATTAACAAAACAATTCACAAACCATCTCATTGCTGCTGTTTTCTTCTTCATCATCTTTTTCTTTTTACTCCTCTTCATCCTCTTCTTCTTCCTATTCTTCTTCTTCCTATCCTCCTCTTCCTCTTCTTCCTCCTTCTCTCATTTTATTTAGAGTTTTATTTGGAATCGGTTCATCACCCTTCTCCACCTCCTTCTGTCAGTCACCCATTCTTCTTCCAATCCCACTGCATTTAAGTCTCAGTGGCACCATTCCATCTGGCCTTAGGCTTTCCTCTTCTCCTTCATCCTGACAGTCCCATCTCCATCAGTCGCCTCACCACATTTCCTCTCTCTCTCTCCGCAACAAATGATCAGACCAATTCAATCTCTTCTCAGCGACTTCCTTCGATGCTCCCACGATCTTCCCTGACCCCCTGATGTGCTGGTTTCTGATTTTTTTTCCTACCTTGTTCCTTCACACATCCCATCTCAGCATCTGCATCTCACTAGCATCCAGCTGTTGTTCCTCTCCCCTTGATGCTTTTGTGCTCACAAAAAAACAAAGAATGCCCCCTCTCCTCTGAAATCAGCAGCCTGCCAATAAAATGGCAGGAGTGTGCAAACATGGAAACAATTCAGAGTCCAATTCTGTTACTCTGCTTAATCACAACAAAGGGAAATGAGAACAAAAGCAAAAATACCTGGAAAAACTCAGCAGGTCCGGCAGCATCTGCGGAGAGGAGCACAGTTGACGTTTCGAGTCCGTTGGAGTTTTTCCAGGGATTTTTGTTTTTGTTTTGGATTTCCAGCATCCGCAGTTTTTTGCTTTTATCAAAGGGAAATGAGAATTCTCTTGGCGTTTCTTTGTGGTCCTGCGTTTTATTTGGGGCGCGCAGAAGGCGGGAGGGGTTGTGAAGAAAAGTTTCTGCAACTCCCAGTAAAGCTGTTTGCGAAAGAGGCAGAGACAGATCAGCTACTGATGCCACTTGGCATTAAGATATTTGAGTAACAAGTTAACTTGGTGTGTCTTCATTAGGACTTCAGCAGAGTCAGCAATTCGTGGTGTGATCTATCATTTGGCACTGCTCTTTTCATTAGACTAATTGATCCTTCTGTGTGTATAGTCCCTTCATATGAGCCTAGGTAACCTTCAAAATTTACCCCCTCCCACTCATAGAAGATTGCACACAGTGCTTAGAACAGCACAAGCTGAACGTCCGACTGTGAAGGGTGCAATTCGGATGTCACAAATGCTACAGCGTCCAATTTTAAAGAAGAAAAGGTAGTCATACTTAAATTATGAAGATGTTTTCAACCATCATAAGTAGCTCAGCATCTTGCAACCTGCATCTTGTGGACTGTTGGACTGACGTATCCTCTCAGAATCTAACCATTGCTTAACTAAGTTATCGAAACAGCACATGCAGGAGAAGTTGGGCATCATTTTTAAAAACTCTTTCACAGGAAGTGGGCATTGCTGTCAAAGCCAGCGTTTTGTTGCCCATCCCTAATTACCTTTGAACTGAGCAGCTTGTGAGGCAATTTCAGAGACAGTTAAGAATCAAACACATTGCTCGGGGTCTGGAGTCACCCGTAGACCAGACTGGGCAAGGATGTCAGATTTCCTTCCCTAGCGGAGATTACCAGGGACATTTTTGCAACAATCGATGATAGCTTCATGGTCACCGTTCGCTTTATATTCCAGGTTTATTAATTGAATTTAAATTCCACCATCTGCTGTGGTGGGATTTGAACCTGCATCCCCAGAATATTAGCCTGGGCCTCTGGATTACTAGTCCAGTAACATTACCACTACATCACCATGTCTCACAACTCATTGGCAATTGGTCAGCAATTGTTGCCCATCCTGGTTGCCGTGGTACGACTGAGTGCCTAGCTAGGCCACTTCAAAGGGTAGTTAAGAATCGTTGTGTTGCTGAGGGTCTGGGATCCCATGTACACTGAGATGGGGCAAGGATGTCAGGGATCCTCCCCCCAAAGGGACATCAGTGAACCTGTTGGGTTTTGTGAGCAAATCTGATAGTTTTATAGTCACCTGGACTGATATATTTTCTCCCCAGATTTTATTTTTAAGCAGAAGCTCTAATCTATCTTTGTGGGTGACGGTGGTGGTGGTGGTGGTGGGAGGCAGGGTGGGGAAGCTGTTGAACTTTCTTTCACATACTGGTTTAGCCTTACAGGGAACAAGGCTGCATCAATGTGTCAGTTATGAGCAATTGCTGCCCTATGTTTTAAATCTGGTTTTGACATGGCCTTGCTTGTTTGTGTGTGTATGTGTACGTTTGTGTGCATGTGTGTATAGTTGTGTGTGTATGCTTGTGTCTGTGTACATGCGTGTGCGTGCATGTGTGTGCATGCATGCGTGTGACCTCCCTGCCTCTTCATCTCTTTCCCCTCCTTTAAGGTGCCCATTAACTCCTACATCTTTCAGCAAACTTTTGGTCACCAGTCCTAATATTTCCTATGTGGCTTGATGTTACATTTGGTTTGATAGTTCTCCTATGAAGTGCCTTGGGATGTTTGTGCTGCACTAAAGATGCTACTTAAATACAATTTTTCATTTATATATCTGTAGAGGCTGGAAAAGATTGTTCCTTTATGATTATAGTTTTCACCGTAACTTTCTCTCTTCCCCCCCGCGCCCTCTTCCCTTGAATCTTACCCGCTCCAAGATACGCTGGGCTTGTTTCTATTTAAAATATCTGAACATGTCGCACATGCCATTTAGCTCCATCTTCCTCAGTAATATGCTCCAAGCTCGTTACCTTCTCAATGCGTTGACCAATAGTTGGTTGTATTTGCTGGGTTGATATCATGCTCCCAGGGTGGGGTATCACCATAAGACATAGGAGCAGAAATTAGGCCATTCGGCCCATCGAGTCTGCTCCGCCATTCAATCATGGCTGATAAGTTTCTCAACCCCATTCTCCCGCCTTCTCCCCGTAACCTTTGATCCCCTTACCAATCAAGAACCTATCTATCTCGGTCTTAAATACACTCAATGACCTGGCCTCCACAGCCTTCTGTGGCAATGAATTCCATAGATTCACCACTCTCTGGCTAAAGAGGTTTCTCCTCATCTCTGTTCTAAAAGGTCTTCCCTTTACTCTGAGGCTGTGCCCTCGGGTCCTAGTCTCTCCTACTAATGGAAACATCTTCCCCAATTCCACTCTATCCAGGCCTTTCAATATTCTGTAAGTTTCAAACAGATATTTCATATCACCCAAAGGAAAAAATGGTTGCAGGTAGATCTTCAGTATTATTCATCACCAGTTCTCCAGCCTGTACTTTTTGATTGCTTGGCGCCTCACTGCGAAGGCCAGATTATAGAATCAACAGTTTGAAGCACATATGGACTGAGTTTCTGAGGTGGTTGAGAGGACATTCCTTGTAAAATGCTGTGGCATCAAACCGTACAGACTAATCTTAAGTCCCTGGTCTGTGCTAAATTAAGCAACAGGGATGGACAGATTGGATGTAGGAATGGACAGACTGGATGCAGGGATGATGTTTCCTCTGGCTGGGGTGGCTAGGACAAGGGGTCACAGTCTCAGGATACAGGGTAAGCCATTTATGGACTGAGATGAGGAGAAACCTCTTCACTCAACGGGTGGTGACCCTATGGAATTCTCTACCATAGAAGGCCTTGGAGGCACTGAATATATTTAAGAAGGAAATAGATGGATGTCTGGATTATAAAGGCATCAGGAGCATGGGGAGAGAGCGGGAGTATGGCGTTGGGATAGAGGATCAGCCATGATCATATTGAATGGCAGAGCAGGCTCGAAGAGCCAAATGGCCTACTCCTGCTCCTATTTTCTATGTTTCTATGTTTTAATGATGGAATATGGTAATCTATTACTCTGTTCCTTCATACCCCCACCCCCTCTCCCGCGAAGGTTCCTGCCCCTCAAAACTATTCCCCGCGGATGTCAGGATTTACATTGAGTTATGGCGAGTCTACCGCACAGAGACAGGCCATTCGGCCCATCTTGTTCATGTTGGCGTTGATACTCTACATGAGCCCCCTCCCACCTTACTCCCTCTCACCCTCTCAACATAATCTTCAGTTCCTTTCTGCGTCATGTGCTTACCAAGCTTCCCCTTAAGTACATCAATGCTGTTTGCCTAAGCAACCCTTTATCGTAGCATATTCTACTTTCTAACCACTCTGGACAGAAAAAAGTTCCACTGAATTCCCTATTGGATTTATTAGTGACTGTTTGTTTTATATTTTCGTTCCCTAGTTTTGGATTCCCCCACATTTGGAAATGTCTTCTCCACGTCTAATCTATCAAACCCTTTCATTAAAGATCTCTATTAGATCACCTCCTGGACCGCTCTTTTCTAAAGGAACAAGCCCGAGCCCAAGATTTAGTTTGACTGCGATGTCCTATTTGGTTGAATAACACATTCCCACGCAGAAGGTGTTGAAGGAATACCCCTCTTACCTTATTGCAGAGATTTAGGCCCAAGTTGACGAGTATCATGTGCTGGAGACCATAACCAAACACAAGCCAAAACTATTGGGTGAATTAGTAAGGTGGGAAGAGAATCGTGTGAAGTTTAAATATCACGATAGACCTGCTCGGCCGAAAAGCCTTTATTCCTGTTTTTATTCTGTATAATGCCCTGTGAATGAAAATGAGAATCTATGTACTAAAATGTTCTGTCTGGTCAATAATGAATTATGGATGTGAAGCTTGGAACATTGGGAAAGAGGGAAAAAAGAAAATCAACAGCTTCGAAATGTGTTTAAGGAGGATCCTAAGGGTAAGCTGGTTAGAGAAAAAGAACTATTAACAGAATAGCAAAAGGCCAACAGTGAAGGAAGCAGCTAGACATCATTAAAGAGGGGCTTAACCAGAATTCCAACAGCACTGCTACTATGATTGGAAAGTTTGGAACGTTAATAGGATCCAAGCCAGTTGGTGAAGCTGAAACCAAGACACAAAGCTTTTCTTTATTGAGAGAGTTTGTTGACTTGTTCAGTCTTACAGCTCTCCTCCCACTCAACCCAGTGTCCCAGCTATCCCCTATTTATTTATAGTGAAAGGCACATTAATACCCGTCATCTGTTTCTCTTAACCTTAACCATGTAAATGACATGACAGTAACAAACCTTAACAATGTAATTGACAAGACATTAACATGGAAGTTAAAAGCAAAATACCACGGATGCTGGAAATCTAGAACAAAAACAAAAATACCTGTAAAAACTCAGCAGGCCTGACAGCATCTGCGGAGAGGAATACAGTTAACGTTTTGAGTCCGAATGACTCTTGAAGAGTCATTCGGACTCAAAACATTAACTGTATTCCTCTCCGCAGATGCTGTCAGGCCTGCTGAGTTTTTAGTTATTTTTGATTAACATGGAAGAGCCTGGTCACCTACGCCACTCATCATTGCACTTAGATAACGATGACTCTGCGAGCTGCACACATCCTAAATCACACAAAGTGCCACTCACCCATCACTATCCGTGTTCACTGAAATACAGATCCCACAGTGCCTTAAGTTTGAAATTCTCATACTCACCCCTCCCTATCTCTGTAAGCTCCTCCAACCCTCCAAGATCACTGTGTTACTCCAAGTCTGGCCTCTTGCTTATACCCAATTTTAATCACTCCACTATTGGTGGCCATGCCTTCAGCTGCCTAGGCGCTAAGATCTAGAGTTCCCTCCCTAAACATCTCTGCCTCTCTCTTGGTCTCCTTGATCAAGCTTTTGGTCACCCCTCCTAATATTTTCTTCATTGATTGGATGTCAAAATTTGTCACTCCTGGGAAGTGCCTTGAGACAGTTCACTACATTAAAGATAGTAAATAAACACAAGTTGTTGTTATATATGTTGTTCGCTGGGTCAAAATCCTGGAACTCCCATCCTAACAGCACTGTGGGTGTACCTACACCACATCGACTGCAGCGGTTCAAGAAGACAGCTCACCACCACCTTCTCAAGGGCAATTAGGGATGGGCAATAAATGCTGGCCCAGCTAGCGACGCCCACATCCCATGAAAGAATAATAAAAAAGCACCTGTAGTGGAGGAGAGGGAGAAGATCAGAAAACTGGACAGCGCTCGTCCTAGATACAACCTCAGTTCTGCCATAGTTATTTGCACTTTTAATATTTATGACCATCCTGTTGGTGCGTTGACTGGAAACCTGCAGGATCCTATTTTTAATTTGATGGCCTGTTCATTACCGTATTCAGAATGTAAAATTATGTTAAAGCGACACGGCGCCCTCAGGAGAAATACCCTCGCGCGGTTATTGAGATGAAACTAAAGGAAAAAGGTTAAATTGACAGCATCAATTTCTGTAAATTGTATGACTTGCTGAATAATTTATTGTTTAATAGACGGAGGCAAATAGATTACAGAATAATGTCAGAACTTTGTTATTCAAGGCCTGTGCCTGGCCTTGGATCAATGTTACTGTGTGACACATGTTTAATAAGTAATAAAATTATTAGAACTGTGCTGACACTGCACATTTCTTTCACCTGCTAATGATTTTCTAATACACTTTTATCTATGTTAACTGGTTTGTTTTCTAAGGTCCTTTTCTCCCCACTTAATAGAATTCAAAAAACCCCTGAGGAATAGTTTTTTGACTTTGTGCAATATCGTAAAACGCGTGATTCGTTTTGCAACTCTTCTGATTTTTTTTGCACCAGCAGAAATCAACAATCTCTGTTTCCCCCACTGAGAAACTAAAATAAAAATCACAGGTTTCTTGATCATTTGGCACAAGTGGAACCACATCAGCTTAAGAACCTCCAAACCGAGCAGCTGAAGCATTCACAGAGGTAGAGTTTCTGCTTGCCCTTAGGGGAGGCATCTTGCTTAACCTAAGGCAAATTAGAACGGGACAAAGGTCAGAATCCTCCAATTGTGCATCGGAACAAAGTCTTCATCTTACACAGAACAGTGATAAAGATCAAAACATAGATAAAAACAAAAAACTGCGGATGCTGGAAATCCAAAACAAAAACAGAAACAGAAATACCTGGAAAAGCTCAGCAGGTCTGGCAGCATCAGCGGAGAAGAGCACAGTTGACGTTTCGAGTCCTCGTAACCCTTCAACAGAACTAAGTAAACTAAGTTGCTTAGTTCTGTTGAAGGGTCGTGAGGACTCGAAACGTCAACTGTGCTCTTCTCCACTGATAAAGATCATTCTTGTGGCCCATATACATTTTACCTTTGTGGGCATCTCTAGCAAAGCCCATCCCGCGCTCATAAAATCATTGAAAGAAATGTCATCAAAAGAGACTATCAGGCTTCTGCTTTGGGTGTGTCGGCATCACAGACTAACATCGATATTCCGCCAGCATTATTTTAATGAATGAAACAGCAGTATGATAATGACCAGATAATCTGTCATTTGTCATGTTGATTGAGGGATAAAAAAACGACCAGGACACAAGGGAGAACTCCCCTTCAAGGTAGCACCGTGGAATCTTTTACATCTACCCAAGGAGCCAGATGGGGCCTTGCTTAAGCATTGCCAACAGTGCAAATTTCCCACTGTACTGCACTGAAGTGTCAGCCTTGATTCTTTTTTTTTGCACACAAGCCTTAGAGTGGGTCTTGAATCCAGGACTTCAAGATTCAGGGGATGAGTGTGCTACCAACTGAGCCACAGCTGGCAACTGGCAGTTATACTTGTACCAGCTCTTCGATAGAACTAGCCAATTAGTTCCATTCCTCAACACTTCACCCATAGCCATGTTTTTTTTTCCCTTCAAGTATTTATTCAATTCTCTTTTGAAAGTTACTACGATGGTCGTTTCCCAGGAGACGGGTTGAGTTGAGGCCACTGGGGACCATCGCACTGAGTCCATTCAAAGGGTGTCATTGATTGCATCAGCAAAGTGCTGTCCCAAGCCGGTTCATCATGAAGTCATGTTGGAGATAGCAGGCCCTCTATGTGAAAGGGCCTCTCTCTTCGTGAACATGGAGCCCTTTATTGCTCGAGGAGAACAAGTCAATTTTTGCACCATTTGCCTCACATGTAAGTGAAGTGTCAGTACATGTTGATTTTGGATAAAACAATGTTCAATGTTTGCAAAAAACCAAAACCACCGAAACACGTCCTCAGACGGACAGAGGGAGGGAGATCAAATTAATGTCATAATCTATGAGAAGGAAAATTGGACAGTTGCTATTTGTTCACTGGCCTCTATACCCTTCAAATCACCTACATGCCTATTTTGTTCCTCTTGCTGTGCAGCAGTGGTTTTAAAACTTTTCAATTTGGGGAGCCATTGTGAACATTTGTACACTCCCGAGAACCTCTCCATCTAATCTATGAAAAACAGGACTGAATAGTGGGAAAATAGCTATTGAGGCCTTTAGTTGCCTAGCCACTCCCACCTCAATTTTCCTTTCCTCACCCTAGAGGAATAATCACTGGCTGCTCGATCCCTGCCCATCACACAAAAATGGGATGAGCAAGGGCATAAGAACATCAGAATAAGTGCAGGCATAGACCACATGGTCCCTTGGCCATTCAATTTGATCATAGCTAACCTTCTGGATCAACTCCACTTCCTGCCTATTCCCCATTTCCCTTCTTTCCCTGAGTGACCAAAAATCAATCTATCCCACCCTTAAATATGTTCAACAATGGAGCATCCATAACTTTCTGGGATAGAGAATTCCAAAGATTTGCAACATCTTGAGTGAAGAAATTTCTCCTCATCTCAGTCCTAAATGATCGTCCCCTTATCCTGAGACAGTGCCCCGTGTTCTAGATTCCCTAGCCAAGGGAAACAACCTGTCAGCGTCTACCCTGGTCAAGTCCCTTCAGAATCTTTTTTTAAATTCTTTGACAGGATGTGGGCTACACTGGTTAGGCCAGCATTTATTGTGCATCCCTAATTACCCTTGAGAAGGTGGTGGTGAGCTGCCTTCTTGAACCGCTGCAATCCATGTGGTGTAGGTACACCCACAGTGCTGTTAGGAAGGGAGTTCCAGGATTTTGACTCAACGACAGTGAAAGAACGGTGATATATTTCCAAGTCAGGATTGTGCATGCCTTGGCGGGGAACTTGAAAGCTGTAGTGTTCCCAAGCATCTGCTGCCCCTGCTCTTCTTAGTGATAGAGGCCATGGGAAGGTTGTGTCGAAGGAGCCTTGGTGAGTTACTGCAGTGCATCTTGTAGATGGTACACACGGCTGCCACTGTGCATTGGTGGTGGATGGAGTGAATGTTGAAGCTGATGGATAGGTGTATGTTTCATTTCATATCCTTCTAAACTCCAAAGAGTATGGGCTAAATTTACTCAGCGTCTCATCATAGGACAATCCCAGGGAACAATCTAATGAAGAACAACTGGCAGTCTTCAACATAGGTTACCAACTTCAGGAGAAGAGGTTTTTGAGGAGGACAGTGGGCGTGGAGAATAAGTACTATTTAGTTCACCCTTTTTCTTTCACTGTCTTTCACTTATCTTAGGACCATCAAAGTTTACAGCATAGAATGAGGCCATTCAGCCTATCACGTTTGTAAAATGTCACCAATTTGATTTTTCTGGAGATTTCAGTATATAATTCCCCCATCTCTTGTGCCCCAGCCCCACACTCCCATCTTGGTTGGCGTAAACATCTATCCTCAAGGAGCCACCCCTTCCTGGGCCAATTGGAAAGCAGAAAGACTTTTGTTATCTGATTAAATGATTCTTGACTGTCAATCAAACAGCCTTAATTCCCCTTTCCGGTATTCTTATAAAAGTGTTTGAAGAAAATTAAATTAAAAAACACGTCATTTATTCATAAGATAAAATTCCCCCAAAGTTTTACTTCAGGGGTGTTCATAACAGTAATGATAGGAAATGCTGGAAGCACACATCAGATCTGATAGTATCTGTGGAGAAAGAACCAGTTCTGATGGAAGCTCATCACCCTGAAATGTCAGCTCTGTTTCTCTTTCCACAGATGATGTCAGATCTGCTGAATATGTCCAAGCTTTTCTGATTTTATTCCAGATTCCCAGCATCACAGTATTTTGCTGTCATTCTCACCCATGCCTTTGTTACCTCTGGACTCAACTGTTCCAATGCATTCCTGGCTGGTCTCCCACACTCTACCCTTTGCAAACTTGAGGTCATCCAAAACTCTGCTACCCGTGTCTAAACTCGTGCCAAGTCTCTTCCCCTAACATCCTTGTGATCACGGACGTACATTGTGCTCCTGACCAAGCAACACCTTGATTTGAAAATTCTCACCCTTGTTTACACACCCCTTCATGGCCTTGCCCCTCCTTATCTCTATAGCCTCCTCCAGCCCAACAACCCTCTGAGATAGCTGAGATCCTCTAATTCTGGCCTGTTGTGCATCCCTGATTTTAATTGCTCCCCCATTGGTGGTCATGCCTTCAGCTGCATAGACCCCTTCATTTGCAATTCCCTCTGTAAACCCCTCCTCCTCTTGAACTCGCTTTCCTCCTTTAAAGGCACTCCTTAAACCTACGTCTTTGACCAAGCTTTTGGTCATCTGACTTAATCAGCTGTATTTTCATCTTCAAGGCAGATGGTGGGAGTCAGGAAATTTCCCGGCTTGGCACACTCGCCTTTGGGGAGCGTGGTGGTGGGGGTGGGGGGGCATGGTGGGATGGGTGCTAAGTGGAGTTGGGCCTTCTGCCCATTGTAAGACTTTGGAGGCAGCTACTGCTGAGTGCCAAGGCGGCCTGTTTAAAAGGGACTTTGTCCCAATTGTAATAATGTCAGCAAAGCAAAGAACAACCCTACGGCCCTTTAACCCTCATCCCTCAAAAACCCTCACACCCCATACAGCCTCATCCATGCCAACTCCTGTCACCTCATCTCCACCACCAAACCCTCATGGCCCCTCATACCTCCGTGCCAAGCTTCGGCACTTCTAGCCTAATCACCCACTATATACACTGTGCAGAACCAATGAGCCCTATAGTCATAACAGGATGTGTGGACAATGCTTCTTAAAAAGTTATTCTTTCATAACTTTCTAAATTTCTTAAAAACTGCTAATTTCACTCCAGGCCTATAAAAGTGTCAATCATCCATACCCTTTAAAGCATGGCCAGCTGAAACTGATGGCACTTGACACCTCTTCATCTTGTGTAAATAAACATCGTGCTATTAACAGAATAGATCACAGAGCAAGAGCTGTCAATCAAGCTGTATTTTCCCCAGGGCGGAGCTGCTTCCACAGTTGAATCGATGTCTGGGCTCTCAACCAAGAGTGCAAGCGAGGCTAGGCTGTGGCCCATTGCTTGATTGACAGACCTTGCTCTGTGATCTAATCTATCTATTGCAGTGTTTATTTCCACAAGATTAGGAGGTTTCAAGTGCTTGCAGTTTTAGCGATTGATATTTTAAAGGGCCTGGATGGTTGACACACGGAAAGGGCTGTGGTGAAAGGAGTTTTTTTATTAGAGAAAGTAGCAAGTTATGAATAAATGACTGTTTTATGCAGCTTTTTAACACATCCTATTGTCATTATAATAATCAATTATAATTGTCATTGTTGGTCCTATACAGAGTGTATGGTGGACAAATGGGCATGGAAGTACCATAGCTTGGCATGGAGAATATGAGAGCCTGTGGGGAGTGGGTGGAGGGGCATAGCTTGGCATTGGTGGGGGGGGGGGGGGGGGGGGGGTCGGCGGCGTAGGCTAGACCTTCTGAACTGATGTTTCAAAAAGTTCCCTCATCCAGACCATGGTTCACAACGCCTATGAGGGGCTGTGAACCACGATTCTTTGAAAATCTGGCCTGGCTCCATGAAAGTTACAAAGGACTAGGAGATGCTTATCCCCGGGATGGTGCTGGCTCTGTTGGGAGTGCCGGGTGCCAACTTGCGATGTGCGCCAACCTGCATCCTTAACTCACACTGGCGAAATTTGTGCAATTGGGAATGGGATCAGGTCCCGGTCACCAATTTTGAACCTCCATGGAGACTCCATAAAAATCCAGTCCAATATCTCCTTTGGCGTCATACTTTGTTTTATAACGTCCTCGTGAAGTGCCTTGGCATGCTTTATTGCGTAAAGGGCCTACATTGTTGTTGCTTTTGCTTAGACCAGTGCCCTCAAAATTAACCTTTAATTCCTGGAGATCCCAGGGCAATTCTGACAATCCTGAAGAGCCAGAAACCTTAGGTCTATGCTAACTCTTTACTAGATCATCCCAAAACTAATCCCACTGGACAGCTCTCTCCTCGTAGCTCTGGAGAGCTGTCTACTTGAATTTTTTTTTCTTATTAGATACAATGGCATTTGTCTGAAATGCTTCTTGTGGCAAAGCATTACACACACTCCAACAACCCGCTGTGCAATGATACTTTCCCAAATATTTTTCCTCGCTCTCTTTTAGTGACTATTTTAAATTGACTTTGAGGTTGTAGTTTAAAGATAGTTTGTGACATAGGAATTAAAAGTAATGTGCAATGCAATCACTCCACAGGAATATAGGAATTGCTAGATGGCAAATTGCTAAGGTCTGTCTATTGAGCTTTCTATCATCCTGGTAATAATCACATGATACAATGATAGTGGAGTTATTGACAAATCACTGCAATCAATCTTTATCTATTGTTCGGCGACAGATCAGAGTTGAGGTGAGGGAAGCCCCAGTCATAAAGGGCTTGGGGACCATGGCCAGAATTTTTAGGATGGCAGGGAAAGAGTCAGCTGGGAACACATCCCTGTCAACTCCGAGAACCCCGCTGCCATTTTACACTCTTAACGAGCATTGATTGGCAGTAGGCAGGACTTCTGCCCCTCACTTGGGAGGGAGTCCTGACTTGGAGAGCTGTCAGCCAATAAGATTGGCCAGTAGCTCTCCAGTCCCTCCAGGAACAGCGCCACAGTGACCCAAAGTGGCACAGCAAGAAGCTCCCTAAACCTAATTCCAGGGAACGAGAGAGAAAGGTAAGTGTCGGGGGTCCGGGCGGGAAGGGTAGGGAAAGTCTGGGAGGTCGCGAGGGGGATAGGCTGGGGTGGGGGAGGGTGGTCCACAGGTCACTGAGCCTTAAGGGGGGGCCACCCCCTCCCCCAGTCAGGAGGGGGCTTCTGATGGAGGTATCCAATCCCCCCACCTCCCCTTCCCGCCCGAGATCTAACTCCTTTCATTTCCGGCCTCCCCCTACTTGGGCAGTCATCCACCCACCAGCCTAAACACTGAGGCTGGGAAATGGCACTTAAGTGGCAATGCAGCCCATGGGCCTGATGTGGCCACGCATTCCCCCCCCCACCCCCCACCGCCCCCCCCAACACCCCCAATGTGGCCCCCCCACCGGAGGCAGTTTTCAAAATGCCAGTAATTGCCGGGTAGCATAAGTGAGCCTATCAGCAGCAAGTGTGGGAGGGAAGCAGTCTGTGATTGGAGGGCCTTAAATGGGGCAAGGACAGGCATCCCTTCCGAGGCCCTGCCCGCTCCAGCTTGAAATCGCTCCAAGCTCAGGTCGGGTGAGAACCCAGAGGGAATCCCATCTGTGCAATTTCACGCTCCCACCCCCATCTCAGAACCCACCATGTGGAGCGTAAAATTCTTGCCCTTTTTATTCATTTATGGGATGTTGACGCCGCTGGCCGGCCAGTATTTATTGCCCCATATTATCAATGGCAGTTTCAACCTGGTGTCAAGGCAAGGGGATCCCCAGGCATGGTAAGCAGTCAATCACATTGAAGTATTCTCACAGACAGCAAAGCAGGAGGTTAAAAACGCTCGTGTTTTTTCTTCTAAACTTTCAGATAGGATAACAAGTGATTATAATTATATAACGATAGAAGCTAAAATATCATACATATACTTAAAAAAAAATATATTTCTAAAAATTGTGAAATGGAAAAATTGGACATTTCACAGATACGGAATTAGCTTTTCAGCGTCAGTGACAGTGCTTAGAAGTAATTATGAAGTTAGCACACCATTAAAAACCCAGTTATACCTTATTCATAAGGTGCAACTTTTTCAAGGGTTTTTACATCGTGATGAACAGCATGAAAATAGAGTTTTTATCAGTTCACCGCTTGCTTTACATGCTGAGACGATGTCAACAGAGTACCTCAGTAGCAGGAAAGAATCACTGATTATAACTTCTAGGTGCTACTCTGCATGTAAGCTGGTTTCCAAAGCTGCTGTCGATTTCAATGGAATAACGATGTACCCCCTGTCGAATCTGGGCCAGTGTCTCTGCAGATTACCTTTGAATTTGCCCCCTCAGAGTGAAGGTCATGCCCTTTGCCTCTGCCCTCCTGGTAATTTTAAATCACACAATGGTCTACATCAGGCATGTCCAACATGCAGCCCATGGGCTTGATGTGGCCACGCGCACTGCCCTCCACCCCCCACCGCCCCCCCAACACCCCAGATGTGCCCCCCCCACCCCCCCCAGAGGCAGTTTTCAAAATGCCAGTAGTTACCGGGTAGCATAAGTGAGCCTATCAGCAGCAAGTGTGGGAGGGAAGCAGTCTATGATTGGAGGAGCTGCAACACTGGTGGTCCAGAAAAAGAGGAGAGGGGAGAGAGCGAGAGAGAGCGAGGGAGACAGGGAGACTGGCTGCCAGGTTGGGTGGGGGAGGGAGGGAGGGAGGGAGATGCGGCCAGGTGGGAAGAGGCTGGTGAGGGTGAAGAGACTCGCTGCCCAGGGGTGCGGGAGAGGGAGCGAGTGACTGAGTGAGTGTGGGAGGCGACGGAGAGAGTCGGCTGGATTTTACAATGGCAGAGCAGGCGTTAACGAGGGCCGGGTGGCACTCCCACCCTTCAGTGGGGCGGAAGACCTTGCCCGCTGGAGCTGCCAGCCAATCGGATTGGCCAACAGCTCCATCAGGCCCCGCAGCACCACAAAGGCACCAGTGGAACCTGCTGGGTCTGCAGGTTTGGAGTGGAGCCCAATGCCTAGGATCCTAAAGCAGGTGTGTCCAGAGTCCTGGGCTGGGAGGGTTTTGGGATTGAGGGGCAGTGGGAGAGGAGGGTGTGAGTTTAAGAGAGGGAGTGGATAGGAAGGAAAGGGGACTTCACTCTCAGGAGGGCTGCCCTCCAAACGGAAAAGGGAAGCGCTGTAAGAGTGACTCCTCCTTCCTTCCTGCCGTTGAAACATTTCAGGTTAAAAATCGGGCTTCCCGCTCCACCTCTGCTGCCCACGCCACACATATTATGGCAGGGGGCAGCATGTTATTGGAGTCAAAGCCTAGGTAACAAGTCTAATTTACTCGTAATTGCGCATTTTAATATGGTTGGTGGGCTGCCCATTTCGGCGCCCCCTCGCTCCCCGCCCCCGTATTATGGGGATGGGCCCCGGGGTGGGCGGGAAGTGGGGGGATGGGCACCCATCCCATTTTACGTGCACCCACCCCCCTCGCAGAAAACACACCCATTGTGGGTGTACCTACACCACATGGATTGCTGCGGTTCAAGAAGGCAGTTCACCACCACCTTCTCAAGGGCAATAGGGGATGGACAATAATTGCTGGCCCAGCCAGTGAAGCCCAACTCCAGTGAATGAATTAAAAAAAACTAGGGCCACATAAAATTCAGTGTGGGGGAGAGAGATAGAAAGAGAGAGAGAGAGTGAGTGTGGGAGAGAGATAGAGTGAGTGTGGGAGAGAGAGAGTGAATGAATGTGAGAGAGAGAAAGAGTGAGTATGGGAGAGAGAGAAAGAGTGAGTGAGCGTGGGAGAAAGACAGAGCGAGTGTGAGTGCGTGGCTCATTCACAGTCTCAGGATTCCCATTCTCTCTCACCCCCGCATACCAGCACACAATCACACACACTCACAGTGCGTGAGAGTGTGAGTGAGCATCAAAGGACTGTCCCTCTCACACTCTAATGGTGATCTTTATTAATTACTCTTTTTTAATTATCAATTTATTGCTTTAACATTATTTTTGTCAGCAAGTTGTTTCTTTACACCTCAGCTTTATTTTGAAATTCATGTTTAATGTTGTGCCAAACCTGATCTTACTGAAATTTGCTTACCCTTGAGTGAGAAAAAAATGGAAATGTGTCCCCCCCAAGTGGTAAGGTTGGAAAAGCCAAGTTCAGGGATCATGGAAACTAGACATAAGGGAGACTGCCGGGGGTGTGGGAGATGGGGGTTCAGAGCTGGAGGTGGAAGGATGGTGATCAAAAGATGGGATGTTTGCGATGGTGGGTATTAGCCTATGTGGTGAGGTGAGTCACTCCTACTTCTAATAGTTCCACATGCAGGTTGGTTACTTAGCTTCTTGGTTGGCAGGCAATCCCAAGGGTTGGTTTCCCGTGATGGCATGAGCTGCCTTGACTATTGCTGTTGGCGGGGGTGGGGAGGGGGGGGCAGTGGGGATGGGGGAATGGGAAGTGGTGGGGGATATAAATTCACAGTTTAATTGGCGACTCAGAGGTTAGTAAAGGATTATCTGCCTTTGATGTGGGGTTATGAACACAAGTCTCTTTGTTTTGATCAGGGGTTAAGTACTTGAGGGGATTTAAATAATTTGAATCGGCTTTGATGAGAGGGGCATTTTTTTATGTTGGGAAATCTGTAATAGGTATTTAGAAGATTATTTCATTTCATCTCAGCATGGCTTCTGAGTTCTGCCCATGGGTGAGTTGGCATGGAGTGTGTAAAGGTAAAGGGTGGTGGGGGGGGGTCATGGGTTGGCACTAAGTTGGCTTTGGGCTATAAGGGACCATGGGGATAATTGGGCATCCATGAGTTGGCATGAATTGGTGCTAAGTTGACATAGGGGCTATAAGGTACCATGGGAATGGGTGGGGGGTGTGGATTGGCACGAAGTGTATGAGGGGCCTTTGGGAGTGGGTGGGGGCATGGGTTGGCAAGAATTGGTATGTATGTATATAAGGAGTAAGTAGGGTGAGGCCTCAAGGGCACAATTCTTAAGAAAACAACTAGGACAAACTACCAGAGCATCGAGGTGGGCCTTTTAAACAGCCACTGTGCCTGCCCCCGATCTGTGCCCAGGGGCGGAGGGTCCGACCCCATCGCACACCCGCATTCCACGGAACAAAGATCCCACTATTCCGGGCACTTTTTCCTGAGGCGGGTACGGCAAGCTAAGAAATTTCCCAACTCGAGCTACCCAACCGCAAATCCAGGCAGGGCCTACTTTTTGGCCTTAGGTTAGTCATTTGTCTTAAGAGAAGTGAGCCTTGCATTTTTTTAAATAAAGAGTTGAATTTGATGAGCAGGCAATCCAATAAATGCTCCCAAACAAGTTGCTGGTTATCTAGTTTATATGGAATAATTGAACAGGAGCAGAACTCATTATCAACAATTACTGATTCTGTTACGATCTACTCATTTTACGGTCAACCTATCCGATGTGAGAGTACTTAGGCCCCGTATTTTCAGGTGAAACACGACTTGACTCAGAAGATTGTGAGGTCACTCTCTATTCCAGAAGATAGCCACATAACTTGGCCTGGCATTCAGCCAAGTAGTACATTACTAAACGTCATTGGAGGAGATGTAAAATTAAAGTCATGTCTGGCAATTTGGTGGATTGGTTAAGACTTTGTGGGATTATTCATAGAAGAGAGTTCCTGCTGCCTCCTTGGGCAACATTTCTAAACGAGTCACTGACATTTCAATTATGCCTCTTGAACTTAAGAGCGGAAGTTGAACGCCATCCATCTTGTGAGGCTAGCCATCTGATGTCGGAAGGGTCAATGTCAGGGCCTGGTCACAAATAGATGGAAAAAGACAACATTTACATTGTCAGATTCTTAAAAAGCTTGTGCATACATAATACAGATGAGAAAATGATTTGCCCACGAATAAACAAGACTGTCCGCTCTCAAAGAATTTGTGAAGGGAGCCCATGTCACTTTCATGTATGTGCGCCATTGCACGCACAGTTGATCGACCTCCATTTTGCACATGTACACATCACTTTTCCAATTGCCCTGTCTGGTTTAGGCTAGTGTTATATTAGCTAATAACATAGAGGATCTGAGTTCAAATCCCATCATGCCTGTTTGAGTTTGAATTCAGTTGAAAATAAATGCTCTGGAATGAATAAAGCATGTGTCTATAAAAGTGACCACGACGCTATCAGATTGCTGTTAAAAACCCAACCAGCTCAGTGATGTCCTTTAGGGAAGGAAACCTGCCATCTTTCTGCACCCTGGCCTATACGTGAACCTAGTCCCATCTCAATATTTGACACTTCCCTCTGAAGGAGCCGAGCCACTCAGTTGTATCAGAACTGGAATAGCTAATTAATGTCCTAACATTCCTTCAAGGGATATCAGCATGTCATCACCAGAAGGGTGATCCAGTGTCGTGTGATCCAGCCTTAGTTTCACTTTTGCTTTGAGCAGAGCACGCATACACACACACACACACACACACAGCTCTGATGTCTTCAAGCTTTATACCTATATATAACTGTTCTCTTGTGCCTAGTCTTAAGAAATGGACCCACAATGTGTTTCGCCAATCCCTTAGTGAGGGAAACCTGCAGTAATTATGCAGACTGGCCTATATGTGATTCCAGCCCCAATCCCTTATGAGCGACTGGTGACTTGTGTCTTGCACAGTAAATAAGCCCAAGGTATTAGATCGTTATAATGTGACAATAAATACCAGTGATGCTGACATCGCATGAATGCATTTTGTAAGAAATTGCCTTTGAACACCCCACACTCTGAGCTCTTTATAATGTTAGGGTGGGAAGGTGAAGTTGATGTAGAAGATCAGCCATGATCTTATTCAATGGCATAGTAGGCTCATGGGGCCCTTTGTCAATGCCTATCCTTATGCCTATTCCTGCCCCTATTTCTTATTCTCATGTTTATCCGTGATTGCTCCTCTGGTACATGTGGATGCCAATGAGAACATGGCAATGGTGCCCTCTATCACTGCACAGCACACACAAACGGTATGGGGAAAGAGCAGGGTTAATTGGATAGCTTGACCAAACAGCCAACATAATGAACCAAATGGTGTCCTTCTGTGCTATATCATTCTGTGAGCCTATAAAAGGATAGCTACTTGGGCAACACACAAGAGAGCATCCACCAGGAGCTGAGTGAGTGCAACATTCTTCACATACTGCAAGTCAAATGCTCATTTGGGATAAAACCTCAAGACTTCTCTTAATCACTGGGAATACCACTGAGCTATGATACTGGTCACCAATTGTGACCCTGATGCAGTATCTCCTTAATTGCCTATTTTTGGCTTAGCACCAGAAAGCAGAGTCAATCTGCCACTAAGCTTCTTTTGATGGCAGCAGCATACTTTGGGTGACTAATCATTTTGACGTGCTGAGGTTTTTTTTAGATTGAATTGCTAAGTGGGTGATTAAATCAGATGTGGTAAATGGATTTGGGCATCACCCTGTTTTCCTTTCCTCTTTTTGCAGTGTGATGGCATTTCAGACCTAAGCAGACCTCTTCTGGCTAAACCGATTGATTAAAAGAAAGGACTTGCATTTATATAGCCCCTTCCACAAACCTGGGATGTCCCAAAGTACTTCACAGCCAGTGAAGTACTTTTTGATGAGCAGTTGCTATTGCCAGTGAGTGCACAAGATCCCACCTCCAATGGGACAATGACCAGATAATCTGTTTTTGTGATGTTGGTTGAGGGGTAAATATTGGCCAGGACACTGGGGAGAACTCCCCTGCTTGTCTTTGAATAGTGCCATGGGGTCTTTTTTTTCATTTGTTCATGGGATGTGGGCATCACTGGCTAGGCCAACATTTATTGCCCATCCCTAACTGCCCATGTTCAGAGGGCATTTAAGAGTCAATCACATTGCTGTGGGTCTGGAGTCACATATAGGCCAGACCAGGCAAGGACAGCAGATTTCCTTCCCTAATGACATTAGTGAACCAGATGGGCTTTTACAACAATTAATGCCAGATTTTTATTACCACCATCTGCCATGGTGGGATTTGAACCCAGGTCCCTAGAACATTACCCTGGGTCTCTGGATTACTAGTCCAGCAACAATACCACTACACCATCACCTCCCCCACATCCTCCTGAGAGATCAGGCAGGGCCTCGTTTTAATATTCTATTGGAAAGACGGCACCTCTGGCAGTGCGGCACTGCCTCAGGTACTGGTTGGGACACTTAGGCCTCGACTTTAAGATTGGAATGGACTTCCACAACCCCAAACTTCTTGGTTCACTGCCCGCTGTCAATCTTGTGTGCACCCCAGCACCTCAACTCACCCCATCCCTCACCTGCCCTGGTCCCCTTTAATCTGAGTGTTGTATTTACCCAGGCAGTAACCTTTCACCTCTGAGACACGGGGTCAAATGACCCAGGTATGTTTGTCCGCCCATCCACTCGTTCTAAAGAATCTGAGGTAACCCAGTCGCACAACAGCCTGACCCAAAGCTGTAGATGTGATGGTGGCAGATAATACTTAGCTTTCCATCGTTATTCACCCTCCCCCACACCCCCCTCAACCCTTAGCCTCAACCCCCACCCTGGCCGATTCATGAGACAAACCAACTGAGAATGCAAATGACTGAATGACATCAGCATTAAAGGCGACTATATAAGTCTTGCTTTAGTTGCTGTGCTCTGAGAGAGACTCGGTGACTTTTTTATTCATTCTTGGGATGTGAGGTCCATTTGGTGTTTATTGTCCATACCTAAAAAGGTGGCGGTGGTGGTGGTGGCTGTGTCGGTGGTGGTGGTGGTATTGGACTATCTTCTAGAACTGTGCAGTGTGATAAGTCTTGTCATTTTTCATAGCGGTTTGATAAAACTGAATGACGTGCTAGGATACTTCCGAGGGCAGTAATGAGTCAATCACATTGGCGTGGGACTGGAGTCACATATCGGCCAGATTGGGCATTTTCTCCTAAAGGACATGAGTGAATGAGCTGGGTTTTTAATGACAATCCAACAGCTTCATGGTCGCTTTCACTGTTGTCTGTTTTTATTTTCAGATTTTTTGAAATTAAGGTAAGATTTTCAAATTCCCAAGCTGAGATTGAAACTCAAATTTTCTGAATGTTCAGTCCAGCCCATTGGCCTATTAGTCGGGTGACATGACCACTTCGCTGCTGTCCTGTTAAATCTTTAGTCATACAACTCTGGGCATCCGATTCAGAGAAACCCATTAACTCTGGTTAAAGAACTTCCATTCAGACGTTCCCAATAATGAGAGATTGGACCAAGTTGTGAGCTTTCTGTCACTGTCAATAGACATTCTGCAGCGTACTGCAAAAGATAGAGAAGTAAAACCCACAAATCCTTCCCCAACATGCTGTCTGTTTACACAAACCAAAGTTCAGGCAATAATTCTTTCCTTCTTTTCTGTTAGTCAGCTTGTTACAGACAGAATATATTTGGTTCTCAGTTTTCATATTGCAGGTGGAATTGTGGTAAAAGGAATACATAGTAGGTAATTGAGTCAGGGCATAGTTTCATGTTCAAAGCAATTTTCACATTTTACTAAGGAGCTGATTGCCACCTCTTGCTTTTTCTCGTTTGAGGAAGAGTTGACGATCGATGTGACTCCTTTACTTTGCAATCATGTTGGTATTATTTCAATTTGCAACCAGTCACATCAGCCCACCTTGGGGCTGTGAAAATTCTCTGCTATAGAGCAACAAGGATACAATATTGAGCGTGCTGCGCCCATCTCTTAAATAACTGACAGTGATTGTCTCTGTGTTTGTCAAAGCTGCGACAGGTACTCTTTCGATGTGAGCTTGTCCTCCAGGAGCAGGCAGTGGCACAACTTAATAGTCTCTTTTCTGTGCCGGATAAATCGATTATGCATTCTTAGCTTGATCCCTCATCTTTCATGCCACTTAACAGCAATGATTACACATTGTGCTGCAGGCGAGGCAATTCACCCCAAGAAAGGGGTTAGTTAGTGTAACGGCGAGATCAATGCTGCACTCTAAATTTCACCGCTCGCCAGTTCACTGTTAATATCTTCGTCCACGTTCCATTGAAAGTGACGATCGGGAGAGATGTGCAACTGGTGACTGAGTCGATGCAGCTTGTTTTGCGCTATTACCCAAAGGAAAAATTACCCCCTTCATCAAAATGTACCATTTGGAAATCCTGAGAGAGGATTCCCTTCCCCATTCCCCCCCTCCCCACCCTCCCAAGTAATTATATATTAATTCCCCTCATGTTTTCAGTCTTCTTAAGAACAAGAAATAGGAGAAGGCCAAATGACCCATTGAAGCTGATTGGCCGTTCAATAAGATCACCTCAACCCCACACTCCTGCATTATTCCCGTATCCCCTGATTCCCTTAGTGTTCAAAAATCTAGCAATCTCTGCCTTGAATATACTTAATGATTAAGCAGGCACAGCTCTCCGAGATAGAGTTCTAAAGATTCACAACTCTATGAGTGAAGAATTTACTTCTTATCTCAGTCCTAAATTCCAATCCCATTAGCCTGATATGATGAACCCTATTCCTAGACCATCCAGCCAGAGGAAACAGCTTCTCAGCATCTACCCTGTTGAACCCTCTCAGAGTCATGTTTCAATGAGATCTCCTCTTACTCCTCTGAACTCCAGAGCGTAGAGACCCAATTTACTCAATTCCCCTTCTTTCACTACACAGCATATATAGTTGACCAAAGGTGGCTGATGCCATGTTCCCTGGGTCCCACTCCTGCTCTTGTATTGTGTCACTTGAAGAGGAGTAAGATAATTGTCAGGCAAACTTGAGGGAGGATGAGGAGAAGTTATTTTACTCAGTGAGTTGTTAATAATTTGGAGTGTCCTTCCTGAAAGGGTGGTGGAAGCAGATTCAATCGATTGTTGATTAACAAGTGGGTGGAAGGTTATCGGGGGAGGGGGGGGTAGGCAGGAATGTGGGTTCGAGATTACAATTGGATCAGCCATGATCTTATTGAATGGCAGAGCAGGCTTGAGGGGCCGAGTGGCCTACTCCTGCTCCTAATTCGTATGTCCGTAGGTTTGTAATAGTAACCTTCAAAAGGGAATTGAATAAAATGGAAGTATTCAAAGAGCTTTGGGAAAACAGCAGGGAAATGCACTGGGACGAATTGGGCAGCTGTTCAGAGAGCCAGCATGGGCACGATGGGCCCAACAACCTCTTCCTTGTCGTAATAAAGCATACAGTATCCTAGGGCGGAATCGTCGACTCCCATTTGCAGTGGGCGTCATAGCGGGCGGGAGTGCAAAATACCGGAAGATCCCAAAAATGGGTTTCACGTCGTCGTAAATCCAGTTTGCGATCGTCTGCTCCACCCGTCAATGGCGGGCTGCGTCTCCCACCGACGCACGTCAGTAACCTAATTTCAGCGCCTCATTATGAGCGCATGCACGCTGGAATCATCCCCCCACACTGGATCATCCGGTACGTTGGCATGATTGCACGCTGGCATGTTTCACAACTGCACATGAGTGACATGCACCAGCTGAGCTGCACTCCGCTCGGGACTGCGAGGTTTGTTTGCCTATCTAGCTTCGGGCAGTGCTCATGGCCACCAGCACCAGGGTCCACAGACAGCACCATATCACTTTTAGAGGGGCTCACGGGCAGGTCTTTACCTACCAGACCAGCCATAAGGCGGGGGTGGCTTTTCAATGGCTGCAGGGCTAGGGCTTGCCTGAAGAGGGGGAGAAGTGGCCTCAGGCAAGGGAAGAGGCTGCAGGGCGAGGGCTGTACTGGGGAAGGGGTTGTCTCAGAGTGTGTTTGGGGGTGTATGTTGATCCGTGCAAGTGGCCTCAAGATGGTGAGGGCTGAGGAGGCAGTCTCCAGAGGAGGTGAAGCCAGATGAGGATGTGAGAGTGTGTGTGTGAGAGAGTGAGTGGTGATGTCTCTTGAGCTGGCAGTGAGTGAGATGCCAGTGAATGTGTGATGGGCTTGTCACTGTGTGAGATTAGAGTGAGGAGATGGTTGCCTTACCTCAGCGGCACGGATGAGATCATTCATCCTCTTTCTGCAATGAATGGCCAACCTCTTCTATGCAGCGTTGGCACTGGGTTGATGAGATTGCTGGACCTCCTGCGGCCAGAGAGGGGGAGGTGGAGGACATCATGGTGGGCCTCAAAAAAGCCATCCCCTGACGGGTCACTGAACTCTTCTTGGCTTTCGGGGCCATGTCTTCACTGGAGCAGTCCTGGGCTGCAAACATTGAGAACTGTGTGCGCAGCTACAGTTTATATAGGGCACCCGGAGTGAGGAAACCGCGAGGTAACGGTGTGGCGGACGATTCTGAGGCCATCCGCCAGCGAGATGGTTGTTCCCTGTGGCTGCATAATTAATGAGGTGGGAACCAGACAATATGACGCGAAAACCTGCCATTGCTGCCGGTGGGTAAAACGTCTTTTTTCATGCCTACTACCGCAATTAATGCACATCTGGAATGATTCTGCCCCTAAACTTTATCAATAGGGACATACAAGAGAAAGGAAGTTATGTTGAACTTGTATAAGACACTAGTCTGGCCTCAGTTGGAGTATTGCACTCAGTCCTGGGCATTTCACTTTAGGAAGGATGTAAAGACATTGGACAGAGTGCAGAAAAGATTCACGAGAATGGTCCCAGGGATATGGAACTTCAGTTACGAAGATAGATTGGAAAAGTTAGAACTGTTTTCCTTGGAGAAAAGAAGACTGAGAGGAGATTTGATAGAGGTATTCAAAATCGTGAGAGGATTGGAGAGAGTATTCAGGGAGAAACTTGTCCTCATTGATGGAAGGATCGAGAACAAGAGGGCACAGATTTAACCTCATTGGCAAAAGAAGCAAAAGAGACATGAGGGAAAGCTTTATAACGCAGTGAGTGGTTAAGGTCTGGAATGCTCTTCCTGATCGTGTGGTCGAGGCAGGTTCAATCAAGGCGTCCAAGAGGGAATTAGACTGTTCCTTGAAAAGAAAGAATGCGCAGGCTTATGGAGAGGAGAGGGAATAGCACAAGGTGAATAGTTCATTCGGAGAGCCGGTGCGGACACGATGGGCCAAATGGCCTCCTTCTGCGCTGTAACAATTCTGTGATTCTATAAGATACCAGCCAATATTTGCACTGTTCCACCTGTGAACGCCCAGCCTTTACTTATCATTACAGCTGAGGCCGGACAGCATGGTGAGTGGGTGAGGAATAGTGAAGCATCATAGTCTTCCCAATGTGCTCAATGCAGACCTCAAGGTCTTTGAAGTTATTTGTTTTTAAATGAAAGCATCACCGACTTATCATGGCTGCAATACGTTTTTGTTTTCTCTTATATTTTTGCACTAAGGATTGCACTTATTGCTCCACTGATATACCACTTACATCAATGTCTGTTTGTCAGCTGAATGCAGCTGTCGCTTTTGATGCATCTGCTGCAGGCCTTACCAGACATGCTCTTATATATGAAAAAAAGGAAAACGCTTTTCGTAAGAGATTGACATCTGCCCATGTCTGCCCTTGTGGGGCCATGTTAAAACGAAAAATTACTGTAACCTTTGTTACATAAGTAAAGCCAAGTTTATTATGGCACCTGCCTTTTCCACAGTGTTGCTTGTCTGTATTGCGCCCTATTTGTAACAGGTGCTGTGGTTTTATGCTGGTGGTGTCAGTCAAGAAAGTTGTTCTGGAAGTGGCTACATCGCTGGCTTCTGAGATCTTGGTACCTGACCAGAAGGCATAATCTGTCTTGTGACGAACCTGTTGCCTGTCTGTCTGTGCCTAGTTCACATTGCTGAGCTAAGTACTTCTTTAAAAACAAATCATTCTCTGGACGCTGGTGAGGTTGGCATTTACTGCACATCCCTCGCCACTTTGAGAAGGTAGCTTTTTTTAAAAATTCTTACATGTGTGGGTGTCGCTGGCAAGGCTGCCCATCCTTATATTTTCTTTGAACTGAGTGGCTTGATTGGCCATTGCTGTTAAGAGTCATCCACATAACTGTGGATCTGGGAAGAATTATCCCCCCATCCGGGAGGGAAGTGCAGGAGCGGGCGCGTGCCTCCAATCGGGGGCGCGCCGCCATTTTACATGGGCGGGCCAATTAAGGCCCGCCCAGCGTGACGGCCGCCAGGAAGCGCTATGCGCTCCCCGTGCGGGCGGGGGCGGGGGGTGAATTCCCTCAGCCGGGAGTGCGCTCTTTCACACATGTGCGCCAAAGAGCGCACTCATCTCCCTGAGGCTAAGTGCTACCTCAGGGAGATCGGTGCCAAATTTAAAAACGGTGAAGAGGCAAAAATAAAATTTCCCAGACATGTCCCTTCATGTGACACTGTCACATGAGTCGAGACATGTCCACCCCTTTTAATCAAACATTGATTACATTTTTAAAAATCCTCATGAAACCTCATCCCGCCGGTGGATGAGGTTTGATGCTTTTTCTAATGCCCGCCAGGGCTCCCGGGCCTGCCCGCAAACCTTAAGGTTGGACGGGCAGGACCATTAATTATCTCAATCACTTTTTAAATGGTCTCAATTGGCCGTTGACAGGTCGGCGGGCGCACAGCTGATTCGGCTGCGCCCCCGCCGACCTGAAAATTGAAATGATGTGGGGTGATGTCGGGAGTTCCGCCTGGCATCATCCCGCATCGGTGAGGGAGCCCCGCCCCCCTGCTCACCACCCTCAATACCCTGGCCCTATTTAGGCCAGACCAGGAAGTGAACCAGATGGATTTTTACAACAGACAATAATAGTTTCACTTCCAATTGCAGATTTAATGAGTTGAATATAAACTCCACAAGCTGATGTGGTGAAATTTGAACCAATGCTCCCAGAAGTGTGCCCTGGGTCTCTGGATCACTAGTCTAGTGATAATGTCACAACGCCACATCTACCCCAGGTGATGGTGGGCCTTTTAAACCGCTGGTAAGGGTATAGTGCAACAGAGTGGCTCACCCAGGCACTTCAGAGGGTGATAAGGAGTCAATCACGGTGGGACTGAAAATACATACAGGGCAGACCAAATAAGGAAACATGTTTCCTTCCATTAAAAAAAAACATTAATGAACCAGTTAGGTTTTTATGACAATCCGGCAACTTCATAGTCACTTTTATTGATAGCAGATTTGACTTCTAGACCCCCTGTGGTGGGGTTTGAATTCAGGTTCTCCGGATTTAGTCCAATAGTCCTTCAGGAATTCCAATAACCACTCCCCCTGTTGGAATGTTGGTGGCGTCGTTACATTTGGCTTTGGAGCCCAGGGCTAGAAAAATGGGAAGATGATCGGCAGGGGTTTCCACCCTGGGGTGCCCATCGCTGAAAGCTGAACGTATGTGGAGGTCAGTGGAAGAGCTTCATCACCTTGGTTATACGTCTCCTTGAAACCCATAACCAATTAAGTGCCCCATTTGAAAGAGGCACTATTACCCCAATGTAACAGAAATGAAAGATGTAAAGGAAATTTATCAACTTAATTAAAATGAGATTTCTGGGGGTGATAAAGCACTCCAGCCCCCACACCCACCACCCCCTCCCCCGCCCCCTGCTACCACACCCCACTGATTGTGGAAGGCCTCAAAAACACTGGTGGACACCATGTGCATCTTCTCCAGTGACCTTCCGGCGCAGGTATAGCTGAGGAAGAGAAGCAGGCAATCAGGCTGGACGACCCCTGCAACTTCCCACTGCCTGGACCTGATAGTGGCCTCCTTGGCCAGGCCCAGGAACAGGCTAATGAGGAGATCCTTTAAAATGCCCACCCATCCCTTTACACTGGGTTGGCCAAAAATCAGGAGCGTGGGGCTGACGTACAAACCAGACATTGAGGAGCAACTCCTTCAGGTTATTGGAAAAGGGGCTGAAATCTCTCACACGAATGTGAAGCACACATTCTTCCAGGCTGCAGAAGTTACAGACGGCCTGGGAGGCTGTAAATCGACATAAAACTCTAAAGCACACAGCTGTCATGTGCAACACTCTACACACCGAATACCCAATGGACAAAGGGAGGATCTCCTACAACAAGAGCTCTCCACCAGGAGCTCCTGCCTGCTCTGGAGGGCAGGACGGAGTGTGTCCAGATAGCCAACAAGGACGAGGAATTGGAGGGTGTGCAAGATCAACCCCTACAGGAAACCCCCTCAGGGTAGAGCAGAATATCCCAGAGGGGATTGATTCCCCAGAGACGGCTCAGGTTGTGAGGCCGAGTTCTCTTGAGGAAGGTTTCGGGGCCTGGTGTTAAAGAGAAATTCCAACTGAATGGGAGCTGGGCTCAGATTGGGGTGCTGCACACGCTCGAGTTGCCTCGACACCACGAGTGCAGTCGGGGCTGAGCGCCTCCGTTTTAAGGCTCCCGATAGCTGTGGCCATGAGCTGGATGTTATTCGAGGATGGACGTCTTGCTAGTTCTTCTGGCATGAATATGAAGTTGAGCAAGGGAATGGAACTAAGGCAGACAAGGAGCAGGACATGGAGTAATTAAGGAATAAGGTCTGGGAGTGGTATACAGTGGAACTGTTGGATTAGAAAGAAAAAAATATAATTGACACAGTGCCTTTCACAAGCTCAGGATGCCCCAAAGCACTTTGCAGCTAAAGTGCTTTTAAAGTATACCCACTGTAAGAAAGGAAGAATCCAATTTGCACAGAACAAGATCCCACAAGTGACCAGACTAAGCCTTTTTTAGTGACATTGGCGATGGGATCTCTTCCATCCAACCGAGAGGGCCTTGGCTTAACATTTCATCTGAGAGGAGGCATCTCTGACCGTGCAGCACTCTCTCTGTACTGCACTGAAGCATCAGCATACATTTTGTGCTCAAGTGCCTGGGGAAGACCTGGAACCCATGAGTTTCTGAGTGAGAGGCAAAAGTGCTGCCTCTTTAGACGAGGGTGACGTTGTGAAGTACGGCAGACCTGAACATAGAACTGACTTTTTATGATGAAGGATCTGAGGGCGGAATTAGGTTTATGTTGAAAGGCATGAGGGTGCTCTTGATTAATGATGAATGCGGTGAGGGGAGAACTTTATGTGGGCTGGAGGCAGAATGGGGTTTATGATACAGGGCCTGCAGTGTTGCTGGATTAATTATGTTACAGATATACTCAGGAGAAACTCACTTCTGATATGTAGTCAAAACCTTCGTAAAACAACTTTATGCATGGTTCTGGAAGCAAGGGGCCATGGAAATGCCTGCCTGAGCTGTCCTTCTGACTCCGTGAATAAGTACAACAAATAGGATTATTATTGGGAACAATAGAATAGTGTTACCATACTAGTAATACAAAAGCCTGGACCAATAATCCAGCTAGGATGTGGGTTCAAATCCCACCACAAATCTGTGATAGTTGAATTCAGTTTAACAGATTTGGAAATAAATAGCTGGCATCTACATAAGAGATTACACAGTTGTGGGATACATCATTACAAACCCAACTGGTTGCCTGGGGTCCTCTAGGGAAGGAAATCTGCCACTTTTACCTGGCCTGGGCTTACACAAGGCTCCAGTTTCATACCGATGCTCTCTGACTAAGACACTGACTACCGCCAAGTACAATCGAGAATAGGCAATAAATTTCTTTCAAACTCAATATAGAATTCTATCATGCATTGACCATTCATCCCCTGAGACCTCTTTACTGCAAGGTTTTTTTTATTACCCCTATCATTGCACAAAACTAGATCTAAAATACCCTGTTCCCTAGTCAGTTTCTAGGTCAGTATATCAAGGAACTATTTTGAATGTATTCCATTAATCCGTCCACCACACTATTAATGTAAATTTACTGTGTCGGGTCCATATGAAGGTTAAGGTCCCCTATGATTTCTTTGTTATGAGTGCCTCTAATTTTTTTGAATTATAGCCTCCCTAATACTACATTCACTGTTAAGGGGCCTATAACCAACTTGTTTTCTGCTCCTTGCTGTTTCTTAGCTCCACCCAAACTGTTCCTGCACCTTGAGTTTCTGAGCTAAGATCTGTTCTACCTTGATCTGATCCTTTATTATCTTTTATGTTCCCTGTCTCTTCAAAAAGTTAAGGATATTTAAGTACCAACCTTGATCACTCTGCAACCACATCTCTGTGGTGGTCAGACCAAACCAAACAATTTCGATCTGTTAATTCGTTTTTTATTTGTTGGGGGATGCTTCACTCATTTAGATGTACGGCCGTGCCCTTTGGATATAATTTTTCCCACTTTCTCTGCTGTCCCCCTAGTCCCTGTTGCCCCATTGTCGTTGCTGTGCTCATTATTCCTGACCTACTCTGCTGATTTTAACGTGAATCACTGCTCCACTCTACATCCTGATCATTGCTGTTACTGCCTTTGAATCTACTCTTCCCTGAATCCCCCTGCCTGGCCTTGATTAGATTCAAAGCCTTTTCTGCCACCCTGGTTAGTCGATTCTTAAGCTGAACCCACCTTGTCAAATTGAAACCTGCCTGATACATCTCCAGCAATATCGCCAACTTAACTACTTATTAAAAATGTAATTACACTTCCCGTCAGACAGGCTTTTGTACTGAGGCAAGATTCCTATTCTTAAAGAATTATAGGGACATGTCAAATGGCAGTGCAAATTCGTTATCTTAATGGCAATCCGGAGGCGGGGCAATAAATCCCAGCTTCGGATTTTTGTCTGAAATGTTGTCAAAGAGCATTTCCTCTGAGCCGAAGGATTATGGGTTCTAGACCCTCTCCAGAAACTTGGAGCACAGACTTCAGGTTGACACTGCCGTATTGAGAGAGTACAGCACTGTCGGGAGGGCCAGCTTTTGGGTAAAACGTTAAACCACTGGCCCCATCTGCCAGACAGACATAAAAGATTCCATAGTATTATTTCGGAGAGGTGCAGGGGACTAAGGGGAATCCTGGTCAATATTTACCCAACAACCGACATCACTCAAAACAAATTATCTGGGCATTGTTGCTTGTGGGATCTTTCTTTGTCCAAATTGGCTGCTGCATTTCCAACGTGACGACAGTGTCTTCACTTCAGAAGCACTTCATTGATTGCAAAGCGATTTGGTCTATCCTGATGTTGTGAACTGCCCTGTATAAATGTAAGTCTTTCTTCCTTCTATCACTTCACCAGTTATAGTGTACCACACAATCAATGTTCCCTTTTAAAAAGTCATTTGTTGTGTGTGGCCAGTTTTATCAATACATGGTACCTTGAATTTTTTTTTTGTTTTGCTTAGCCTTGCCTGCGCAGTGTTTAATATAGAGCAAGGCAGCTGTGCAGCTTGGCGAGAACACTACCTACAATATATCTCATTCTGAGACTGGTCGTTGACACTTTGCACAGGCATCGGCCAGAACATTGAATGTTTTGGCGACATATTGGCCCGAATTTTTCCCGCGTCGGGCAGGCTCGGTGGGAGCGGGCGGGGTAAGGCATGAGCGGTAAGCGCTACCTGTGCGGGCGGTGGGGGGGGGGAGGGGGGAGAGTCGGGGCCAGTGCTCTTTCGTACGTGTGCGCGAAAGAGCGCTTCAATCTCCTGAGGCACGGAGCTGCCTCACGGAGGTTGAAGCGCTTTTGAAATAAATAAATAAATAAATGACATAAAAATTTAATTAAACATGTCTCCTTATGTGACTGTGTCACATGAGGTGGGACATGTTTTTATATTTCAGAAATTTAAAATATTTAATTTATAAAAGCTTTAGGAAACATTGTCCCGCTCGTGGATGAGGTTTCCTAAAAAACATGAAGGCCGCTTGGCCTTTTCACCTGCCCACCAACCGTAAGGTTGGACGGGCAGGCGTAAAGTTGACCTTAATTAGTTCCTTAATGGCCTTAATAGGCCTTTTAAATATCAGCAGGCGGGCAACCAACTCTGGCGCCCGCCCGCCGAACGCAACATCGTGAGACAGCGCGATGATGTCAGGACGCACGCCCGACATCGCCATGCGACATTTTACCTGCCAGCATGTCAGGCTCCCCTCCGCACATTGACTGAAAAATCCTCGCCATTGTGTGCATTGTGCAAGTACAAAACACAACTGAGTGCGGGTGAGACTGTATGACAAAGAGAGGGAAGAGGGCGATACAGAGGTCATACAGAACCATGAAAAAAGGGGCCAGACTGGGGTAGGGAGACAGACCCACACATAGAAACTGGTGTCATCTCTGCATAGATCTAAGATATATTTAAAACATACAACACTCGCAGAGCAAACAAACCTGTTCACATTCCCAGTGGTTTGACCACCCACCATCACACCACTCCCTGTAATCCGATACTGCCCCCAGCCCTCAGTCTTCTCTTTGGACCTCGTCCCCCACTCTGTGCTGGTCACGGACGGGAAACAGTTTCCAATAATGATAATTGGGAGCTGCACCACCCACAAAACAGTCCCATCTCCCTCCTCCCTCACTAATCTCAGGAGCGAAGAGCCTAAAGGAGGAAGAGAAGGAACAGGAAAGATGATTGGACATGAGAGAGAGAGAGACAGAGACAGAGAGAATGAGAGATGAGCTTGGACAGACTGGAGGTGGGGGGGCGGGGAGAGAAAGAGACTAACAAAGAGAAATTGTAGCAAAAAAAAAGTAATGAAAGGGGTAGCAAACACAAGAGTGTGAGAAATGAGACTGACAAGAATTACGATTAAAAAGGTGAGGGAGAAAAAGCAAATCAGAATGAATAATGTCCCCAGGATGACAATTTATGGAATGCTAATCCCTCTGAAAGTGGAGCTATAATAATAACCCGGAGAACTAGCTTGATTATTACAACTTACTATTGTTTTATAGATTGAAATCTCTAAGTACTGGTTTAGTGGGTATAAAGATGTAAATAAACATAATCATTCATGTTGTGTTGAGGTTGATCATTGTGATTCTGGTGTTGGAAGCAATGCTGCCCTCTATTGGCTGCAATGAGTATTTCATTTCTAAGGTGCTCTCATTATAAATGGCAAGTGGTAGTGGCTGCTCTTCCCTAGATTTATTCCCTTTTTACCTCTCCTCTGCTGACTTTGAGCAGTCTCGGTATCTACCAATACCAGTTGCACTCCTTTACCTTGCTGAAACAGCTGGGCTTCATCTGTAAGTATAGACAGTGAGTATTGCTTTCTTTCATTCATTCATGGGATGTGGGCTTCGCTGGCTGGGCCATCATTTATTGCCCATCCCTAGTTGCCCTTGAGAAGGTGGTGGTGAGCTGCCTTCTTGAATTGCTGCAGTCCATGTGATGTAGGTACACCCACAGTGCGGTTAGGGAGGGAGTTCCAGAATTTTGACTCAGCTACAGCGAAGGAACGGTGATATATTTCCAAGTCAGGATGGTGAGTGACTTGGAGGGGAATTTTCAGGTGGTGGCGTTCCCATCTATCTGCTGCCCTTGTCCTTCTAGATGGCAGTGGTCGTGGGGTTGGAAGGTGCTGCCTAAGGAGCCTTGGTGAGTTTCTGCAGTGCATCTTGTAGATGGTACACACTGCTGCTACTGTGCGTCGGTGGTGGAGGGAGTGAATGTTTGTGGATGGGGTGCCAATCAAGCGGCCTGCTTTGTCCTGGATGGTATCAAGCTTCTTGAATGTTGTTGGAGCTGCATTCATCCAGGCAAATGGGGAATATCCCATCACACTCCTGACTTGTGCCTTGTATGGTGGACAGGCTTTTGGGGAGTCAGGAGGTGAGTTACTCACTGTAGGATTTATATGGCTGGTTCAGTTCAGTTTCTGGTCAATGGTAACCCCCAGGATGTTGATAGCGGGGGGACTCGGCGATGGTAATGCCATTGTTAGATTATTTTGCCTTGAATGGCATAATCCCTGAGACTATTGCTCTCCTCCCCTGATATCTAAAAGCCTCAGCTGCTCCCCATGATAGCTAATGTTCTGAATCCAGTTTCCACTGTTAGACAGTGTGGACAATGGGTGAGAAAGGACTGTGATGCACTCCATGGTAAATGACCTATTCTGGGATCACACACAAAGAATAGAAGATTGATTACACTGGGAAAAGGACGCTCGTTCTCTGAGAATACTTTCTTTCGATAAGGTGTACCTTTGAATATAAGTGTCAGCCAGGGCTCTGATAGATCTCCTGTTCCTGAGTTATGATTATGGAACATTATGGTTTAAACCCCACTCCAGAGCCTCATGAACAAGATCGAGCTAATACCCCCACTGCGATACTGAGAGGGTGCTGCACTGCTGGAGGTGCCAGCTTTTGGATGCATTGTTAAACCGAAGCCTCCCTGCCCTGTCAGGTGGCCGTAAATAATCCCATGGTATTGTTGTGAAGAAGAGCAGAGGCATTCTTCCTTCCTGGTGTTCTGGCCAATATTTATCCCACATCACAAAAACAGGTTATCTTACGTAGCTGTTTGTGGGAGCTTGCTGTGCACAAAATTTGGTCCAATCATGACTTTTCTACCAAATGTCGGTGATTCAAAGTAGAGCGGCGCAGTTGTGGTGTGGGAAAGCTTTGGAGGGTTTGGACAGATGGATGAGGGAATATTTCCCTCAGCAGAAAGTCCACACCTACTAGAAAGAGAGAGGAGGGGCACGGAGATGACAGTTTAATTTAATGATTTGGACTGCATCTGCCAGGTGTTATGGCACAATATTCTGAGGGGAATACAGAAAAAGACACAACTGTAAACTGCCAAGTTACCTTGCTATCAACTCCAGTCTCAAAACTATCCCTGTCTCCCTGCCTCACCCTGTCTTACATTTTTCTTGTTTACTTTAATCCTATAGTTACCACTTCCCTGAGCTTGCCTATACTACCAGGCTAAGTAACCTTCCTCTCTGTGCCTGCAGGGAGATCGAGGCTCATCCCACCATCACTATTCTAACAAACTCATTACTTCCAATTCCTTCAGCATCATAGAATTCCTTCCTTCCTTTAGATTTATCCTCCTCCTGGAATTGTTAAACCCCCCAAGCCTAGTGTCAACTAAGTACTGCTGACCACATTTAGCTGACAGTGACATTTCCAAAGTACTTCATTGACTGTAAAGCACTTTGGGGCATCCTGAGGTTGTGAAAAGTGAAAGTCTTCATTGTCTTTCCTCGATCGGATTCCTTGATGATCTTAGTGATCTCTCAGCCTTCTCTTTTCTAAAGAAAGGCGCCCCTGCCTCTTCAGTCTTCCCTGATAGTTGGAGCTTCTCGGTTCGGGTCCCATTCTTGTAGATTTATTTTTGCATGCCCCTTGCATTTACACACTTTTTGTAATACAATACAGAGCGCAGTGTTCTAACTGCGGCCTAACCAAAGTTCTACATAAATGTCCTCTTTGGTAAATGTATGAATTAAGACGGAATAAGCTGGTGCTTTGCAGTATTGGGTGGCCAAGAAAAGACATTTGCACTGAATATAAGACTGTAAACGTGTAACGGCAAATACTTCAAATTAAACAAGTGACAGCAAAACAAGAGAGCTCCAGTTCAAGTTGATGAAAGACAAATTTAGGACAGATGTAAGGAATATGACTGATGATGGGAGAAGTGATTGTGAGATCCAAAGGAGATTTGAGATAGCCAAGTCCGGCTTTGTCAGAAGAAAGGATGTGTTAACATCGAAGAAGCTGAACCTGAATCTTTGAAAAGAATGCTGAGGCATTACATTTTGCCGTCTATGTTATGTGCCTCAGAGATATGGACAACAAACAGAGAGACTATTGAAAAGCTGCATGCATTTGAGATGTGGGAGGATGTTGCGCATATCCTACATGGTCAGAAAATCTAATGAGGAAGCGCTGGAAATGGCCGGAGAAAAGAACAAATTGGTGCATAACGTTAAAGACAGAACGATACAATAATTTGGTCACATCATTAGCGCAGATGGAGAGACAGTTATTGGAGGGGAAGATTGATGGGAAATGTAGGGGAGGAAAGCAGAGGAGAAAATGGATGATGGATATAATGGATTGGATGCAGTTGCTTATGTGGAATGTGTAAGGACAGGACAGACAGGGGGTGAAGAAGATGACACCAATGAATGGACAAGGGAAGTTTTCCTCTTATGAAGAATGATTCATTTGTGCCGTGAACTTCGACTTTGATAATGGAAGCAAAACCTTGCATTTGTTGAAGAGTTGGATACTGTGAGAAGGGATTGTAGTGTTCTCTGTATCAGCAAAGTAGGATGGATGAGTTAGGATGGGCCACATCCCTTTCTGCATTCATGGATATCCTGTTGTTTAGGAATTTAAAGAAAAGGATATAGAGGCACAGGAGTAGACTGAATAGGTTGAGGATCTGTCTCTGCAAAAGAAATGACTGAGGGTGGCATGGCAGAGGTCTTTGTGGTTGTGAAGGTGTTTGATAGAGTTGACGCAGAAAAGATGTTCCCACTTGTGCGTGAATCCAAAACTAGAGATCATAAATATAAGATTGTCACCAATAAATCCAGTAAAGAAATTCTGGAGAAACCTCTTTAACCAGAGAGTGGTTAGAATGCTACCACAAGAAGTAGTTTAGGTGAATAGCATAGGTGAAACTAAATAAAAGCACATGGGAGAAAGGATCAGAAAGATATATTTATTGGATTAGATGAAGTAGAGTTCAAGGAGGTTCATGTGGAGCATAAACAGGAGCACAGACGACTGGAGCCTAATTACCTGTATCTGTGCTGTAAAATACTATGTATTAAATCACAATCAATCATTATTACTTACTGTGCTATTTAAATTATTGCTTTCGTATCTCGCCACTGATCCTCAAAAATATAAATATTTAAACATTCTGTATCCTTTGAATATGGAATTGAACTCAACACAGGTACTTTGGGATTCTCGTTGGCATTAATTGGCCAAAGCAGTATGGCCTTAAGCAAAAGGCAGAATCGCTCTTAAAGGGGCAAGGGCCCTGCAGAAAAAAATATATATTATGAAGGAAACAAGTTTATTGTGGGGATCTCCATGTGTGTTCCCTATTATGGACTGATGAAAACCTTCACCAGGTATTCTGGCCCTAAAGCTAGCTCATGCCCAGACTCGGTAGGTTCTTCAGGAACTGGCCCACTTAGACCTTTGTTATTATACCTTGAAATATATTGAACAGTCTACAACTGGGGGCCTGTGAAGTGGCTTTGAAATATTTTGAACAGTTTAGAATTGGCAGTTGGAGGAGTGGTTTTGACATATATTGAAAAGCCTAGAATTCAGGGTCTGGGGAGTAATTTTACCACCAGGGCCACGCAGCTCCTGATCTCATTACAGCCTTGGTTCAAACATGGTCAAAAGAGCCAAACTCCAGAGGCGAGGTGAGAGTAACTACCCTGAGGCAGCATTTGATCGAATGTGGCATCAAGGGGACCTAGCAAAACTGGAGTCAATGGGAATCAGGGGGAGACTCTCCACTGGTTGGAATCATACCCAGCGCAAAGGAACATGGCTGTGGTTGTTGGAGGTCAGTCAACTCCATTCCAGGACAGGAGTTCCTCAGGGTAGTGTCCTCAGCTCAACCATCTTCAGCTGCTTCATCAATGACCTTCCTTCCATCATAAAGTCAGAAGTGGGGATGCTTGCTGATCATTGCATAATGTTCAGCACCATTCACAACTCCTCAGATACTGAACCAGTCCTTGTCCAAATGCAGCAAGACCTGGACAATACCCAGGCATGGGCTGACAAGTGGCAAGTAACATTCGTGCCACACAAGTGTCAGGCAATGACCATCTTCAACAAGAGAGAATCTAACCATTGTCCCATGACATTCAACAGCATTACCATTGCTGTATCCCCCACTATCAGCATCCTAGGAGTTACCATTAACCAGAAGCTGAACTGGACCAGCCATATAAATACTGTGGCTACAAGAGCAGGTCAGGGGCTAGGAATCTTGTTGTGAGTAACTCAGCTTCTGACTCCCCAAAGCCTGTCCACCATCTACAAAGCACGGGTCAGGAGTGTGATAGAATACTCTCCACTTGCCTGGATGAGTGCAGCTCCAAAAAATACTCAAGAAACTTGACACCATCCAGGACAAAGCAGCCCACATGATTGACACCAGATCCACAAACATTCACTCCCTCTACCATTGACGCACAGTAGCTGCAGTGTGCACCATATACAAGATGCACTGCAGGAATTCACCAAGGCTCCTTCAACAGCACCTTCCAAACCCACGACCACCACCATCTAGAAGGACAAGGGCAGCAGGCACATGGGAACACCACTACCTAGAAGTTCCACTCCAAGCCGCTCACCATCCTGACTTGGAAACATATCACCATCCTCACTGTCGCTGGGTCAAAATGCTGGAACTTCCTCCCGGACAGCACTGTGGGTGTACCTACACCACATGGACTGCAGCAGCTCAAGAAGTCAGCTCACCACCACCTTCTAAAGGGCAATTAGGGATGGGCAATAAATGCTGGCCTAGCCAGTGATGCCCACATCCCACAAATAATTTTTTTTAAAAAGTCTACAACTGGGGGTCTGTGGAGTTATTTTGAAATATATTGAACAGCCTAGAATTGGGGGTCTGTGAAGTGATTTTCGCAGATTATTTCAGTCATTAAAAGGCTAAAGAGTTGGCCAAGATGGGGTCTTAAATTTCCAGTTTAGTCTAGGCTTAGCACAAGATGCCATCTTGATAATTAAGTTGAAGTCAACATGAGGAATGGCTGCCTGGAGGCAGTTGATAGCCACTTGCATTACTTAAACAGATACTCACCACTTAAAGGCTTTATTTTTTAGTTATTTGTAGAATGTGGGTGTCTTTGGCAAAGTATGTATTTATTGCCCACTCCTAATTACCCTTGAGACTGTCCTGGTCAGCCGCCTTCTTGAACCGCTGCAGTCCATGTGGTGTAGGTACACCCACAGTGGTGTTAGGAAGGGAGTTCCAGGATTTTGACCCAGCAACAGTGATGGAACGGCGATATATTTCCAAGTCAGGATGGTGGGTGACTTGGAGGGGAACTTCCAGGTGATGGTGTTCCCATCTATCTGCTGCCCTTGTCCTTCTAGGAGGTTGTGGGTTTGGAAAGTGTAGTCGAAGGACTTTGATGAGTTTTTGCAGTGCATCTTGTAGATGGTACACACTGCTGCCACTGTGCATTGGTGGTGGAGGGAATGAATGTTTAAGGTGGTGGATGGGTGCCAATTAAGCAGACTGGTTCCCTCAATGACGTTGAGCTTCTTGAGTGTCACTGGGGCTGTAATCATCCAGGCAAATGGAGACCATTCCATCACATTCCTATATTGTGCCATGTAGATGATGGATAGGTTTTGGGGAGTCATCAGGTGAGCTACTCACCACAGAATTCCCAGCCTCTGACCTGCTCGTATAGCTACAGTATTTATATGGCTGGCCCAGTTCAGTTCCTGGGCAGTGGTAAACCCCACGTTGGGGATTTTAGTGATGGTAATGTCATTGACTACCAAGGGGAGATGATTCAATTCTTTCTTGTGGGAGATGGTCATTGCCTGGCACTTGTATGGCACAAATGTTACCTGCCACTTATCAACCCAAGCCTGAATTTGGTCCAGGTTTGCTTCATGTGGACATAGACTGCATCAGTACATGAGAAGTTGGGAGTGGAACTGAACAATCATCAGCAAACATCCCCGTTTCTGAAGCTCATTGATAAAGAAGCTGAATATGGTTGGGCCTAGGACACTACCCTGAGGAACTCCTGGTCATTGCTGCTGGAGATCTGAAGGGAACCGGTGAAGCACAATGGGACGATTTGTCAAGACATTACAAACAACATTTATTGCAAAAACTCCCTGAGGACTTCACCTAAAAATAGTGAGTGCTCTGCTATTCCATCTCATTGGCCACCTTGTAGGAATGACCAAGATTACGGGAGTACTCAGTATTGGGCAATTTGATAAGGTCCCCATTGGCCTTGACAAGAAACTGGAGGAGAATGTGATACCAGGCAGAGCAGCAATGGCTGCTTCAGGGGAGAAGGACAGGAGGGCAAGAAGGGTGAATTTGGCATCCTTCCACCCTGTGAGTACTAGATACCCCTCCTCGGGGCATCCTTCACCAGGAGCACCAGCACATCTGAGAACCTGTGTGCCTCCCCCCTTGATCCCTGAGCCATCTAAAACCTGCTGCCAGCCACAGCATTCAGAAACTTCAGTGGAAGTGGTGGGAGGAGCCCACATACACTACTTCGCAAAGATTGTTTCTAATCAAAACTTGAGTGAAAAGCCTGCAGATGCCTGCTTAGCACCTCCAGTAAAGTTCAAATTATGGTAATCAGCAATTAAGGCCAAAATTGTGTCCTGAACCCCAGACTGTCACATAGACATGTATCATTAGCACTGTGCTAACCCCAGTTTTCACCCTTTGGTGAGAATTGCCTTTGTAATCTCAGGATAAGGGGTTGGCCATTTAGGACTGAGGTGAGGAGAAATTTCTTCATGCAGAGAGTTGTTGTGACTCTTTGAAATATTTTGCCCCAGAGTGCCGTGTAAGCTCAGTCTTTGAGTAAACTCAAGACTGAAATAAATAGATTTTGGGGCATTAAAAGGGATTGGAGTGTGGACAGGAAAGTGCATTTCAAGTAGAAGATCAGCCATGACAGAGCAGATTTTAGGAGCTTTTTTTTTCTTTTATACTTTCATGGGATATGGGCATCACTGGCAAGGCCAGCATCTATTGCCCATCCTCAATTGCCTTTGACTGAGTGGCTTGCTAGGTCATTTCAGAGAGCGGTTAAGAGCCAACCACCTTACTAAGGGTCTGGAGTCACGTGCAGGCCAGACTGGGTAAGGGCATCAGATTTCCCTCCCTAAGGGACATTAGTGAATCAGACGGGTTTTACGATGATAGTTGTCATGGTCACCAATCAATTCCAGATTTTATTAACTGAATTTAAGTTCCACCCGCTGCCCTTTTTGAACCTGTGCCCCCAGAGCATTAGCCTGGGCCTGGGGATTATTAGACATCTCTACTACGGCACCATCTACCCCCGACCCACCCCCACCCCATAGGCTGTACGGCCAACTCCTGCTATTATGTCCTATTCTTAAATGTTATTTATTTTCAGTCAAATAGACAGGTGAAGGACGACACAGTGAAACCTCCCTCATGCAGATCTTGGGAGACTCCATCCTGCGTTATTTAATTATCAGAATGATTGTTTCCTGCCTTGTATTCGCTGTTCAGTATTCCCTAATGAAAAGCTTATTTGAAGAAAAATAATGTCTTCTTTTTTTTCCCCCCTTTTTAAAATGCAAGAAGGGTACATACAGAAGCCTTGAATTTCCCCCAGGGCCCTCTTTGAATTAATGTTCCTGTCTTCTTACCCAGGCTTATTCAGTCACTTTCTGAGACAGACCGTTCGGGAGCAATCCTTTTGAATATTTTTAGGCGGAATGAGATTGCCCCTCGCCACTTTGTAACCACTTGGATGTTTTCAATGTGACCTAAAAACCCCCTTCCCTTCCTACTTTTCCCAACCCCATGCCTTCCACGCTACACAGCCGAAACTAGCAAGAGGACGCTGACGAATAGTAAAACAAGGTGGTGGCCTAGTTTCAAATCTCTCTCATTCTTTCAAAGTCAAACAGGAAGGATTGAATTTTGTTTCCTATGAAAAGCAGCCATTGTCAAAGCTTTTCTTGTCTACGTTGAAACCGATGGGATAGACACAGAAAAAAACTATAGTTGGAAAGTCAAGGGCGAGGTGTCATTGTCTAAGAATTAGAGCCGGTCCATTCAGGAGCGAAATTAGGAAACACTTCTACGCATAAAGGATAGTAGACGTATGGAACTCTCTTCCGCAAATGGCAATTGGTGTTATGTCAACGGGTAATTTTAAATCTGAGATTGATAGATTTTTGTTAACCAAAGTTATTGAAGAGAATGGGCGGAAGGCAGGTGTATGGACTTAGTTCACAGATCAGTCTTGCTCTCCTTGAAGGAGGAGCAAGCTCAAGGGGATAAATACCTACGCCTATGTGTTTCACACCGTGCTAAATTACAGCTTTAAATGCAGGAACTGGTGAGTGTCCTTTGGCAAAATCACTTTGTCTTGTGTGTTTCTCGCTGCCTTTAAAACCTTTGCTCACTTCAGAGAGTCCGGCCTCATTATTACCATCTTCTCCTGAAATGCTCTGACCGTTCTAGGTAGTATCACTCACATTACTTGCCCACTTAAGGGCATCATTTGGACCATGGGTGGGTGGCCCGCCCAACGCCTCCCCTGTGTAAGATTTTGGGGTTTGGGACCACAGATACCTAAATAGGCAGTCAATGAGTCAGAAGTAATTTTAAGATAGTTTATTAAATGTATTAAGAAACAACAGTTTAGATATGATACATTAACTAATAAGACAGAAAAAAATATACGACCCGTTGCAGTTGAGACCAGTTTACTGATCACAAAGGGCGGACAAAAGGTTAGCCACAGAGTGTGTTGATTGCATCTTCCTCCTCCTCCTCACTCACTCTAAAGAAGGCAGCTACCAACGAGAGTACTGCAACCTCACCAGGACCTCACAAGGACTTTACCAGCCTTACCATTATATGACCTATATATATATACCCTTTTCTGCGTGCTGGTCGCTAGCCCAGTGTCAATCAGCTACTCAAATTATTCTGACCAATGGACACAGGACAGGTACTCAAAACGTAAGTTACTATCCCACTTGTGCACCATCCTTTTTAGGTTACATCACACTGAAGGTCATTTCCTGGTGCTTTCTAAACAATTGCATAGATAAGGGGGTGCACAAAACACCTTAGCAATGTCAACATGACAGCCTGAACTAAGACTGTTTAGAGGCCAAAGTGTTTAGAAATCCTCTTTCCAGAGAGGGAATCAATGCTGTTTAGAAAATCCTATAATGGTTCTATATTATGCAGAAAATACCTGTTTATTCAAGACCCTAATTTCTTACACCTGCCACTCGTAAAATCATGAGTGAGGGTGGGGGGTGTGGACAGGTCAATGGTGGACATGCTGCCAATAGTACAGTGCACTCTTTAATGGGACCGTCTGCCTGCTTTCCTGCCCACAGGCGGCCTATAATATCCAACATTATGACTCTAACTCTAAGAAGTCCTTAAGGTAAAGAAAGGAGTTAATATAAACTATTCCCAATGGTTGGGGAAAATCCAGAACAAGGGGGCATAACATTGAAATTAAAGCCAGATGTGATATCAGGAAGCATCGCTTCACACAAACCTGCAACTCTCTCCTCCAATAACTTTTGAGAATGGAGATTAAGTGGAAATTTTAAAACTGAGCTGGGTAAGGTTATTAAGCATTACAGAACCAAGATGGGTAGATGGAGTCAAGATGGAGTCAACCATGATCCAACTCACAGCAGAACAGACTTGAGAAGCTGAATGATCTACCCCTGTTCCTATCTTTCTAATAGGACTTTATTAATTGGGCCAAACCAAGCATTTTTAATGATATTGAGAAGATCCATCCCCACCTCCTCAGGACAATTAGAGTTGGGCATTAAAATGTGGATGTGCCATCATCACCCGAGCTTAAAAATTGATGGACAAAGAAGGCCCATCTTAGCCGATTTATTTGGGAGGGATCCATTTCTTAAAATCTTATCTGAACTCAGCCCAATAGATTTAGGGGTTCCAAAAGTTCAAATGTATTCCTACCTCATATTATTCCTGAGGTGACAACAAGGCTATTGAATGGATCAGTTGATATGGCAATGCAATCGAAAGGGATTCACAAATACGGATTCTCTTGCACACCTATCAGGAGTGGAATCCGTCTGACTTTCTCTCAGCTTTTCCATCAGCAAGGCCACCGCTTCACACCTACTTCTGTGACCATAACATTCCCCATCTCCATCCTTGCCTCAGAGCGTCCACGGCTGGAACACTCATCCGTTTCTTGGTTGCCTCGTAATTCCTCTCTCGTAATGCTCTCCTCACTGGCCTCACACCTTGTATGCTCTGTAAACCTGGGTTTACCCAAAACTCTGCTAACTACAGCCAAAACCCAAGTACCATTCACCCATCAGCTGCCCATGTTCTTGTTGGCCGATATCAGTTGCCAGTCAGTGATATGTCAGTTGTAAAAATTCCCATACTTGTTTTCTAATCCTTTTGTGACCTTGCCCCAATCTCCTCCAGACCTACAACGTTCCAAGGAATTTTCTCTCCTCTAATTCTGTCTTCTTCAGCATCCTCGATTTTAATCGCTTCACCAATCAAGGCTGTGCCTTCAGTTGCCCAGGCCCTAAGCTCTGGAATTCCCTCCCTAAACCTCTCCAGCACTCTCTCTGCCTTTAAGATGCTTTTTAAAACCTACCTCTTTGACCAAGTTTTTTGGTCATGTTTCCATAACATTTTATGTGGCTTGATGTCAAAAATGCTCCTGTGAAAATTCTTCAGATTTTTTTTTTACATTAAAGACATTATAAAAATTCAAATTGTTGTTGGCCTAATAACATATTAATTTAGGAATAGGAGTAGGCCATTCAGCCCCTCAGTCCCAATTAAATTGTAGCTTTTCTGCACCTTGGCCTGATTTTCAATATCCCGCACTAGCGGGTTTCCAGGAAGGGGATGGGGGTGGGGTGGGGGGAACGTGAATTAGAATGAATGAGTTTCCCGCCTCAACCTCTCAGCGATTTTAGACTGGGGTGAGTGAGGCCCACTCTTGCACCAATTGAGGCCTTTAGGCCACTTAAGGGCTGTTCCCCTCTCAGCCTCAATTTTTAGGCTGTTGGGGAGATTTTCCAGGTGTGGGGGAAGCCTAAAAATGATTAGACTTAGGCCTCGGGCAGCAAGGGTTGAAGGTGGTGAGGGTAGCCTCCATCAGAAGCCCCCTTCTATCATCGGGCGCCCCCCCCCTCACCACCGTATAAGGTTCGGTGGCCACTGGAGCTCTTACCGCACTCCCCCCACCTCTCCCCTGACACCCCTATTGCCCAATATCAACCCGCACCCCCACCCTCCCCCCACCACAGGCCTCCCCTACCCTCAGCGCCCTGAGAACCTGAAAACTTACCTTGCCATCCAGGATCGGGACTTAGGCTCCAACATCTTCAGGAAGTTCCTTGTCTAACCTTCTTCTGGAAGGACATCTTCTGCATCTTCTATTGCTGCAGGAACTAGAGTGTTCCCAGCCAATCAGATTGGCTGGCAGCTCTCTAAGGCGGGACTTTCTCCCGAGTGAGGGGTGAAAGTCCCGCCTGCAGCCAATTAATCATAGAAACATAGAAAATAGGAGCAGGAGTAGGTCATTCAGCTCCTCGAGCCTGCTCCGTCATTCAATATGATCATGGCTGATCTCCTCTCTCAACGCCATACTCTCGGTCTTTCCCCGTACCCCTTGACGCCTTGCACTTGCTTAGCAATAACCTTCCTTCTTAAATATATTCAGTGACTTGGCCTCTGCAGCCTTCTGTGGTAGAGAATTCCACAGGTTGACCACCCTCTGAGTGAAGAAATTTCTCCTCATCTCAGCCCTAAATGGTCTACCCCATATCCTGAGACTGTGACCACTCATTCTAGACCCCCCCAGCCAGAGGAAATATCATCCTTGCATCCAGTCTGTCCATCCCTGTCAGAATTTTAAACATTTAAAATGAGATCCCCTCTCATTCTTCTAAACTCCAGTGAATATAGGCCTAGTCGGCCCAATCTCTCCTCATATGACAATCCTGCCATCCCAGGAACCAGTCTGGTGAACCTTTGCTGCTCTCCCTCTATGGCAAGTAGAGTCTTTCTTGGGTAAGGAGACAAAAACTGCACACTATACTCCAGCCGTAGCCTCACCAAGGCCCTGTACATCTGCAGTAAGGCATCCTTGCTTCTGTACTCAAGTCCTGTCACAATAGAGGCCAACATGCCATTTGCCTTCTTAACTGCTTGCTGCACCTGCATGCTTGTTTTCAGTGATTGGTTTACAAGGACACCCAGGTCCCTTTGTACATCAACATTTCCCAACCTATCACCATTTAAATAATACTCTGCCATTCTGTTTTCTTTCTGAAGTGGATCACTTCACACTTATCCATGTTATACTGAATCTGCCAAGTATTTGCCCACTCAACTTGCCTAAATCGCCTTGAAGCCTCTTAACATCCTCCTCGCCACTCACATTCCCACCTAGTTTTGTGTCATCAGCAAATGTGGAAATATTACATTTGGTTCCCTCATCTAAATCATTGATATATATTGTGAATAGCTGGGGCCCAAGCACTGATCCCTGCGGTACCTCACTAGTCACCGCCTGCCGCTCTGAAAAAGACCCATTTATTCCTACTCACTGTTCCCTGTCTGCTAACCAATTCTCAGTCCATGCCAATATTTTACCCCCAAACCCATGTGCTTTAGTTTGTCACACTAACCTCTTATGCTGTGACTTTATCAAAAGCTTTCTGAAAATCCAAATACACCACATCCACTGGTTTTCCCTTATCTATTCTACTAGTTACATCCTCAAAAACCTCCAGTAGGTTTGTCAAACATGATTTCCCTTCCATAAATTCATGTTGACTTTCTCAAATCCTGCTGATATTTTGATACTTTCTAACTGACGCTTGTTTGAGTGTGGAATGCGGGGTGGGCAGAATCGATGGGGATGTGTTCCCCGTCAACTCTTCGGATGATGGGATGGGAACCCCCACCATCCTGAAATATCCTGGGCAGAAATGAATTTTCCTGCATTTTCTCCATATTCTTTGAAACCCTTTGCTCAGAAAATGCCTCACATAACTAAAGTATTGGCAATTTTTCTGGGTCCTTTCAACAGAATTTGTACCTTCAGAAAAGTCAAACTCAGTAGCTGAATGTGTCTCAATGAGGAAACTCCACTGACATTGCCCCCAACTAACTGCGATTGTCTCAATTCTGGAGTACAGCAAGCAGGTGGCTGGAAAATGGACAGAAGTTCTATTACACTCTGTTGCAAATGGACAGAAGTTCTATTACACTCTATTGCAAATGGACAGAAGTTCTATTACACTCTATTGCAAATGGACAGAAGTTCTATTACACTCTATTGCAAATGGACAGAAGTACTATTACACTCTATTGCAAATGGACAGAAGTTGTCCTACACTATTGCAAATGGACAGGAGGCTATTGCACACTATTACATATTATTTACAGCACACAATCAAGGCATTCAGTCCAACAGGCCCATTCTAGTGTTTAAGCTCCACACAAGCCACCTTCCACTTATTTCATCTAAATCAACATATCCTTCTATTCCTTTCTCCCACATGTGTTCATCTAGCTTCCCCTTAAATGCATCAGTGCTATTTTCCTCACTTCTTGTTATAGCGAGTTTCACTGTCTAACCAACTCTCTGGGTGAAGTTCCCTTGAGTTCTCTTATGCATTTGTGAGGGAACCAACAAAACGGAAAAACATACTTGATCCCATCCTCATCATCCTGCCTGCCGCGGATGCATCTGTCCATGACAGTATCGGTAGGAATTATCACCGCACAGTCATTGTGGAGACGAAGTCCTGCCTTCACATTGAGGATACCCTCCATCATGTTGTGTGGCATTACCACCATGCTAAATGGGATAGATTTTGAACAGATCTAGCAACTCAAGGCTGGGCGTCCATGAGGCGCTGTGGGCCATCAGCAGCAGCAGAATTGTACACAAATATAATCTGTAACCTCATGGCCTGGCATACCCCCCACTCTACCATTACCATCAAGCCAGGGGATCAACCCTAGTTCAATGAAGAGTGCAGGAAGGCATGCCAGGAGCAGAACCAGGCATATCTAAAAATGAGGTGTCAACCTGGTGAAGCTATAAAAAAGTACTACTTGCGTGCCAAACAGCATAAGCAGCAAGTGATAGACAGAGTTAAGCGATCCCACAACCAACGGATCAGATCTAGGCTCTTCAGTCCTACCACATCCAGTCGTGAATGGTGGTGGACAATTAAACAACTCACTGGAGGAGGAGGATCCACAAATATCCCCATCCTCAATGATGGAGGAGCCCAGCACAGCAGTGTAAAAGATAAGGCTGAATCATTCACAATGATCTTCAGCCAGAAGTGCCAAGTGGATGATCCATCTCGGCCCCCTCCAAAGGTCCCCAGCATCACAGGTGCTAGTCTTCAGCCAATTCGATTCACTCCACGTGATATCAAGAAAGGCTGAAGGCACTGGATACTGCAAAGGCTATGGGCCCTGACAACATTTCGGCAATAGTACTGAAGACTTGTGCTCCAGAACTTGCTGCGCCCCTAGCCAAGCTGTTCCAGTACAGCTACAACACTGGCATCTACTGGGCTATGTGGAAAATTGCCCAGGTATGTCCTATACACAAAAAGCAGGACAAATCCAACCCGGCCAATTACCGCCCCATCAGCCAATTCTCCATCATCAGTAAAGTAATGGAAGGGGTCATCAACAGTGCTATCAAGTGGCACATGCTTAGCAATAACCTGCTCACTGATGCCCAGTTTGGTTCCATCAGGACCACTCAGCCTCTGACCTTGTTACAGCCTTAGTTCAAACATGGACAAAAGACCTGAACTCCTGAGCTGAGGTGAGAGTGACTGCCCTTGACATCAAGGCAGCATTTGACATCACGGAGCCCTAGCAAAAGTGAAGTCAATGGGAATTAGGGGGATAACTTTATGTTGATTGGAGTCATACCTAGCACGAAGGAAGATGGTTGTGGTTGTTGGAGGTCAGTCACCTCAGCTCTAGGACATCATCACAGGAGTTCCTCAGGGTAGTGTCCTCGGCCCAACCATCTTCAGCTGCTTCATCAATGACCTTCCTCCCATCATAAGGTCAGAAGTGGGGATGTTCACTGATGATTGCACAATGTTCAGCACCATTCATGACTCCTCAGATACTGAAGCAGTCCATGTCCAAATGCAGCAAGACCTGGACAATATCCAGGCTTGGGCTGACGAGTGGCAAGTAACATTCGCGCCACACAAGTGTCAGGTAATGACCATCTCCAACAAGACAGAATCCAACCATCACCCCTTGAAGTTCAATGGCATTACCATCACTGAATCCCCCACTATCAACATCCTAGGGGTTACCATTGACCAGAAGCTGAACTGGACTAGCCATATAAATACCGTGTCTACAAGAGCAGGTCAGAGGCTAGGAATCGTGCGACGAGTAACTCACTTCCTGACTCCCCAAAGCCTGTCCACCATCTACAAGGCACAAGTCAGGATTGTGATGGAATACTCCCCACTTGCCTGGATGAGTGCAGCTCCCACAACACTCAAGAAGCTGGACACTGTCCAGGACAAAGCAGTCAGCTTGATTGGCACCACACCCACAAACATTCACTCCCTCCACCAGTGAAGCCCACAGCCCATGAATGAATTTTTAGAAAATTATCAGTGACTATCACCTATCTTCTATATATGGCCCCTGGCCCTGGTCTTGCCTGCAAGTGGAAAAATACTTTCTACACCAACCCGAGGGTGACCAAGCATCCCTTATTTTACAGGATTGTCCCATACCTGAGCCCCCTGACCCTTGGTCCTGGGTTGCAAGGTGCCATAATTCGGACTTATAAATTTCACACAAACGCAGTGTCTGCTCTCCTCATGTTTGGGCACACTAACAGTTCTGGCAGCATTCCTCCCTCGACCAGCCTCACAGTGGTAGCAGCACCCCCTCCCCCTCCCTCTCCCCCTACAGCTCGTAGGGACCTCCATGGCAGGCCGTCCCTTAATTTTCTCTGCATTGGCACCCTGTCTAGTCCATCGAACCATTTTGTAACATGAAAGACCTTAACAGGCCAGCCCACCCTATCCTGGTAGGTATGATCTCTGAGTTCTAGCATCATTCGAGTGAATCTGTATTTGCACGTTCTTTAGTTCTAAAGATGCATTTGATGTGTATTTTCTGCAAAAGCTTATTGTGTTTTGACTCTTTTCCTTTCATCTTGTTTCACTTTGTTAAAAACTGGCTCTCACAGTCTCACACTCTATGTTCCTGGCAGTGTAAGTGCATTATTGCTTACTTACAGTACCTCAAGTGGCACCTTCCAGACTTCAAAGGTCTCTCCTTATTTGCATTTGTGAAGCTGGTCAGATTCTAATGCTATTCTTTCATAGTCTGCTTGTTGAAAAACCCTCCTACTTATTTATTCATTATCGCATCCTACTTCAGCTTCTTAGAACCGTCTTATTAGACCATAGATGCAGGAACTCCGAAATGAAAGCAGGGATTTGCTGGAGGCACACAGCAGGTCAGGCAGCCTCAGCGGAGAGGAAGGTGGAGTTAGCCACGCTCTTGTCTCTAGGTCAGAAGGTTGTGAGTTCAAGTTCCACTCCAGAAATTTAAGTAGCTAACCTAGGCTGACACGAATGAATTAATAAGTGCTACTCCATCAATGACAAACATACAAAGATGTTAGATCCTTTAACTGTGTCAGCCAGAAGTAAAGAGACCATCACAGGCCAGAATGGTTCAATAAGGAAAAACATTAAAAAGAAAAAACTTGTGTTTATTTTACCGCATCTTTCATGACCTCAGAATGTCCTAAAGCTCTCAACAGCCAATAAAGTACGTCTGGAGTGCAGACACTGTTGTAAATGCAGAAGCGAACTTGCCAGAGCAAGGTCCAGACAGCAATGAGATAATGACCAGCTGATCTATTATTACAGCACCTTCCAAACCCACGACCTAGAAGGACAAGGGCAGCAGACTCATGGGAACACCACCACCTGCAAGCTCCTCCCCAAGCCACTCACCATCCTGACTTGGAAATACATCGCCGATCCTTCACTGTCGCTGGGTCAAAATCCTGGATCTCCCTCCCTAACAGCCCTGTGGGTGTATCCACACCACACGGACCGCAGCGGTCCAAGGAGGTGGTTCACCAGCACCTTCTCCAGTGCAGTTAAGGGTGGGCTATAAATGCTGGCCTACCCACATCTCATAAAAGAATTTTAAAAATGAGTGATATTAGCTCGGAGACAGGACCTCTTCAGTCAGTTCTTCCCAGTTCCCGGTGTATTTGTCTCTTGTTTCCCTCACTTCTGGCCCCACTGGCTCTGAGTATAAAAGGCTGGGTGGCTATCGGACAGGCAACCAATCAGCTGCTGGGCATTTGCCACTGCCTCCTCTGAGCAGTGGACTCATGCCCGAGTTTTCTCTGACGCTCAAACTTTTTGCTCCTCCGCAGAAAATAATGAGCACCAGGATCGAGTGTTTCGGCGGTCCTGCGTTCACAAGGACTTACAGGAACTCGTCGGACACCTTTTGTTTGCCAGGGCAAAGTTGGCAAACCGAGCGTGTCAAGGAATTCATTGAAAGGTTTTCCAGTTGGCTCCGTCTACTGTTGCGCAGTTTCCCAAAAGGCAACCTGCAAAAATGTAACCTGGCAATCTCACTCAGATGGACGTAAGGGGAGAGGATCCAGGCAGCACCGGTGGGGGAGAGAAATAGAGGTAACTCCAGTTTAATGACCTTGTGTCAGAACCAGAAGAAGTTAGAGATTTAACACTATTTAAACAAGTCAGGAGAAGTGGGTTTGTGGGGAGAGGGGAGGCGCAGGGTGGGGGGCTGGTGTAGTGGGGAGGGGCAGGGGCAGGGAAGGGCTATGATAGAGTGAAGGGCAGGGACTGATCAAGTAACAAAAGGGATAATGACGCAAGGCAAAAGGGAGTGATAATGGGGCAGGTAAAGAAACAAAAGATGTGCCTAGCGGAGGTGTGAATGGCAACAGCAAAAATCATTCCCAGAGATGTCAGAAACAGTGACTATTCTTCAGAGCTCTGAATACAAGTCATACAGATTGGAAACTTTAACTCTGTTTCTCCCTCCACAGATGCCGTCAGACCTGCTGTGTTTTTCCAGCATTTTCTGTTTTTATTTCCGGTTTTCAGCATCCGCAGTATTTTGCTTTTACCAGATATGTCAGTGTGTAATACAGATCAAAATGACAAACCACTAAAAACCTAGGGTCACACTTGTGGACTTAATAGGGGCGCTCAGAAAACTGATCACCTAATTTGCATTTGGTCTCCTCACTGTAGTGGAGGCAGCATCAAAATGGGAAGAACTATGAGTAAATCGCTGTTTTACCTGAGAGAAGTGTTTGGGGCCCTGGAAAGTGAGAAGGGAGGAGGTGAAAGGGCAGATGTTGCATCTCTCGTGCTTGTATAGGAAGGTGCTGTGAGAAGGGGAGTGGGTTTTGGTGGTGACAAATGAGTGGGCCAGCCTTTCGAAGAGTGAAAGGACTTTTCAGAATGCTGAAAGGAAGGGAAACGCATGCTCGGTGGAGGATGATCCGTTGAATGTGGAAACTGGCAGGATGGAAAGTAAAGCCAATGGGAATCCTGTTGTGGTCCTGGGAGATAGGAGAAAGGTTGAGAGCAGAAATTGGGAAACTGGAATACACACAGTGGAGGGCCTAGACAATGACAATGGAGTAGTATCCTTGGCATATGAGGAAGGGGTGCAGGGTTTGCTTCCTTTTCTTTCCTTCTCTGCTGCCTTTCTGCCTCATCATTAAAATCTTGTGACTCAAAGCAGCTTGATGGACAAGTTGTCGCCATCTTGAACAATTGGTAGCAATCTCCTCCCAGTCATTAATGTCAATGCTGCCGTGCTTCAAGGAGAGCTTCAGAGTGTCTTTGGTGCTTTTTCTTTGTCCTCTGCTGGGGCAGTGGCCATTTGAGAGTTGAGAAAACAGGACCTGACAGAGCAGATACCTTTCTGCCATCTGGTCACAGTGTCCAGCCCATTATAATTGATTTTGCACATATTTTGCCTGAATTCTTGAGGAGCTGGCTTCAAGAAGGGCACTAGCACTTGTTTGATGGTCTTCCCATTGTATTCGGAGGATGCATCGGAGGCATTGACGATGGAATTTCTTTGATACTCTTATGTGTCACTGATGCACAGACCAGGTCTCACTGCAGTGCAAGAGTGTAGTGATGACAGCTGCTCTGTACTGGATGACTTTTGTTGATTTTTGGAGGTCCTTGTTGTCAAACGCTTGCGCCTGTAGTTTGTCAAAGGCTGCGTTGGCACAGTTGATGAGATGTTGGATCTCCTTGTCAATGGTGGCCTTTTGAGATAGGTGGTTGCCAAGGTATGGGAAGTGCTCAACATATTCCAGAGTCTCTCCTTCAACATATATTTAGCTGACCAGGTCTGGGTTAATATATGAGTTTTGTTCAAACCCTGCACTCCAGATCTCACACATGGGACATCCTGCCCCATGCACCCAAAGATCTGCGAGTCAAGAATTGGCCTGTTCAGCCACATGAAGACCTATTGCAGAAGCTCAAAACCCTGAATAGATGTCATCAGTGAATCAAGGGGCAGCTGATGACAGCAAGAAAAAGGACATACAAGAAGCAATGATGTGGAAGGTTGGATCACCAGAACAAATATGACAGGGACAGAGAAACTGAGTGAGTGAAATAGTGTACATACAGAGAGCGGAATGGGAAGAAATGTAGTTAAGTGGCTGTGAGAGTCAGTGAACATCTAATAAATATTGGTGGACAGCTTTTCCCCAGAAATGAGCACAGAGTTGTCGAGGAAGTGAAGGGAAGAGTTGGAGATGTGTTACCTGAGGAAGAGGAAGGGGTGGAAATTGGAAGCAAAAAATTTGAGACTGTTGATTACAATTGAGACTGTTGAATACTGTTGAGGTCATTGTTTGTGAATGAGATCATTGTTTGTGATTGAGATCGCTGATTACAATTGAGATTGATCTTTATAAATGATACTGTTGATTATGATTGATACTTTTATAGTTGTTGGTTGCATTTGAGATGGTTGCTTACAGTTGAGAATGTTGTTTACGAATGAGACTGTTGATTACAATTGAGATCCTTGATTACGACTGTGTGTGCTGATTATGATCAAGATAGTTGATTAGGATTAAGGCTGTTGCTTATAATTGAGATTATCAAATGCAATTGAGTTCATCAATTGCGATTGAGGTCAACAATTGCGATTGAGGTGGACAATTGCGATTGAGGTCGACAATTGCGATTGAGTTTGTCAATTACGAGTGAGTTTGTCAATTGCGATTGATGTTGTTGATTACAATTGAGACTGTTTTAGGGATTTTACGTTATCAAACTCCTGGATGCACATTGGCATGTATAACATGGCAAACTGCTTCAGAGTTTCATGCCACAATATAAATGGAAAACAAAGAATGGCCAAAACGTATGATTGAGGACACATTAACCAAATGAGTGAGCACTATGTGAACCATTGCTTCATAACCTTCTTCTCAGGTGAAATAACTTCTATTGGCTCAGTGTTACCAGAGGGCCCAGCTGACTGACTTGAACATTTGACATTTACCATCACTTTTCAATCAGCGATCCGACATTTAACGTCCAACCATTACTGTGTCTGACCTGGATGGGCTTGGTGCAGGCACTGCCTTCTGTGAAACATTGAACTAATGTTTGCAATTGCCCATAAGTGAGTATGCATGTTTAACGAAGGGAATATCAGCATATTCAGAAGTTGACATATAGTTGTTTGGCAGTACAGAACCTGAGTATTGCTGAAAAAAGAAACGTTAGAGCTTTTCATTTTGCACTCATCAGGAAACTTCGCAAGAATACCAATATAAGAGGAAAACAACAATTTATACTGTATGAGAAGAGATTGCTGATTATTTGGCAAGTGGACTTTGATTGGTAGAGGCGTTGCAATGGAAAATGCATCACTGATGGTGACTGACAGTCAACTGCTTATGAACTTAGGAACTCGAAAACTCGCCCAGTTGAGTTCTGTTTTAATGACATCATGTATGCCCAAATAGATGGTGTTGCTGTGGGATCCCCTCTAGGTCCAGCTCCCACAAACATCTTTGTTGGGTTCAATGAGTAATGTGTCTTTGATGGAATGACACCTAACCTCCTACCCCTCACATATTTCCAATATATGGATGCTTTATTTAAATCCACAACTGCATGTGATAATTTACTTACATGTCTTAATGGGCTCCACCCTGCACTCAAATTCACCTATGAAATGGAGCAGTCAAATGAATTCCTCTTCCTTGATGTACTAGTTGAGAAATCTGCCAAGAGATTCTCTACCATGATTTACCGCAAGCCCACCTTGACTGGTCAATATTCGCGTTGGGATTCTTACAGCTCCACACACTATAAGATTGGTCTTATCAGCAACCTTGTAAATAGGGTCTGAGCCATTAGCTCACCGTGAAAGCCTGATGCTGAAATAGGGCGCATCAAAGGCATCCTGCAGGATAATAGCTGCCCTGATCAGATCATCTTTCCCTGTATATCACACAAACTCATGAACAGGCCTAAGGTTGTTGCTTTCGGCCCTGAAAAGTGCTCAGTCTGCCTCAGATTACCCTGGAAGGGCAAAGTATCTCAAAAATTTGAGCAGCAGCAGCACTGCATTCAAGCCAAAAAGAAATTCTGCCTATCACACAAATAAGTAATGTGGTATATGAATTTCACTGCCAGTCTGATGCTAGGTATGTAGGTCGTACGTCCCAAAGACTGGTGGATCAGATCAACCAGCATGTCCCAGCTGCTGTTTGCGACAGGCAAGCTATGGACCTTACCCAAATGGCCCATGCTTGCAAAACTCAAAACACTGTGTCCAACATTAGATATGATTCCTTGATTGGACAACATTTGCTAAATAATCCTCAATATGCTAAGAATTACGCTGACAACCAATTTAAGATTGTCAGTCAGGCTCGCTGTGTGGCACATTTGCCTGTACTAGAAGCTACATATATTAATACACAGGGCCCTGTTCTATGCAGACAGAAAGAACATGTACACACATTGAGCCTGATTCAGCAAAACAAAAGAAGTGACAGCCATTTGCTGACTCATTTCTCAGGTCAATACCTTGACCAATCAGGATCAAGCTGCCTGATTTAAATTTCAAACAGTGCTTGGCAGTTAACCGTCAGCCACCATCATTGGTGCTTTCTCCATTGCAAACGCCTCTGCCAATCAGAGTCCACTTGCCAACCAATCAGCACCCTCTTCACATACAGTATAAATTGTTGTTTTCCCCTTATATTGGTATTCTTGTGAAGTGTCCTGATGAGTGCAAGATGAAAAGCTTCAACATGTCTCTTTTTTCAGCAATACTCAAGTTGACATATCCTGGAAAGACACAGCTAGGCTTAGAAATTAGACTGCACACTCCTGGTCAGGTGTATTGCCCACCATTTTAAAAAAATATTCATTCATGGAATGTGGGCATCGCTGGCTAGGCCAGCATTTATTGCCCATCCCTAATTGCCCTTGAGAAGGAGGTAGTGAGCTGCCTGTTTGAACTGCTGCAGTCCATTTAGTGTAGGTACACCCACTGCGCTGTTAGGAAGGGAGCTCCAGGGTTTTGACCCAGTGACAGTGAAGGAGTGGTGATATATTTCCAAGTCAGGATGGGGTGTGACTTGGAGGGGAACTTCCAGGTCGTGGCATTCCCATGCACCTGCTGCCCGTGTCCTTCTCGATGGTGAGTTTGGAAGGTGCTGCCTGAGTAGTCTTGGTGAGTTCCATATGGAATATTGGGGGAGGTGTTGGTACAGTGATATTGTCTCTGGATTCGTATTCGAGGGACCCAGGGTAATTCTCTGGGAACCTGGGTTTGAATCCCACCATGGCAGATGATAACATTTGAATTCGATAAAAATCTGGAATTAGAAGTCTGATGATGACCACGAAACCATTGCCGATTGTCGTAAAAACCCATCTGGCTCACTAATGCCTTTTAGGGAAGGAAATCTGCTGTTCTTCAGCCTGGTCTACATGTGATTCCAGACCCACAACAATGTGGTTGACTCTTAAATGCAAGTGTGAACAAGGGCAATTAGGGATGGGCAATAAATGTTGGCCTAGCCAGCGATGCCCACGTGAAGGAATAAAAAATATAGGAGGAACAAAAGGCATTTCCATCATGTCTGTAGTGGGCAGTAGGTCCCTCAACTATGCAAATAAGGGGTTTCACACCTATCTTAGTACCCTCCACCTCCCTGGCAGCAACTCCAACACTGTCGCAGGCTCCACTCAGCAAACCCAACCTCTATGGTCTGCAACAAAGTTTTTCTTGATATGGAGCTAGCTCAGGCAGGATTACTTCCACTGATGGCAAAGCAAAAGACTCTCCCACCCAACCCCCACCCCCAACCACTTGCATCCAAGATCTCCATCTGCCAAACACACATCCCAAACAGTTGCCGATCCCCTAACTGCCCCCACCCATACTGCCTCAGCTCCCGAATCACTCATCTCCCATCACAACCTCCCACCCTGGCCCTATCAATTCCCGATGTCCCTTTCCACACCATTCCCAAATTTATAGTCGCAGTACTTAACAGCCTGGCTTCCTTGAAGTTCAGGGTACTTAGATCTGCTGATTCAACCAAAATGTGAAGTTCCGCATCTCCCACCATTAACATCGGCCACTCCTTCTGTGTACAAAATAGCAATGCAGCATACAGACAGATAATTGCTGAATAGCTGTATCCATGTATAGTGCTGTGCTTTGGTGGGTTATTAATTGTTCCTTGATTGGTTTTGACATGTTGTGCCACTCCCCCGAGGCCTCAGGAAAGGGACACTTTGATTGCAAATGCTTGCCGATTGTTTAATCATTCCCCTGCATTCAGTTAGGACAGACTAATCAAAACTGAATGATAAATAGCCGAAATTATAGCACGAGAGTTCATTCAGATTAATGGTTGATTGGATTTGATCTGTGCGTGTTCAAGCACTTAATGACTATTTATATAACGTAACAACAGACACTCTACCCTTGTATGCAGAAGGACAACTGAAGAATACTAAATGGCTCCTAGGTTTGAGATGCATGGGTTTGCACAATTATCTCTGACCCTAATCTGCTGTCCTGACACATCGCTCTATGCCAACTGTTATCTTTCATTACTTGTGTGGTAGGAGAAAATGAGCACTAATGAGAAGTCTCTGATTGCGAGTTTGTGTGTGTGTGTGTGCGTGTGTTGTGTGTGTGTGCGTGTGTGTGTTTTCGTGTGTTGTGTGTGTGTGTTGTGTGTGTGCGTGTGTTGTGTGCGTGTATGCGTGTGTGTGTGCGCGTGTGTTGCGTGTGTGTGTGTGTTGTGTGTGTGTGTTGTGTGTGTGTGTTTGTGTGTGTGTGTGTTGTGTGTGCGTGTGTGTGTGTGTGTTGTGTTTGTGTGTGTGCGTGTGTGCGTGTGTGTTGTGTTGTGTTGTGTGTGTGTGTGCTGTGTGTGTGTGTGTACATGGGACACTTCTTCATTTGGGATTGACAGCCTTGTTGCTAAATAGCCACTGGAAGCAGTGACACTGAGGCCATCCTGCCAGTGGCCAGCTGGATTGTGTGTAGGTACAGTAGCTAGATGGTCATGCACCTTGTAGCCACCCTGAGATTATAGGTGGAATTTAATGCCCTTCCCCGTGGTGAGTTTGGTGGTGGGAGGGCATTTAATCAGGCAGGAGGGTGTTGATTGGGGGACCCCACCACCTCCACATTAAGCCCATGGCGGGACAGCCTTTCTGTCCCACTGCCAATCAATGCCCAGCCAAGCCCTCATCCCAATGCTGCCTCTATTAACTCAACGGCAGGTGGGGGGGGCTCGTCATGTGGGGAGCAAGACAAGAAAATCTTTGCGGGCTTACTTGTGGGATCCCAGTCGGGGACACGGGGGTGTGGGGGTTCCCTCGTTCAAAGGCACTCAATGCTGGATGAATGGATCTGGCATTGAGATGGAGGGTGCCCACAGAGAGACACCCTCCCCTGCCCTTGCCGCTGAGACCCTTCCTGGCTTCCCCTGTCACCCCCACCCCATGAACGCCGCCCCCCCCACCCCTCCTGCCATCGCTCATTTATGGCCTGGGATCCAACAATAATACTAAGACTTGAGTGAGTGTCATGCTGGCAACAGCTACAGCCTCCCTAGTGGCACTGCTGATCAATAGAGATGCTGCCTTCTGATTGGCCCCCAGCTTTCGGCGGGCGGGACTTCTGCCCTGCAGTCAACCCCCGGCCCCCACCTCAGGGGTCTTTGAACACAGGAAAGGCCTGCCGCTGCCCAGTTAATGTGGCCGGCTTTCCCTCCAAGTGACAGTACCTTGTTCACCCACATTGCTTTCCATTTCCCTTCTTGTGTTTCATAAGGTGTCTACCAAAACCCGCTCTCACAGCCACATCTCCTTCCTCAGCAATCCCCGGATCAACGGACCCTTTCACCCACATCCAATAATCTTCCTCCACCTGAACCCCTCCCTCTGGCCTCTTACCTGCCTATTGATCTTTTCATTGAGGACTGTTGGCATGACATCAACAGTCCGAATTTCTTTGCTACCCTCACCCACTCTAGCCTGTCTCTCTCCGAACTTGCTGCACTCCATTCAGGGATCACCCTGTAATCAAGCCTGCTGACAAGGAGGGTACTGTTGTTGTCTTATGTACCAACATCTACCTGAGCCTGTACGCCAGCTCTCCGACACTCCCTCCTACCCACCTCTGGACCATGATCTCACCACCGGAAATCAAGCCATTGTTTCCAGTTCTGATGAAAGATCACAGGTGCTGCCAGACTTGTTGAGTATTTCCCGCATTTTCTGTTGTTTATACAAAAAAAGATAGACTTGCGTTTCCATACATGCCTTTCATGATCTTATTAAATATCGGAGCAGGCTCAAGGGGCTGAATGGTCTACCCCTGTTCCTATTTCTTATGTTCTTATGACCTCAGGACTGACCAAAGTGCTTGACAGCCAATGAAGAAAAGGAATGGGTCTAGTTAAATTGCACTTGCAGAGATCTGGCCCCAGCTCAATAGACTGAATGGCCTCCTTCTGTGCTGTAACCATTCTATAGCCACCCCATAAGCATTCTGTAACCATTCTTAAATCCCTGAAGAAATGTCAGCAGCGATGCCTCAGCAAAACCCTACAAATCCAATGGCAGGGTAGGTGCTCCAATATCAGTGTCCCCCCTCGGGCCAGCATCCCCAGTGTCGAGGCACTGGGTATTGCTAATCAGCTACGTTGGGAGGACCATGTTGTCCGTATGCCTGACACAAGACTCCCAAACCAAGCTTCATCTCAACTTTCATCATGGCAAGTGGTTATCAGGAGGGCAGAGGAAACGTTTAAGGGAGGTCCTCAAAGCCTCCCTGAAAAAATGCAACGTCTCCAGCGATATGTGGGAGCCTCTTGCTTGAGGCTTGCAAAGTGGAGAAGAAGCATCTGCGAAGGTGCCAACCATTTTGAATGTCCCCGACAGGCCCAGGCGGAGGCTAAGCGCCAACAGCAGAAGGAGTGGACCAAAATCTGAGCATCCCGCCCACCCGCCTCATCAAACACTACCTGCCTCACCCATGGCAGAGTGTGCGGAGACAGCATTGGACTTTTAGTCACCTCAGGACCCATAACCCCGGAGTGGAAGAAAGTCATCCTCGGTCCCGAGGGACTTCCTAAGAAGGAACGAGAACATAAGAACATAAGAAATAGGAGGAGGCGTAGGCCATTTAGCCCCTCAAGCCTGCCCAGCCATTCAATAGGTTCATGGCTGACCTGCCCTAGGCCTCAACTCCTCTTTCGTGCCAGCTCCTCAGAGCCCTCAACTCCCCAATATTTCAAAAATCTATCTACCTCCTCTTTAAATGCTTTCAGTGATCTAAGCCTCCACAACTCTCAAGGAGGAGAAGAAGAGAAGAACCATTCTATGATTCTACAAAGTACTTTTGAAGCGTATTCACTGTTGCGATGTAGCAAATGCAATAGCCAATTTACATTAAGCAATTTCCCACAAACAGCAATTTGGTGATGACCAGATAATCTGTTCTTGGTGTAGTTGGGCTGGGGGATAAATATTGGTCAGGACACTGGCAGAGGATGTCCCTGAATATGTTTGTCGTTAAAAACCCAATTGGTTCAGTAATGTTGCTCAGGGAAGGAAAGCTGCCAATCCTACATGGCCTGGTCCACGTGTGACTCCATTTCTACGCGATGCACTTGACCTTTACTCTGGGGTGGAAATTAAATATCACCGTGACAAATGTTGAAAATGTCAGAGAGGAATGCTGTGATCTAGCGACTTCCTCTCATGATGCTTCTTGACGCATTACATGATTTTCCAGGAGAATGCACCAACCTGCTATTCCATTGCACTTCTCTCTCCATCTCACTCAGTGGAAGTGAAGAAGAGCAAACAATTGCAATGGAGGCAAGAGTGCACCATCATCGAGAGCAAAAGGCTGCTATTATAAGCAAAGGTTCTTTACTTTAATAGAGGCCTGTCACTATTGCTGCGACTATTGAAATGACCCTGCTTCATAAATGTCTGAAAATCTCAAACCTGGGATTGTTCAAGTGCGGGCAGCACTGGGAGTCTGGTGCAGTAAGTGCAGAGTAAGGCTTGCCTCTATGGTTGCTATTGATTCAGTTTAATTCTCTTTATCATTCTTTCTTCAGAACTTATCATCACTCAGTCCCGCACTCTCCTTTTCTTTCCTGCTTTATTTCTGAATTTTACCCCTTTTACACTTCATACACACCTATTACTCTAAGGACAATGGCAGCAGATGCATAGGAACACCACCACTCACCCTGACAGCACGGTGGGTCTATCTACACCACACGGACTGCAGCAGTTCAAGAAGGCAGCTCACCACCACCTTCTCAAGGGCAACTAGGGCTGGGCAATAAAGATGCTGGCCTAGCCAGAGATATCTATGTCCTATGAAAGAAGAAAAAAAAAGTTTCCTTCCAAGCCATTATTTCACTGTCACTGGATCAAAAACTTAGAACTCTCTCCCTAACAGCATGGTGGGTGTACCTACACCATATGGACTGCAGTGATTCACGAAGGCGGATCACCACCACCTTCTCGAGGGCAATTCGGGATGGGCCGTATATGCTGGCATTGGCAGCAATGCTCACACCCCAAAGATACATAACAAAAAAAAAGCGCAGGGTGCTGTTAATGGCCCTTTAAGAATGCTCTAGGATTAGTGCAGTAATTCTTCTCGTTACCTCGGCGATCCACGTGCTTTCCTTAAATACATAATTAGACAGAAGAGAAAGATAGAGGTAGATTTACATTTACACAGCTCCTTTCACAACCTCAGGATGTCACAAAGCAGTTTACAGCCAATGTTTGTAATGTGGGAAGTGGTGGCAGCCAATTCACACACAGCAGGCTCCCACAAACAGCAATTTGATAATGACCAGATTATCTGTTTCGTTGTTTGAAAAAAGAAAGAGAAGCTTTGAGCGAAAACGTCCAACTGGCATCCACTGTTATCAAGAGATAAGAACCTAGCCTAGTCTGGCATATAGCAACACCAGACCAAACACATTACAAAGTTGACCCTTAATGCTCCCTGCAGTGGCCTAACAGGCTACTCAGTGTAACACGATCGCTACCATTTATCCAGAAGGCCCACCATCCCCTTCTCAAGGCAGTAATTGGGATGAGTGATGAACGTGACTTTACCAACACCACCTACATCCCAAAGACAAACTGAGAAAAGATGAAGGGGAGCAACGTAATATATTTAAATGTAAAAACAAGGCTCGAAATGTATCTGGTGCCTTTCGCAAGCTCAGGGCAACCCAAGCCGCTTTATAGCCAATGAAGAACTCCTTAAGTACAGTCACCATTGTTTGCTGGGCATTGTAGCATAACGGTTATGTTACTGAACTAATAATTCAGGGACAAAAGCAAAAAATGCTGGGAAAACTCAGCAGGTCTGGCAGCATCACCGGTCCAGATGCTGTCCGACCTGCTGAGTTTTTCCAGCATTTTTTTGTTTTCCTTTCAGATTTCCAGCATCTGCAGTGTTTTGCCTTTATCTTCGTGAATAACTCAGAGATATGAGTTCCGGCTCCACCGTGACAGTTGGGAAACTCGTGTTCTGTTAATTAAAAAAATAATAGAAATTCGGCCTGAATTTTGGCTCCCGAGCCGTGAGCTCAGAGTCGGGAGAAATCCCAGCTTTGTGAACCCGACTCCTGAAAAGCTGCCCCGGGTGGTCAGGCTTTTGTTTTTTGGGGGTGTGGAGTTGGGGGGCGGTGGGGGGGTCGGAGGATGGGGATGTGGGGCATGGTGTAATGGGAGTCATGACCGTCAACCCTTGGAAACAGTTCGGAGGCAGCTCAGGGGTTGCCGGGCGGGGAGATGGGAGAAGGGCCAGTCTCGGTGATCGCGCCGTGGAAAAATCAATGGATTTCTGGAACCTGCTGTCATTGAATGTAGACCTGACTGCTCCATCGTTTTCAGTGAGAACATTTCTTGGGGATGCTTCAATTGAGTCTGAGGTCTCCCTTGGAGATAGAGCCACAGAAGATGTCATCCACAGAAGAGTCACCTCTAACAGCGTACAACACGAAGGTTGCGATGTGATCTGTGAGAAGCCACTTGGCTGTTCAAATGGATGGGAGTTCTGCCCTTTATCGTGGACCCTGTAAAGTTGGAAGCAGAACATCACTTAGCAAGGCCAGTGGCAATTCTACGCCTCCACTCAGGAACAACCTGTTCGTCTTCAGCTATCAGCTCTAACTCTTCCATACCTTTGAGGAGTGACTCAACCTGGTGAAGGCTCGGTGATGACAGTGCATGCTGTGATAAGGTTCATTGCTAAACAAAAATACAGCCCTCTAGTCATCCCCAAAATACTCCCTATGACCCATTTGTGCCAACCTATGCCCCTCTACCCACCCTCGATAGCCCTTTAATGGTCCTATGCCAACTTACTGCCAATTCATGCCTGCCCGCCCACTGCCCTTATACCCACCATGTCAACTCACTCAAAATCCACTCAGGGCATTTGAAGGGCACATCACCCACATTCCTCTCACACTGCCACTCCTCAACAGGGGCTGGGAAGTGAATTGTTTGGGTACGCAAGAGAAATGCATAGAACAAAAAAGAAGTTGATTAATTCCTGTTCACTGCTGCAGCATATCAAACGCATCAAATATAAACAAGGTGGCAAGACGTGGATGGTCTTCAACTCTCCCCGTCGGGTGGGGATGGGATAGGTGAGCTGATAATGTGGAGCAGCTCCATTCCCTGCTTCTTCTGTTCCGCTTGCCAATTTTAACACCGTTAGTTTAGGCAAGAGATGAAGCCATTTCCCCTGACCACACGCCCCCTCCTCACCCCCCTCACCACAGAACCACAGATTTTCAAACAACAACCCGCACCCTTTCCCCCCACCATGAAAATGGTGGGGGCCAGTTTTGTGGGCACGAATTCTGGATTCAGGCCTTCGGTGCCATTTTAACTATTATAGTGAGCCTCTGCCTCAGGCTGAGAAGAACTAAAATACATTCCTAAGTGTCTATTGATAAATTTATTACATTAAAAATAACTCATTAATTAAAAGATTATTCACTGCATTTAAATTCCTTCAACCACTTAAACCCCCATAACAAGCATTTGTATTTACAGCACCACATCAAAGATTTATAACCACTTAGAGCTGTCAATCAAGCTGTGAACTGACAGGCTCCCCAGGATAGTAATGCTAGGTTGTGAAATCAGTCATGCAGCACAAATCCTATAATGATAACCCTCAGGCTTATGTCAACAAACAGAGTGAAATAGCAAACACTTTTTTTTAAACTACAGGCTGCTTTTTTTTAAAATTAAAGGCCAGGTATTTTCACCCTTTGACAGCTTGAGAGTTTCAATGAGCTTTGTCAGTTTCCTTGATAGCTTGACAGTAGCTTTGACAGTAGCTTTGACAGTTCCCTTTACAGTTCCTTTGACAGTTCCAATGAGCTTGACAGTTCCATTGAACTTATCCACTTTTTACACACATTCATGTCTAATTTTAACAATCCCAAAGAGCAATTTACCTCTCCCAAAGGGCACCTTACCTCTTCCAAATGACACCATACCTCTCCCAAGTGTGTTCCTGGACCTATCCCAAACAGTTGCCTGCCTCTCCATAAGGACTCTGCTAACTTTAGACTTTCTTCGGATAGGCCTAAAGTATTTTGGATATTCCACTAGTCAAAATTTGATCTGACTGAAGGCAGCTGCAATGTACCATGCAATTTACCTGATCCACAGATTTGCAAACAACAACCTGCCCCCATTTCCCCCCATCATGAAAATGGTGGGGGCCAGTTTTGTGGGCAGGAATTCTGGATTCAGGCCTTCGGCACCATTTTAACTATTATGGCGAGCCTCTGCCTCTGTGTGAAAATCAGGCCTTAGTATCTGTAATGGTGACCTTGAAACCACTAGATTGTTATAAAAATCCAACTGGTCACTCATGCCATTTTGCATACGAAATCTGCTATCCTTTCCTAGTCTGGCCTACATGTGACTCCAGATACATAGCAACGTGGATGACACTTAACTCCCCTCAGCGATGACCTAGCAAACCCCTCAGTTGTACCAAACTGCTACAACAAAGTTTCATCCAAATAAAACAACACTGTGGAGTACCTTCATCACATAGACTGCAGCAGTAATGAAGGTAGCTCATCACCACCTTCTCAAGGACATGAGAGATGATCAATAAATGCTATTCTTGCCAGCAACACCCACATCCCGTGAACAAATAACAAAGAAAGGAAAAATCTATTGACAGTCGTTGACATTAACCAAGTCAGTTTCCTGCTTGCTGGCCGATCGATAGGCTAGAAGATGCAATTCGGAAGTCCAGCAGCCCACAGTGAGGGAGGGCTCACAGGCAGGTGATGACACTGGAGCGAGGAGTGTGTTGTTTTGTGGCATAGTCTCAGGGTAGGGCAGGCCCAAGTCCAGACTTGTGGATCCTGAAAAAAAATTTCTATTCCCCTTGGGGTGTCACAAAAGTAAGTTTTACCAGAAGGGCCTCCTGTGGTCTTCAGACCAGCTGCAGTCTTGTTTCTGCCTGGTGGGTTGGATATGTTTAGCACTTATGCAGGAGACCCTTGCCTGAGTCTTGGGAGTATGTGGGGAGACTTTGTTGTAGCAGTTTGGTACAACTGAGAGCTTGCTAGGTCATTGCTGAGGGCAGTTAAGTGTCGTCCACATTGCTATGCATCTGGAGTCACATGTAGGCCAGACTAAGTAAGGATAGCAGATTTTGTACCCAAAATGGCATGAGTGACCAGTTGGATTTTTATGAAGGAAACAAAGTTACATCATCTCACGTGATTTATTTTCTCTTCCAACTTAACATCGATCAGTTGATATCCTTGCCTCTGAATCAGAGGACATGGTCCCTGCGCCCCACACGTGTGACCTGGGCACCAAATCCAGGCCGGCACTCCAGTGCAGCACGGAGGGAGTTTGAGGTCTCGCTTTTTGGATGAGAAGTTAAACCAATTTTGTCTGCCCTCTCAGGTCGACAAAATGTTCCACTACTTTCGGGAACGAGGGTGTCCGCCTCACTCTCCTGACTAATATTGATCCTTCAACCAGCATCACTGAAATAGACACTCTGGTCATTTATCCCACTGCTGTTTGTGGGAGCTTGCTGTGTGAATATCGTCTTCCCCCTTTCCTACAATACAACAGTGGCTGCATCTCCAAACATATTTCATTAACTCTGAAACACTTTGGAACTTCCTGAGGAAAGCCTATTAACACAAATTGCTGCTCTCTTAAATCGCTGGGTGCAAGGTGCCCATTAACACACAGAGAGGATATTAAATTGTGATGTCAAATAAAAGGCTATTTTAAAAGGAAGAACCTGCCACGATGGCCCAATTTTAGCCATTGAACATCTTGAATTAGGAGAAAGTAGATTTGCAGGCGATCCTTTTGCAACACATTGATTGTGTTTAATTTGACACGAGGAGGCTCCAAGTAGGGGAGCTGAGATGAATAACCCCTTCAAAACTGCAGCAAAAAGGATAATTAATGGGACAGGTGTTTACCAGGATAGATGTAGGCTGAGATGATCAGGCACTTGTCGGAAGGCAAAGGCAGCTTCTGTTTTGCAGCAGGGAAACATCTAGTAGAGCGCGGGCCAGAGAAATTGCGAAGATGGGCAATAATCTGGATTTCTGCTTTGAGTGGGGAGAAAAACTGTAAAGCATTCTTCGGGAGATGAGATGTATGGGCTAGGCGCCATGGTCTACGGCAGGACCAAATGGCCTGTTCTCACAATTTTTATTTCCCACGGAGTGAAGAGGCTCTCGACAGCTGTTCTGTTGAGGTGATTGAAAAGGAATTCTTATCTTGACATGAGTGGTCTCCGGGGAACAGCCCTCAAAGCCCAACTCCCGACCTCACTGTGCATCGCTGTGCCCAGTTTATCTTACTTTACTCTGCTGCATTAATCAAAGGCTGTCGAAGGGCATTGGAGAAGCACGATTCCGATAACTAAAAGAGACAGGGTGAAACTCAGCACATTTAATTATAAGCAGTGCTTCTAGGTTTTTGCAGCGCCAAAGGCCAATTTGAGGCAACCTGAATGAAATTCTGTAGCATCAGAATATGGTTTCTCCCACGTCAAAGCAGTCCACTGGATCGGCACCCCATCCACAACCAAAAACAGCCACTCTCTCCATGTTTAGGAGCAGCGTGTACTGTCTGCAGGAGCTCATCAAGGCTTCCTCGACAGCAGCTGTGCATGAGAATCCCATCATTTCCAAGTTCCCCTCAAAGTCACGAACTTGGGATCTACATGGGCTCCCAGTCTAACAACACCTCAGTATTCAAATTCTGATCTATGTTTTCAAATTCCTCCATGACCTTGTCTCTGTAACTTCTCCCAGCTTACAGCTCTCCAAGATATCTGTGCTCACCTAATTCTGGTTTCTGAAGCATTCTCAGTTATCACTGCTCCACCATTGGTGGCCATGCCTTCAGCGTCTAGGCCCTAAGATCAAGAATTCCCTCTCTAAGCCTCTCTGGCCTCTCTACCTCTCTCTCTCCACTTTTAAGACACATCTCAAAGCCTTCCTCTTTGCTTAAGCCTTTGGTTATCTGTCCAAACATCTCCTTATAAATGGTTTGGTGCGAAACTTTGACTAATAATGCAACCGTGAAGCGCCTTAGGGAGTTTTGCTCCTTTTAAAGGTGCTATATAAATGCAAGTTGTTGCTCTTTTGTCATCACTGGTTCAAAGTCCTGGAACTTTCTACTTAACAACCACACAGACAAAGGTCCAAGGGGAAGGCCCACAACGACAACCAGAGATGGCCACATCCTGAGAATGAAAAAAAGAAACATTTGTCGAGAATTTAAAGACACTACGATCTTCAAGCAATAATTGTCTCTAAATTAATGTACAAAACAGTGCCAAACTAGTGGCTCTATTTGGAGAAGCTTGCTTTTTAAACTGATTAAACCAGTTCACTGTCAACTACTGAAGACCATTTATAGCAGCAGTCAACGCCTGTCTCATGAGACAGCTAGGTGTTAAGTGGCAGCTAAAAAGGTAACCAACACTTGCTGTACCAACACCTGGTGTTCTGAATTGGAATGGCATCAATTTTGACTTGTGATGTGTTTAATCCCCATGCGGTTTTACACTTTGTGCATTTACTTGCTAAAACGCATGCGGGAGGTGAGATCAAGGGGGAGGGGAAACAGGAAGGGCACAAAGTTCTCATGTATTTCAGTCCTTCCACATTTTTAGTTGCAGGTGAATAGTGCAAAGTCTCACATCATGCCTATTTTTGTTATGCCAATAAAGCTGGCACAGGGTGCCCAGGTGTTACTGCAACAGGAATTGGCACTGTATGTTCCCTCTTAATCTGAACAGGGCGCCGCTAATAAGACATTCAACCAGACTGAAAGATTAAACCACATTAAATTAAATCAGGGTCTGATCAACAATGCAGTTTCCATCCCACAATGCCCACCAATCACAGAGAGTCAATGGGGATTGGGAGATTAGTGCTACCTGCTATGACTGATCCCTGGGCAAGGGCCCCCCCCTCCCCCCCACCCCTCCCAATCTGTTAACTTCCCAAATGGGACTCCAATTTTGGGATGCTCCCGGGTGAGGAGGAATGAGCTGGCTCCCCTTCTTCATTCAACTCCCCCTCAGTTGGTGGAAACAAGGTTAATTTAAAAGGGATCTCTCCCCACGTGGATACATTTTCCCTGTTGTCCAAATGTTTTTTTTTAAGAAGGAAACAATTCAACTTTCTTGAGTCAAAGAAAGAGTAAGCTTAATAGTCATTAAATACCCGAGAAAAATTAAAAAAAAATGCAGCACTAAGATCAGAAATGAGAAGTTAAGAGTCCAAATAAAAGTTAAAAAAAGATATATGAATCAGTCTTTGGCTTGTCCGTGAGACGTAGATGGCGAAATGTTGTGGCCATTAGATTGGGTGATTCCGGTGGAGCTGACTTTGGCAGTTTCCCAGTGGGTTTGGAGGCACTTGGTTCTGCAGGATAGCTGAAGAAGCTGTCCTGTTTCCTTTTTGATTGTGGCTTTGCTGAGCCTTGCCTCCAGCAACAGAGAGAGAGAGAAAGGGAGAGAGAGAGAGAAACTTTGCCTGCAACTGCAGGGGTGGCTAGTTGGTCTTCTTCTTGCTGTCACACCCAGCATACCAGCACCAGCTTTTTAACTGAGTTTTTCCCTGTCTACTCTGGAAGGGAAAAAGCTATGACTTGCACCCAGAGCCCATATTATTTCCATCTCAGACCATTTTATGCATTCTGAGATATAAATCAACAGGAGATGGATTTCAGATGTCTGCTGAGATGTGCGAATCTGTCTTTTGTCTCCACAACCACAGGAGATTAAAGTTCAGTCTTTTGCATCTTTCCTACCTCCCTTTCAAGACTCTTTGTTTGAAGAAGGCCATGACACCTTTTCAGATGCGACATTCCATGTGCTCTCAGGACAGGTCTGTCAATATAATCCACATAAGAATTTTCCAGAAAGTGGCCATTTTACATTATCAGCCATCTTTCGCTCAGCGTCCTTGCTTGTATTTCTTTAAAATCACACACATCTTCATTAAAAAAGTTCAATATGCCTGTAAGTAATGTGTGGCTCTAATCGGCTTTTCGTGACATATTTAACACCATTGGGACTTTTAACACCAATTAAGGTATAGGAATTTATATTGGTGTCTTCGCCATTGATTCCATTACAGTTACAATGAAGAATATCAGACCGATAAACTGCTTGGCGGTGCATACCTTTAACAGGTGTAAAGCTATGATGCAATGAATGGCCTCCTTCTGTGCTGTAAACTTCCTTTGGTTCTAGGATCGCGGGTCAGACATAGCACTGAGCCCTCAATGCATGGTTGAACAATCTGGTGACTGTATCGGTTCAGCTGAAGAGTGGTACCTTGAACAGGGGTCTGGGTGGGTGGCCTGGCATCTGTGGAACCACCAGTGACTTCGGGAGAGGTGGAGAGAATAGTGGCCAGGAATGCGACAAAGGTGTTTTCTGGACTATCACTCTCCAATGTGCAAAGACTTAGGTATAGCATGCATATTGAGGCAATGACACAGAGTGATGTGCATGATGCACCCATATCTATGCCCATCAATACAAATCAGAGGATATCACATTGAGGCTGTGTGATGCTTTGGTCAGGCCACACTTTGAACACCACGCTTAGTTCTAGTCACCAAGGTAAAAGAGAAATGAATAAGTCTTAGAAACAATGCAGAAGAATGTCTTAAGGCTGCTCGCTAATGTGAGAGGACTGAGTTATGAGGTGGGGGGTGTGGGGTGCAACTCTTCAGTCTTGAAAGCAGGTAAACAGAGGAGACTTTATGAAGAATATTAAGTGGGATAGAAATGGTTAATTGGGATTTCTTTTCAAATTAAGATACTACAGGACAAGGGGTCATGGCTACAAGCTGATATAAGGCAAGTTCAGAATTGATATCAGAGGGCAATTAGGGACACGCAAGATATATTGCTCATCCCATGAAAGAACAAAGAAAGTGGGAAAGAAAGAACCTGTCTTTATGTAGCAGTTTCCACATCCTCAAGAGGTCCCAACCAGCTCCATTATTAATTAATTATCATGTTAATTATCTTTTAATTTTAGTCACTGCTATTACATATACAAACGGTTTCTCACAGCAAGGTCCCATAGAGTCACAATCTGAATGGTCATGTGATTGGTTAGTGGAGGCAAAACTGGAGCAATTCAAAAGTTAGTTGAATATTGATGGCGGGGTTGGGGGTTGGGGTTGGGGGGAGCAGCAGTAACCAAAGGTTTCTGAGCAAGGATGAGATAGATAGGCCCCTCAGTTCTATGTTTACCTTTGTAATTGGGAACCTCAGAGAGAAAGAGAGAGTTTAACACATTTAAATATATCATAATCGTCCTAAACCACCTGATCCTAGCCCCAGCCAAATTGAGTTTCTCTTGAAATATGTACAGCGAATGCTCATCTCAAGTACTGACTAGACTTCTTTAGACAAATTATCTGTCAGTTACAGGCATACATTTTATACGAACACTCAAATCTACAATTAATCATTCCTTAAATTTGATTTCCTAACAACGTAGATAATGTAGAGAGAACTTGCTGTGAAGGTTTTACTTGGAACAAGCTTGACAGATTACCTGTGTAATAAGGAATCAGAGTATGTTTCCGTGAGTGGGGAAGTGTCTAATAACATTATCTACAGTTGAAAGCATGACAGAAGCACCTTATGCACTCTTGGCAGATGAGAATGGAAAATACATTGTGTCTACTTGATGCCTGTTAATTTTCAAATACCATTTTTACAGAACACAGTATAGCAGAGGAGCCCATTGTGTGGCTAGGTGATAGCAACAAGGAGCATCGGAAAGTTTGTTTTCTTTCTAGAATATAATTTCCATCACACGCCAACAATTTTTATCCCTAAACCTCCTGAAACTTGCTTAGATAGATAGATAATTGATCTATTGAAAAATCCTCATAGTGGAAGGTACCAAATTGTGATGATAATACAAATTAAATGAGAAATCGTAATCCAAAACATAATTACAGAAAATCATTCAAATAAAAATAAAATGTGAAATAATAAAATAATTTCACAATTATGATCATTCCAGCGTACAAATAATTACAATATGTTGCAAAATGTAGGTTTACATAACTTACAAAATAGAAATGAAAGGTCTACTGGACTCTGTGTTTTGTATTAAAGCCCATGGTTCATATATTGTCAGGTTGAGTTCATTGAATTCTCAAACATTCACATATTATTTATGAGTTTTAGAAAGTAGGGAATTGGGCTGTCTCATAACCTATTCCTTCTCTATCTTATTTGTGGAATAAATTTACTTCTGTATGGTTGCGGCAAGTGATAGTGGCAATGGGAGGTGCATAGATTTAAGAGTTTTCTAGTGAAATCCGCACAGCTTTTTCCACCATTCAGCAGGGGGGTGGGTGTTGGAGGGGGACATATATTCATTTGTTTGGCTGTGTCAGAGTAACTTTGGTATATGTTACCTAGGATCGGTTTCCGTGCTCGTTTCTGAACGCTCTTTGGTAAGTCCTGTGTTCCAAACAGGCTCGGTGTATTCAACAATGCGTCTTACGCAACAATTAAACAAAGTAAAGAGGTCAATTTGTTTGGGGCTTTGTTCTGCCAGCATCTGTCACCCTCCAGCATTATTATCCATTGTCCATGAATTCTAAAATTCCCAACCTCATTTTCAAATGCCTCCATGGCCTCACCTCCTCCCTATGTCTGTGATCTTCTCAAACCTGCCACTAGTAGATCTCTTTGCTCCTCCAATTCTGGCCTTTTGTGCATTCTCGATTTTCTTTGGTTTCCCACTGGCAGCCATGCTTTCAGTCACCTAGGTCCTAAGCTCTTCAGTTCCCTCCCTGAATCTCTCCATCTTATAACCTATCTGTCTCCCCTTTAAGCTATTCCGTGAAACTAACACTTTGGCCAAGGTTATGGCAAACTGTATTAATATCTCCTTATGTGACTCTGTCAAATTTTGTTTGGTGATGGTGCCTCTGGGACACTATGCTTGATTGTACCTTGTCCTTTTCCATAGCTATTTTAAACCTGATGATATTGTGATCATTGTTCAATGCAAGTTCTTTCTTTCCAAAATGCACAGAAGATATTTCAATTGAATAACAGAACTTGGTCAGGCTGTGGTCAGAACTTCAGTGAAGGGTCTTGACCCAAAGTGTGAGGCAGTCTTTTCTCTTTTATGCGCTGATCACCTTGTGTATTTCCAGCCTTTCCTATTTAAGCTAAAAGTCAACTGTGTACACCAAGAGTTGACTGTTGTGGTCTCATAGTAGGATTTGCACTGTGTTCAAATCAGTGAGAGGTTATTGCTGTCAAGAAAGATTGAACAGACTGGGGCTCTTTTCTGCAGAAAAGAGAAGGCTATGAGTGACCTGATAGAGATCATTGAAGTTATTAAAATGTTCAGTGGGGTAGCCATAGGAAAGATATATCCACTTGTTGGGCTGGGGGTGGCGAGATGTGGTGGGACCCAAACTAGGGGCCATCAATATAAATACCAATGAGGACGTGTCAAGAGTGTGATGGAAGCAGCCAGAGGCTTACAAGGCCCAGAAAGAGAGTGTTATCGAGCTCATACTGAACTTTAGAAATCCTGAATATCCATTATTCAATCCTCAGGCTGTGGATAGGAGAATATTAGCCATAGTTCCTGTTCTTGATTGCATCCTGCCCAGCATTTGTCAATGGAATTCAATGTTTACAGATGTTTTTGCATTTGAGAAGACACTTCAAAAGCCCCTAAACAACATAAAAGCATTAATTAGGGAGGCAGGAAAGAACACTGGACTCCATCCACAGATAACATGCACACCAGTCCATCAGGAACTCTACCCAACCTGTTTGATAATACAGGAAGAAAGCATTCTAACTGGCAGGGAGCTCAATCATCAAAGGAGACAGATTTAAGATAATTGGCAAAAGAACCATGTGGTATGGAGAGTTTTTTTTTTACGCAGTGAATTCTGATGGCCTGTTATGCACTGCCAGTTAGAATGGTGGAAGCAGACTCAGTGGTGACCCTCAAAATAGAATTGGTCCATTTTGAAAATGTAAAATGTGCAGGGCTAGGGGGAAATAGCAATGTTATCAGGTTTAGAATAGTTATGGAAAAGGACAAGGTATAAGGTGCAATCAAGCGTAATGTCCCAAAGGCACCATCACCAAACAAAATTTGACACAAAGTCACAAAGGAAGACATTAAGACTGTTTGCCATAACCTTGGTCAAAGAGTTAGTTTTAAGGAATAGCTTAAAGGGGAAAGAGCTTTGGAGTGGGACTAATTGGATAGCTCTTTCAAAGAACCAGCATGGGTGCGATGGGCTGAATGGCATCTTTCCAGTAGTAAGATACTATGATTTTATGGTTACACTCCACTAGACATATTTACATGGTTAACACCAGTGGAGAGCTGAGGAAGGACCCGCAGTAGCTGAATGTGAGTAGATTGGTTAGTCAGCCTAGGAAAGAGCACTTAAATCTCATGGTAACAAGTGGAGTGGAATTTTCGCTTTGGACACAATGAGGAAATTACGGCCAAAATGCGCTTAGAAATGCATTGGTTTGGTCACATTGCATGTTTCCACTAAAATGCATTTGCGTGGTCACAACATTGAGCCTTCTATGAACCAATGTGATCAGGGAGCCAGGTAGAATGTATTCATTTGTTTTATTTTATTGCTATTAATAAAATATTCCCTGATGCACTCAAGAGCAATAACCTGGTGGAATTTTATGAATACAGGTGAAAGCCGGTTTAATCAAATAAAAACATTTCCTAAGTGTGTCCAGTCCTCCAGCTGTGACAAACTGGTTTAAAATCACTGGAAGTGACCAGAAAGAACTTGAACTTAACCATTTAAGGATTTAATTGGCGTGCGCTAGTCAGTGCCTTTCCGATGTAAAAAAAAAATTCTTGATACAGGCCGATATTGCCTGACTGCCTAAGAAAAGTAGTGCAATTTGACCAGCCTTCCTGATCCAATTGGCAGAATTTCACAAGTTTGGCTTCACGGTTCGTGGTCAGATTTTGTTGGGGTCGGGGGTGGGGGGCGTTCCTGACCTGGGTAAATTGAATCTTGCACTCGTGGAAAAGATCATGGAAAGCACAAGAGTACTGCGTATGATTTTTGAGCCCAATCCCTCACATGCATTTATAGCTTCCTGCTTTGTTGCGTTGGTTCAGGCCGATTCCACCCAGATTGCTCTGGTAGTACTGGAGAAACTCCACCCCCTATAGGAGAAGACAGTTCAGACCAGTGCTCTTATTTCCCAGATTTTACTGGTTTTCCATTTTAAGGCATGCAAGGCCAGTTCAGACCAGTATTCTTATTTCCCAGTTTTTACCGTTTTCATTTTGTTCTGGGAGCCCAGGTGTTTGCTTTATGGTGTGTCATGTGGCCCTGAACAGGTAAGGGGAACTGGCATGGATCCATTAGCAACACAGTCTGGTTTATACCTGGGGATTTTAAAAAAAAACTCTATTTTTCTCCTCCACTGTGTCAGTAGATCGGTCTAATTAACTTCCTCACCTGCATTTCAATAAGGTAGCATCCTTTGTCATGTGAGTTATTTGGAGAGGTAGACAACATATATAAATTATTTCAGTACTTCAAGGGCATGCAGAGACTTGCACTACAATGTGCAGATTTAATATAGAGTTATAGCCAAACCATGATTGCATTGTTGTTCTGAGAGGAGCTGGCGACTGTATCTTAAAGAGGCAACATTTGCAATCAAAATTACTCACAAGGGAAGATACAAGCAGTACATCCTCACCAAACAGGATAATCTAGGTGAAATCAATGAACAATATAAAGGAAGGTAAAACGAGAAAGGCTGAAAACAAGTAAATCCCCAGGGGCTGAGGTACATAGAAAGACCAATTGACCATCTTGTTCACTTTCACCATCCTGTTATCATGATGCAACATTAATGGAGTTGTTGACTAAACCATGGTAATAAATCCCTATTGATTAGTTTACAACAGGCCTAAACCACAGGCAAGGAAAACCGTAAAGGTGGAGAGCTTTGGGAAGCACCGGTCTAAAGTCAACAGTTCCTCTGAAATATAGTATACTTACCAAAACACTCATAAAATGTACCTCAAAATAGTATTTTCTGAAAGAAATCTGATTTGCATTTAAACGAAGCAATACTTTCCATCATCACCCTTGGGGTCGCATAGATTGGTCATTAGCTCACTCAAATTTGGGTAGAATTTAATGCCCTCTCCCTGAGGTAGGTTTAGTGGTGGTGGGTGGGGGGGGGCATTTAATTGGGTGGGACAGGGTGGTTGGGAACTGTGCCACCTTTCTGCCTCAACCCCAATTAAGCCTGGGGACGAGAAGGCTCGGGGATGGTCTACTCGCCCCCCCCATCGGGGGAGGATGGGTGAATTTCCAATCTTGAGATCCTTGATCCCAGAGAAGGCCCACCACTGCCTAGCTAAATGCCTGATTGGCACTTATTTGGTGGGTCTTCCCCTATGTAGGCGACATGGGGCACTCACTGGCTCTCCAGCTAGTGGGCGAGACCTCTATCGCCTACATTAACTTCACCCCTTCAAATGCCGGCAGCGTTGTTTGATCCTCCTGTTCCAGACGAGTTGAAATCGCTTGTCATAATCTATATTATCGTGCCCCTTCAGAATCCTAAAAACAGTAATCACATCATCTCTCAACCTTCACTTTTCCAGGAGGAAGCGGTAAATTTACCACTCGGTCCTCATAATCCAATCCCACCTTGCTGTGTACCATTCTGATAACTATCTTCGGTAGCCTTTCAATAGCTGCAGTATCCTTTCTGTACAATAATGCAGTGACCACAACCCTACTCAGTATTCTAAGCGTGGCCCCATCAAAGTTTGACACAGAACTACGAAATGTAGTGAGCAGTGAGAAGGAAAATACCAGACTTCAGGAGGGCATAGGCTGGTGAAGGGGCAAATGAAATTTGACAAAGAGCAGTATGGAATGATGAATTTTGTGGGGGGAAGAATGAGACGAGATTGTACAAACTAAATTATTCAATTTTAAAGCGGGTGCAGAAGCAGAAGGTAGTCAGACAAGTTAAGGAGAATGTTGAAACAAAATATGGGATCCCCAACTTTACACAAAGAGGCAAAGAATGCAAATGCCCCCAAGTCAAGGTTTGCCCCTCCACCCATTCCCTATGGTTCCTCATGTCCCCCATGCCAAGTTATCCCCCCAAACAACCTCCCCCATGGCCCTTCATGCCTCGATGCCAAGGTATGTCCCCCACCCACCTCATATGGCTCCTTACCTCTAGTAACTCCATTAACCATTCTTGATTAAAGAGAGCCACTTCAGTTTCTTTAATCTTTCTGCAGAATTGAATTCCCTCATCCTGGTTATTCTACTAAATCACCTCCGAACCATCTCCAAGATCTTAACAGCTTTCCTGTCGTGTGGCACCCAGAGTGGAACACAACACTCCAGCTGAGGATTAAGCAGATTCGCTAAGGGTTAGCATCACTTCCTTGGCGTTTCATTCACTGTTGACAGGTCAAAATCTGGGAACACCCTCCCTAACACTGTGGGTGTACCTGCACCACTGTATTAATGTGACAGATGATATGTGGAAGGCGGATCAAATCCACAAGGGAATCTTGAGCACGCGGTAACGACTGTTTTGCAATTTGGATATTATTTCAAGATACGTGCCCTGAATTCAGAAGTAATAAGACTACCACAACTTAAGGGGTTTTTATAAAGCTAAATTAAACATTTATTAACAAAAGAAAAGATTTCAAGTGCTTACATAGGTCTACAAATTACTACTATAATAACTCCTAAAACCCCCAATTCATCTGGCTTCCAGTTCCACCCCCGTTAAGGCAACAGTAGAAAAGCAAATAAATTTAAACAGACCCAGGCAAAACAACATGGTGTCCTGGACAGTGATATTCAAAGTGAGGTTTCTCAGCTTCAGTTCTTGTAGACAACAACTTGGTGCACAGATGCTGGAGGATTTTCACACTTGTGTTAGATCTTAGAAGGCCTTCCCCTCTTACACATAGGCTTCTCTCCTTTATACATGTTTCTCCCTTTTTAATGCAAATTCTATTGTTCTGATATGCCTTTGGAACTTTACCTTTCTCATGACATAAATCTTTTCATAGTGTTCATATTAACAGTAACCTTTGGGAAAAATAAACGCACTGTTTGGCTTAGCTTCCTCCGGCTAGGTGTAACATCTTACCATCTCTTTGAAATTCAAACTACCCTAATTCATCTATAAATGCAAATTTTCCTTACACCTCACATTCTGAATCTTCAGCCATGTTTGCATGTTTTAGCATTTCAAACCTAGCTTCTTTTTTGATGACTCAAAGCCTACAGACCAGTTGTCTCTAATTCAGTTAAATTCCACATGCACACACATATACACAGAGAAACTAATTCAAGCCCCATTATTAACCTATGTTTACACTAAATCACAATAATGTTCTGAAGATTGTTATATTCACATGGCAACCACAGGGACTGCAACAGTTCAAGAAGGCAGCTCTTCACCACCATTCTCAAGGGCAATTAGGGATGGGCAATAAATTGCCAGAAATGGCCACAGGGCTTGAAAGGAATAAAAAAAAAAATCAAAATTATGAAGGGTTTTGATCGAGTAACTAAGGAGAAATTGTTTCCACTAACAGGAAGGTTGAAAACGATGACACAATTTTAAGGTAACTGGCAATAGAACTGATGATGACAAGTTTTATTATGCAACAACTTATTGTGGTCTAGAATGAAAGTGGGGCTTAAGGAGTTTCAATAATAACTTTCAAAATCAAATATTGCAATGAAATCCGTGGTTTCCAAGGCCAGGATTTTTCAGTCGGCGTGTGGCAACGGGCATGGGATGTAAAATGACGCACGATGCGTCCTGACGTCATCGCGCCGTCTCGCGATGTTTCGTTCGGCGGTCGCGCACCAGAGTCGGCTGCGCGCCCGCTGATATTTAAAAGGCCTATTAAGGCCATTAAGGAACTAATTAAGGCCAACTTTATGCTGCCCGTCCAACCTTACCGTTGGCGGGGCAGGCGAAAAGGCCAAGCGGGCCTTTATGTTTTTTAGGAAACCTCATCCACGAGCGGGATGAGGTTTCCTAAAGCTTTTATAAATTAAATTTTAAAAATTTCTGAAATATATAAAAACATGTCCCACCTCATGTGACTGCGTCACATGAGAGGGGACATGTTTAATTAAATTTTTAATCCATTTATTTATTTATTTATTTCAAACGCCCTTCAAGCTCCCTGAGGCAGCTCCGTGACTCAGGGAGATTGAAGTGCTATTTCGCGCACGTGATTGAAAGAGCGATGGCCCTGACCCTCCCTCCTCCCCCCGCCTCCACCCCCCCCCCCCACCCACACAGGTAGTGCTGCCCACTCGCGTCTTGCGCTGGACGGGCCTTAATTTTTTTTTTTATGAATCCACCCGTCGCGGGGAAAATTCAGGCTGCAGCTTGTGTTTTTTTGAGACGGACCCTGATTGAAAAGGGTGACTGAAAGCAAACTGACCCCTCCCAACACCGAAGGAAACTGTGATTGGAAACCCAATCTTCCGGGAAGGCTGAAACGGTCGAAACCACGTAAAAGGACACCGAGCCATCAGAGCCCAAATGGTGATCAAATGATCCCAGCGGTGCAGTACCGGCTGGCTGAAGAAGACAGAGGCTGAGAATAAGCAAATCTACCATCGCTGCAGCTGTTTCTGTTACTTGGAGATAACAGTGGGGGATCTACGCTGTCCCGACAGTCGTGAAGCAGAGTTGAGGAGGGAGTTGAGGTGGTTCTCTAAACATCTATCATTTTTGGTGAAGTCTGTACCCGCTGAACTTGGGCTAGTTGTGCACTGCTGTTGCTTAGGGATCAGGCTAAATCTTCAAAGAAGAAGAGCTGAACTTCTTCGTGAGGAGGACAGAGTTTTGACGGACTTGTGACTGAGATTGATGTCACATAGGCTGAGCAGAACGCCGAGCCAATTCATAAGATCTGTCTTGGTTGTATCTGCCATCGACAGGCTAATTTATTGTCTATAATCGACTAGCAATTTTCCTGCTAATCCATGATTAACTTATGTTGATTCTGGACTCTTTAGTGTGTAGGTGGTCACCCAAGATAGCATTTAGTGCTTGTTTTGTTTGACTCTTGTAGAATAAAAATTATTTTGTTTTAAACTGTGGAACCTTGTGGCTTCATTTTTTCAGTAAATAACTGGGATTTTGTAATTTCTTTTTTAAAAATGAATTACTGGTCTCGACTCCGATCATAACAATATACATGCTTGAAAAGGAAAGTTTTGCAAGGCAGGGCTGTGGAGAAAGAGTAGGGGAGGAGGATTAATTGGAGGTCTCTATCAAAGTGCCAACATAGACACTGTCGGGCGAATGATCTCCTTTTGCACTTCAAGATTATATGATTCTATGAACCGATTTGAAAGCTGACAAACTCATTTTATTCCAGATCATTACAGCCATCAGATAGAGGAGATCAGTTTGGTCTTTGTGTAATTTTGGCTCAGGCAGCCTCTCTGGAGGCTCCAATACCTCCTGATTGCTGGTTGTGAGTGAGTGGATAGCATAGAGATTACTAAAACGCTTGTGATTTAGACTCCATTTGCAGTTCCAGCAAACTGGGGTGCTGGGGGAGCACAGGGGGGAACGAGCAGTACATGGTGTCTTTTTCGACAAACTGCTCATGTACTGAGTGATGAGCGACCTTGTACCCTCTGTCTCAGCACCCCACCGTCTACCAGATCACAGTGTAAGAATGAAGAAGAGAGAGGCACTCTGTGAAGTGTTGAAAAAGCTGGTGTCAATACTGCTTCTCTTTGAGGCAATGAGGTGTGTGCTCAGATTTTGCTGCTTGTCATTTTAACAATATCAAAAGCGAACGAAATGGGAATTTAAAGTTACAGGCTTTCATTTCTGAATTGTGTTAGGATGATGGCTACACTTCTCTACTGACACAGTGGAGAAGTATAATACACTGAATGAAATATAGCTATTACTGTCCAGGATATGCTCGAAGGTTGACACCTGGTATGTGTGCAGGTAAATGATCTCAACCTTCTTAAAGTCCCTCCTTAAAAGATTTCTCTTTGACCAGCTTTTGGTCACCTGTCCGACAGTTGGTGGATTAAAATCCTGAGCGCATAAATCACCATTCCTGCTGACTACGCAATGATCCCTTAATGGAAAGGCTGCATGTGGGGATGTCGATCAGTGGTGGAGTCAAGCTTGGCTGTGTAATGCAGTTGAACAGCCTGTCGACAGTCACAGCTTGGGTTCACATCTGAAAAATGGAGATGAGGCTTTGAAGGGTGACCAGTGCAGAAGGAACCACATCCTCGAATGGTTCGGGAGTAGAAGAGAGAGGAGAAGCAAAAACAATCAAAACAATTTCTGAGCTGTGGTTTGGAGCCCTGTATGGACCAAAGAGACGATAATCTTCTTCCTCTGCTAGCTGTGAGAGTTTGGAAGGTAGCCCCGGTCCAGTTTCTAATGGGTGATGTCCAGAGTATCATTTTAAAATCCACAGCCTGGACAGTAAACTGGAGTGGCCCAAATGCCTGTTGTAAAACTCGTCTGATTTTCATTCCTTAAATGTCAAGCAGGCAATCTGCTCCACCTGGTTACCACCCAAGCTAGGGGGGTGGTGAAATGTCAACTCCCCTTCAGCCTCTTGGCCTCCGAGAGATAGGAAACTCCCTGCCCACTAATCAGCAAGCCACAAAGTTTGGACATGCAGGTTCGTCCATAAACTAATCGTAAAGTTAATCTGAACCAGGAAACTAAGCTGAGTTCAGAGGTCATGGCACCCCAGAGGCGTGCTTCACAAAATCGCCTGTAACAACGGTGACAACATTGACTGTAAAGTGCTGTAGGAGTTCATGTAGATAGGAAAACAGGGAGTCTAAGTCACCATGACACTTTTACATGCATGTTGTAGACTTTGTTGTCGGAGGATACCGATAATGATCGATAACGATACCGGGCGATAATGAGCCTCATTAATTGTTGAAGCTCGTGGCAAATTTTCATTAGTGACAAAGCCTTTCGAATGAAGTGTCTGCCAGGTGGATGGAACAGACCCTGCAGAACTAATTTGACGAAGAGCAGAGTAGTTCTCCCTGGAACCCTGGCCTGATTTTTGTCCCATGTCTGACACCACCAACACATAGTATCTGGTCAATACCTCAGTGCTGTTTGTGGGACTTTGCTGCAGGCAAGTTGGTTGTCACACTTCCTATGTTACAACAGTGACTGTACTTCGAAAGGATTTCATTCGTTGTCAGGTGCTTGGGGATGTCATGAGGTTATGAAAGGTGCTGTAAAGGCCAGTGTTTCTTTAAAAAGGTAGCAGTGCTAAATGCAAAAAGAGTCATTCTTTTCTTGCTGTCTATCACTGGGTGTTGGGTGAAGGAGTTGGCTGGCGATAATCTCTCACAGAGTATAGAATGGCAGGTACTTTCCTCTGCATGGAGAGAGTGGAGCTGGGGGCGTCATGTGTGAAGGTCACTAACATTTAATCTGACAGCCCAAACTCCATTAATCGTCAGCCTGACAAGCGGTGAGCAAAAAAAAAAATGATTCTCCTGTGATTCGTATCATGCGGGCAGCAAACCATTTACTTTCAAGCTTGACACCTATTTAATGCAACCATTATAAACACAGAAGGTTCGATAAGACCCCTTGCTAAAACCTCACAATATAACACATGTTCAAAGCCTCTTGCTATCCAAATCTGGTTGCACAGATGCCATTGGAGCAGCCCTGAATTTTGGCTCCCGATCAGCCAGGGTCTGAATGAAATGTTGTGATTGGCAGCCCTGACGGATGTTTTTTTTTCACTGGCTGTTGTTGAATTGTTCTTTCTGTTCCATTGGTTCTGATAAAAGGTGGGTGTTTCATCTTTTTTTTGTGCTCATTAAATTTAGTGGCAATCGATTGCTTATTTGGTTTCCCCCAGCTATTGTTTCATCAAACACAGCAGGTACATGATTAAACAAAGCTTCCTCCATATTTCTCTATCAAGCGTTCTCAGATCAAGTACAACATAGATTAGATGCAAGGCAAAGCTTCTGTTCTACTACAAAGGAAAAAATAAAACTTGTATATACGCAGCGCCTTTAATGATTTGAGGAGCTCCCAAAGTGCTTTACAGGCAATGAAGCATTCTTTGATGTGTAGTCACTATTAAATAGGAGGTCTTGTGGGGCAGTGGGTGGTGACCCTGCCTCTGAGCCAGAAGCTCTGGCTTTGAGTCCCAACCCAGGACTTGAAAGGCCAGGAAGTTGCCTTCATAACGTAGCCAAACAGGTTGAGTATTAACTTCCAAATCCTTCCAACACATTCCACTGACTGGCAGACAGGAAGAGTGGGAGAGGTTCCTGGTCAGACATGTGATGGAAAGAAAGTTGGAGAATCTACCATCACTATCTATGGCCCCAAACTACAACAAGCATGTAAAAGTGCCACAGCAACTTAGAATCTGTTTTCCTACATATGGGAACTTGTAGAGCATCCCTGAGTACTCTCTCACACACACACACACACACACACACACACGTGGAAAGTAACGTATCACAAAGGGAAGTGATAATGACTAGATAACTCGTTTTAGTGATGATGGTTGAGAGATAAATATTGGCCAAGACACCAAAGAGAAATTCACTGCTCTTCTTTGAAATAGTGCCATGGGATCTTTTACATCCACCTGAGAGGGGCCTAGTTTTAACCTCTCGTGCAAATGACAGGATCTGCAACAGTGCAGCACTCCCTCGGTACTGCGCTTTTGTGCTCCAGTCTCTGCAGAGAGACTTGAAGCAAGACCTTCTGATTCAGAGGCGAGAGTGCTACCCTTGAACTCAGAAAGACATTGTGGCCTCAGAGTTTGCAACATCCGGTATATTAACACTGAACAGTAATCAAAGCAGCAAATCAAACATGCTCCCACTTGTGTAACCTCTTTTCTTTCCTTCATCTAATTCTCTCCCTATATTGAGCAGTTGTAGAAAAACTTTGTGTCCTTAAATTGATAATTCTTCAAGAATGTCCCTACCGAATCCACAGGCTTTTGGATTCCCACATGGTAGTACTTGAATCCATAAGAAGAGGAGCAGAGTGGGTATATAGCCCCTCAAGCAATCAGTAAGCTCAAGGCTACTCCAGGAAGTTCTTACCGGTGTCCTGGTCAGTATTTGTCCCTCAGCCAACATCACAAACCCAGATTATCTAATCACTACCACATCAATAATGCTCAGTGATGCAAAATTAGCAACTGTGCTCCCTACATTGCGATAATGATCACAGTTCAAAAATACATTGGGGGCTGTAAAGCCCTGAGGCCATGACAGGTGCTGTATAAGTCAAAGCCTTGTCTTCTTTCACACTTTTCTGTCTCCTTTTAAAACAGAAATGAGGAGAAACTTTTTCTCCCAAAGGGTTGTTTGCGTGTGGAACTCTCTTCCCCAGAAAGTAGCGGAGGCTGGGTCTCTGAAAATATTGAAGGCTGAGTTAGACAGATTTTTGACAGCCAAAGGAGTCAAGGGTCACGGACAGTAAAATAGAGCTGAGACCTCAACCAGGTCAGCCATGATCTTATTGAATGGTGGAGCAGGTTCGAAGGGCCAAATGGCCTGCTCCTATGTTCATATGTTCCTATTACCTATCAGGCAACAGGCCAGGAATGAGAGAGTTTTTTTTTCTCTCTGTGTGGGCCATTTCCACCATTCCCTTAGCAGCTAATAGTAGTGAGTGACTCCAGTGAAGGTCAATAGACAGACCAGAGTGAGGAAGCAAGTCTTAAGTTGGAATCATTAACAGCACCAAACACAGGTAGTATGTCTGTGGCTCAGAGCCTCTACTAATCCTGAAAGGGAAAAGTCATAAACTGAAGCTTAAAGCCGCATTGATGATCAATCTCTCACAGGCTATTGAATTGTGTTCTGAATAATTTAAGTTCCAGTTTTTGTGTGCAAAATAAAATGTCATTGCTCAGAAAAATATCGTGGCCTCAGAGTATGCAACAGTCAAACGATGTTCTGTGATACATATATTAGAAGGAAAGAAAGGATTATGTTCATCTATTAATAGGAATTGCATTTTTTCAGGCAGAAGTGATTATTTTTTTCTTTGCTTGGGCCTTAAACAAACACATTTTACTTTAAGGCTTTTGTCCTCTCGGTCTGGCCTAAAGCTAAACCCAAGTCCCACAGATGTGAGGCTGGATTTTCCTTCACTATCACGACCTAAAGGCAGGATCGTGTTAGAAGTTAGGCAGCAAAATTGTTGGGGCTGGCTGCCAAATGAAAGCTCCAAGCACAATTTGGATGGGATATAGTGCCCTTTAAAAATAATCGTGGGCCCTGGGGCCCCACTTGCAGTCAGCATGCTCGCCTGGGAGATGTACCCAGAGACGGACAAATAAGAGGCTGCCCCCAGGCCTGCTGTCCAACTAAGGATGGCAGCTGGGGTCCTAGTCATGGGGCCTGCAGCATTGAAAGGATGGCAGCCCCACTGACAGAGGTGGGTGCCTCCACTGCAGGATGGGGACAGCTTTATCTAAAATTTACCTGTCAACACAGCTGCCAGGGAAGCCCCTCCCCAGGATGGCTGGTGCCCTCAGCTGCAGCCTGCTGACCCCTGCTGCTCTGATTGAGGAAGTAAAGAGACTGTGTCACCTACACTGAATGTGCGAACTTTGCTCTTCATACCATGGTTCAGTTTCTGATTACTCCGATTCCGATAAATTTGGAAACAGCAGACTTAACCGTGTACGTAGGCGGTGTTTCGTCAATAATTCATACCGCGTTGAACCCGTAGTCGAATGTGGCCTTGTACGATAACTGAGAAGAAAATGGTAAAGTTGGGTCTCTAGAGCACCTTCTGATAATATTTTCAAACCAGATTTGAAAGTTTGAACAGCGTTCTTGGCTAAACCATTTGATGAAGGGTGGCAAGGAGCTGTTTTGATATATCTGATTCCAATCAGATTCATGAAGTTCCGAAACTCTGTGCTGGTAAAGGCTGCACCGTTATCAGAAACGACAATTTCAGGTAGGCCGTGTATGCTAAAATAGTGACGCAGCTTCTCGATAGTTGCGCTTGATGTTGGCGATTTCACTGCGTATATGTCCATTCATTTAGAATGTGCGTCAACAATCAACAAAAAACATGATACCTGAGAATGGTCCTGTGTAATCTCAATATGTAGTCTAACCCAGGGTCGAACAGGCCACTCCTCAGGGTGCAGGGGAGCTGAAACAGGCAACTTCTGTTGTTGCTGACACTGGAGACAGTGCTTGACCATGTTTTAATGTCACTGTCAATGCCTGGCCACCAGACGTATCTTCACACAAGCGTTTTCATCTTCGATATGCCTGGATGCGCACTGTGAAGCTCTGTCAAGAGTGGCTCTCTACCTTGTGAAGGGATGACAACTCTTGATCCCCACAAAAAGATTCCATCTTGACAACTTAACTCTGCGTTTCTGGCATGGAACGGTCTCAAATCTTCAGATACAGGCGAACTTGACCATCCTTGCAAAACAGCCTCTGACTTTCAACAATATTTGATCTCTGTTCACCCAATTTCTAATTTGCTTCACACACATAGGCAAAGAATCCAAGAAATTCAGTAATAGCGCAACTTCTTGTGGAACAGGAGCATGTACAATGCTATCTGGTAATGGGGGACGACTGAGTGCGTCCGCATTTACAATGTGTAAGCCAGGACGGCAGATAAAGGTACACTCACACACAGATAATACCAGAGCCCAATGTTGTATCGTTGCTGGTGCTATTGGTGGAATCACCTTATCCTCACTGAATAAACCCACTAATAGTTTATGGACTAGCACAGTGGTGAAATGTCGTCCATGTAGGCACTGGCAAAATTTCTTCACCCCGAATGCCACCGATAAACTTCCCTTTTCTAGTTGGGAGTAACCCTTCTCGGCTGTGGAGAGGGTTCAATGGGCCTTTCTGATCCATTTTCCATTCTATGCGATAACACAGCTCTGACACCATCAGGAGATGCATCACCTGTTAATACCAACTTTTTCAATGTGTCGTAGTTTACCAATAAGCACGACGAATGCAACAATTTCTTTACTTTCACAAAGGCTTCTTCCTGTTGTAAATTCTAAGACCAATGGTGATTCTTTTTTACCAACAAGTGTAATGGCGCCAACACGGTTGCTAAGTTAGGCAAGAAGCTGCTATAGTAGTTGATTATACCCAGGAAAGACTTAAGTTCGGTTACATTGGATGGTGAGAGTGCATCCTTTATTGCCCAAACTTTCTCTTCTGCCAGATGCAAACCCATGGTGTCCCCCCTGTGACCCAGGTGAGTAACTTCTGGTGCTTGAAATGTGCATTTTCCTTCTTTAACCATAGTCCTCATGATTGATACCGGCTTGCAATAATCTTTAGCGATTGATGGTTTGGACACTAGTCTTCTGTGATTGGTGTTCATGTCTTGTTTTTTTAAATCTGTTTGTGGGGTGTGAGTGTTGCTGGCAATGCCAGCACTTATTGCAAAGCCCTAACTGCCCTTGAGAAGGTGATTGTAAGCCACCCTCTTGAACTTCTGGAGTCCATATGGTGAAGGTACTCCCACAGTGCTGTTAGCGACTAAGTTCAAAGAATTTGACCCGGTGACAATTCAGGTCAGGATAGTTATGTAACTTGGAGGGGAACTTGTAGATGGTGGTGTTCCCATGCACCTTCTGCCCTTGTTCTTCTAGGAAGCAGAGGTCAGGGTGTTGGGTGGTGCTCTGAAAGAAGCCTTGGTGAGTTGCTGCAGTGCATCTTATAGTTGGTACACACTGCTGCCACAGTGTGCGAGTGGTAAAGGAAGTCACTTGCTGTAGAATAGCCAGCTTTTAACCTTTTGTAGTCACAGAAATTATACCACTGGGTCAGTAAAGTTTCTGGTCAATAATGACCCCAAGGATGTTGAGAGTGGGAAATTCTGGGATGGGAATGTTGTTGAATGTCAAGTGGAGATGATTAGATTCTCTTTTGCTGGAGATGGTCATTTCCTGGCACTTGTGTGACGCTTATCAGAGCAAGTCTGAATGTTGTCCAGGTCTTGCTGCATGTGAGTATGGATAGCTTCAGTATCTGAGGACTCGTGAAAGGTATTGAACATTGTACAATCATCAGTGAACATCCTCACTTTTGACCTTATGATGGAGGAAAGGTCATTGACATTTGGGCCTAGTACACTGCCCTAAGGGAGTCCTACAGTAATGTGTGGGGCTGAGATGATTGGCCTCCAACAACCACAGCCATTTTCCTTTGTGCTAAGTATGACTCCATCCAGTGGAGAGTTTTCCCCTGATTTTCATCCTTGCTAGGGCTCCTTGATGCTGCACTCGGTCAAATGCGGCCTTGTTGTCTAGGGCAGTCATTCTCACCTCACCTCTGGAATTAATCTCTTTTTCTCCATGTTTGGCCCAAGACTGTAATGAAATTTGGAGCTGAGTGACCTGGTGGAACCCAAGCTCAGGAAGTTGTTGATAAGTAAGTGCCATTTGATCACACTGCCAACAAACCTTCAGTCACTTACAGCTGCACTGGAGCTTTTGAGCGCAAGCCTTCAGCACTGCAGTTCGAATATTATCAGGACTCTTAACTTTTGCTGTATCCCATGCACTCAGCTATTTCTTGATATCACGTGAAGTGGTCAAATTGTTGATGGCTAGCCCTTGTGATAGTGGGGGCCGTAGGTGGAGGCCAAGATGGATCATCCACTTGGCGTATTGGGCTGAGACCTGTTCCACTGCACTGATGCTCTGAACTCTGCCATGATTAAGAATGAGGATTTTCACGGACCCTTCTTTAACAGTCCCAAAACACTCAAAACTGGATGCAGCAGGACTGCAGAGTTTTGATCTGATTATGGGATTGCTCAAATCTGTCTTTAACATGCTGCTTCTGCGATTGATATTAGCTTGCAATGTGTTCGGTGATTGATGTTTGTGTACACCAGTCTTCTTTGATTGATATGAGTGTACACGTGTCTTCTGTAATGGAGATCAGTAGGCATTGTTTGTCAGTAATTGAAATTGATGTAAGGTCAAATGCCAGATGAAAGTAGTTGACATCAACCTTCAGGAGCAATGATTGACTTTAGTGTGTATTAGTCCTCAGGGATTGACACCAGTGAGCTGAACCTTCGGTGATAACCATCAGGAGGTACAAGCCTACAAGCCTTCAGCAATTGGCATTAATCGGGATTAAACTCCACTGATAGACATCTTCAGGCACTACTCTTCATTCAATGATATTACCAACCACTTGTTGATAATTTCCACTGAGAGACAGGAGTTGGTGATGAGCTACAGCTGCTGAGAACAACCAGTAACAGAGTGCTGTTAGACTGACACATACTGAACGAGAGGTGTTAGACTGCAATAACCCCAATGCGTTAAAGCATATGTTCGCCACTGATTGCTGCCGAGGAATCCAGATGTTGCAAAGCCTAAAATTACCAAATAACCTCAGCCCCAGCAGTCTAATGAAAACAAAATCACATATATAACTTCCTAAGCCCAGGCAGTAACAGACAATTGTTCTGATGCTAGTCAATGCTGATTGACTCAATCTCAATCTCAGGTGGTTGAGATGATGTTAAAACTGGACTCACCTCCCCACATTAGGGAATGGGGAAGAAGTCAGGAAGGATTAAACTCCTTATGACTTTTTCACAGCCCCATATAAAGAAAAGACTTGGAAGATTTATACAGAGCCTGTCCCAACCTTACTCCCACAAGGAGTTCTTGAAGTGGCAAGTTAGATCAACATATATGGGAGAAAGGGAAGGAAGGATATTTTGATGGGGTTCATTGAGGCTCATGTAGTGGGTAAACAGTGGCTTCGATCTGTTGAGACAAATGCCTTGTTTGAATATTCTCCGTAATCCATGGATTGTTTCCTGGAGTGAGAGTGTTATTCAATGAGGAGGGATTGATTTGTATAGGCCTATATTCCATAGAGTTTAGAATAATGAAAGGTGATCTCATTGAAATTATAAGATTTTGCGAGGGCAGAGGTTATGTCTTTTGGCTTTAGGAGAACTAGGGGTCAGTCTCAGGATAAGGGGTGAGTCATTTAGGAGAAATTTCTTCACTCATATGATTGTGAATCTTTGAAGTTCTCCACCCCTAGAGCTGTGGGCGCTCCGACATTGAGAATATTCAAAATTGAGATTGATAGATTTTTGAAATCTAAGAAAATCAAAGGATATGTGGGAAAGTCAGGGGGAGGTGATGGCGTAGTGGTATTGTCGCTGGACTAGTAATCCAGAGACCCAGGGTAATGCTCTGGGGACCTGGGTTTGAATCCTGCCATGGCAGATGGTAGAACTTTAATTCAATAAAGATCTGGAATTAAAAGTCTAATGATGACTATTGTTGATTGTTGTAAAAAACCCTATCTGGTTCACTAATGTCCTTTGCTGTCCTTACCTGGTCTGGCCTTCATGTGACTCCAGACCAGGTTGACTCTTAAATGCCCTCTGAACAAGGGCAATTAGGGATGGGCAATAAATACTGGTCTAGCCAATGACGCCCACATCCCATGAATGAATAAAAAAGAAAGTGAAGTTTGAGATTGAATATCAGCCATGATTGGCAGATCAGGTTTAAAGAGCCATTGGGCATCCTCCCTCTCCTTATGTTCAATACACAGAGGTATAAATGGCCCAGGGTTAAGGCTGTAAATACTATGGCCAGGATTTTCCCCTCGGCGATTTGGGGGCGGGGCCCGCTCGCCGAGGGGAAAATGACGCGGGATGACATTAGGAAGAATCCCCGACGTCACCCCGGTCCATTTAAATGTTTAGGAAGGTGGGCGGACAGCGAAATCAGCTGTCCACCCGCCGACCTGTCAATGGCCAATTGAGGCCATTGACAGGCCAATTAAAGTAATTAAAGACCTGCCCGTCCAACCTTAAGGCTGGCGGGCAGGCCAGGCCAGTGGGCTCCAGATTATTAATGAAACTTTATCCACTGGCGGGATGAAGTTTCATGTCCGTATTGTAAAAAATTAATAAAGTGTATGTATTCTTTATTAACACGTCCCATCTCGTGTGACATTGCCACATGAGGGGGACATGTTAATAATTTTTTAAAGTTTCTATTTTTAATGTTTTTGACACTGTCAATATTCTCCCTGAGACAGGACTTTGCCTCAGGGAGAAGTGCGCTGTTTCGTGCGCTGTTTCGTGCGCATGAGTGAAAGAGCGCACTTTGACAGTTGGGGAATCCCTCCACCCCCCCCGCCAGCACAGGAAGTGCATAGCGCTTCCCGTCAGGCAGCCCACTGGGTAAGCCTTAATTGGCCCGCCCACTCAAAATGGCGGCAGGCCCCGTTTCAGTGGGGGGGTCGGCTGTCCGCCCGCCGCCGAGCCGGTGGGGCCTGCCCGCCCACCAAGGGCAAAATTCTGCCCAATGTGACCTAAGTATCCATACGACGTACAATACCTCAAAGCACTCCACAGCCAAAGTACTCTTGTTAGGAAATAAAGATAATTTAGGTAAGTTATATTTGTATTTGTAGGTGTTAGGAAGGAGTTTTAGCTTTAATGTTTAAGTTTGACTTGTATTTCTGGATTTGCGTGTTAAGAAAAGGTCAAATTGAGTTTTAGTTTCACTTTAGAAGGTGCCTGCATTTCTAATGAGTTTTATGACTCCCAGAAAGAAGTTAAGCAAACAAGTGTAGACAAATTGGGCTGTTGCCTAGCAACAGGGAGCCAAAGAGGCAGGTTCCTCCCACAGACACGCACACACAGGAGAAACTAGAAACAGCAGTTTGGTTTGGAAGCTGTTGGAGTTCAGCTGGTTTTGAAGATAGCTGACAGAGGAGCAACCTCGAAGTGGACAGACACCCAGCTCCAAGCTCAGATAAAAGCAAAATACTGCGGATGCTGGGAACCTGAGACAAAAACAAAAATAGCTGGAAAAACTCAGCAGGTCTGACAGCATCTGCGGAGTGGAAGACAGTTAGTGTTTCGAGTCCATGTGACTCTTCATCAGAACTAAGAAACATAGAAATGAGGTGAAATATAAGCTGGTTGAGGGGGATAGGACAGGAGGAGCTGGATAGAGGGCCAGTGAGCTCCAAGCTAAAGCTGGTTGAAAGTAGCTGCCAGGATAAACAGGAGCAAAGGGAACAGCTGGCCAGCCCCAAGCTAAAGAAAGACCCCAAAATCCAGGGGAGTGGAATGAGGAAAGTCTCAAGCAGACTTTCTAGTCAAAGGAAGGACAGGAACCTGGAAAAGGCCCTGTTAAGTGAAATTAAGAGTGAGGGGCAGAGCGAAAAGCTCCAAGCTTCAGATTGAAAAGGCAAAAGCTGCAGAAAGCAGATTTAAAAGTGAGAACAGTTTGCAAGAGGCAAGAAGGTCCAAAGAGACAACTGAAGGTCTGTAACTCTATGGGCATGTGAAGCATTAGTACTGTTTTCGGCTAACCCAGGAAAGAGGAACATCAGGAGGAGAGTTCGAAACCCTGGAGATGAACTCTTGCGGAAGGTGTCTGAGAAAAAGCATCGGTTTGGGAAAAGATTCTAAGGTGGGGCTTTGGAGAATGGAGTTTGGAAACCCTCGTGTGAAAGACAGAGTGCTGTGAGACTGACTGGCTGATGGCGTGGCAAGCGTCTGGGGGAGTTGAGGAGAGATCCATAGCATCTGGTTGAGGTGGCATCTGTCACTTAGTTTCAGAGCGTGGTGTGTCTGACCACAGGGTGCCTATTGGTTTACATGGACTGTGTATTTACTGTGAACACTAAAGTAAAAGATAGCATTTATAACTTGTATTATCCTTATAAATCTGTATATATCTGTAAAGGAATAGTTGTGGGTGAAGGAGTATTGTAATATAGTTCATCTTTTCTTGTTTAATAAATGTTTCATTCCTTTGTTAGAAGTTCATTGGCTGACTCCTGTGGCTCTGTTCAGTAGCCCCTCTCCACGTATCTAAGCGAGCAAATAAAAGTTAGGATCTATCAGTTGGGTTCCACCCTGGGATCAGGCTTGTCCAAGGGGAACCTCAGCTGGGGATCATAACACTTTTGAAGTGCAATCACTGTTGTAAAATAGGGAAATGCAGCAACAAAGAGATGCAGAGCAAGATCCCACCAACAGCTGAAGTGAGGCTGGTTGGGGGATAAATATTGACCAGGGCAAATCCCCTGCTGTTTTTCAAATTATACCATTGGATCTTTTACATCTACCTGAGATGGAAGACAGGGCCTCAGCCTAAAGTCTCACCCAAGATATAGCATTTGCTTCAATACTGCACTGGGAGTGCCATTGAGGATAATGCACTCCAGTCTCGGGAGCGAGACTCAAACCCACAATCTTTTGAGTCAGAGTCAGGTGTGTTACTACCAGAGCTGCAGCTGACACCATGGAGAGGTGTGTGGACATTAATAAATACTGGAATCAGGTTTGACTGGATTGCTCCTGCTATGGTGGAATAGCCAGTCAATACTTGCTGTCGAGGCTGTGACACGAATAGTGACCATTCGGATAAAGTGTCGGGGCACTGCCACCAATGGAGTAGCTGCCTGGCAAACTCCCCTCCCTAACAGCACTGTGGGTGTACCTACACCACAGGGACTGCAGCGGTTCAAGAAGGCGGCTCACCACCGCCTTCTCAAGGGCAACTAGGGATGGGCAATAAATGCTGGCCCAGCCAGTGAAGCCCACATCCTGTGAATGAATTTTAAAAAGTGAGTGGGTGGTGGTGAGGAAACTGTGTGATATTGTTTGTTTCAATCGAGGACAGCCAGTCCTTGTTGAGAACAGATTTCAAGAATCTTCCAGAACAGGAATCAACACTATTCACATTATCCTGTCAGAGGCAATTGTGAGCATCGTTTTGCCCATCAGTCCACTTTGACAATGAGGAATCTAAGCCACTGAAAATAGTTTGGACATATTAAATAGAAATGTATCAATCTATCGGCAATTTATAAATTATTACTGCATAAATGCACAAATAAAATTTGATTGATTAAGAGTCCTGCACTGCACTAGCTACTGGGAGTTGTGGCTCGATTGACCTGTACACCGCAAATTCCATTTTACTACTTAAATATGTTGACCACCATTTTCAAATAAAGGTGCCAGAGGTTAGAGAAATGACACGGGGAGATGGTTTTGGTTTTGACCATTTAGAACAGTTTTTAATCACTTATGGAAATGCCCCACTGCTGTAAGTTATCAGTATGGTTTCTCCAGGGTAGAAATTGGACCTCATCCTCAAAAACCGACGTGGCCATTTCAGAGGACATCAGCCTCCGCCCAAAGGATGCCTGTTAAGCACCCGAGATGAAATTGGGCCAGGCCCTTTTGCAGGTATGTGGGGCAGCCACCTAAAGTAGGTGTTAGGTCCCTTGCAAATGTAAATGAGGATGGGCGGAGTCAATGCCTGTTTTAAGAACACCTCACAGTATTCGTCCCCTGATGACAAGCAGTAGACGTCAGGCCTTTCCATCATCAGATTCTTCAGCGACATCCGCAGCCTAAGCTTTGAGCATCAGCTTATGATGAGGTTCATTGTAAAGCCCTTCCTGAGGAGACAAGAGGAGTAAGCATGCTCCTTCAAGCTACACAACAGTAACAGCAACAATTTGCATTTATGTAACATTTTTACCAACGTAAAATGTCCCAAGGCACACAGGAGTGATTATCAAACAAAGTTATGATATCAGGGTCAAGGTTAATCGCTGTGCACTTGTACAGAGTGACCGCTAGTTCTTCAATAGGATAAGATTTACTCACTGTACGTCCAGACAGAATCAACAGTGTTTATTCAGGGTAAGAGTTGCTTGCTATGTTCTACCAGGTTCTTGCAATATTTAGGTTAAGGGTTAGTGAGCACCTGTAGAGAGGTGCAGTTGTTTCTTCAGCTGGGTGAATGGTACTCAATGAAATTACTGTTTATAGAGCAGGGTAAGGGCTATTCACTGTCTAACTGTAGGGAGTCAATGGCCTGGATTTTGCGGTCAGCAGCAAATGTAAGCGAGCTCACTGCTGACCTTGAAGAAAGCTGCCCACAGAGACCTAGCAAACTCTGTGGGGGCGACTTTCCCCTTTCTGGATAAAAGCAAAAAAAACTGCGGATGCTGGAAATCCAAAACAAAAACAAAAATTACCTGGAAAAACTCAGCAGGTCTGGCAGCATCTGCGGAGAGGGACACAGTTAACGTTTCGAGTCTGAATGACCCTTCAACAAAACAGTTCAGTTTCCCCTTTCTGGTCTCAGTTGAAATCTGACACCAAATCATGGGAATCTCCAGGGATGCAGCAGCAGTGATGTCAGCAAGCAGGTAGGCAACCAATCAAATTGATGTATTCACATACAGCAAACCAGGAGGTTAAAAACACTTAAATCATTCATTTTAATTTAAATTTCCTCACTATTAAGATAGAATCTAAAATAAAGATTAAGACTTTCAAACATTTTTTAAAAATTGATTTTAGCTGTGGAATTGTCCCGATTGTGGAAAAGTTTGGCTGGGCACAAATGTGAAATATAAAAGCATGGGAGACATTAGTTCTTTGGTGCTTTCTCCATGGCAATGCCTCGACTAATCAGAGCTGATTTGCCAACCAATCAGCACCCTTTACTCGTGCAGTATAAATTGTGACACCCTTTGAAATTTGGTATTCTTGCATCTGTCCTGATGAGTGCAAGGCAAAAAGAGCCAACAGCATATCTCTTTTTCAGAAATATTCAAGCTTTATTTAATCTGTTCATGGGATGTGGGTGTTGCTGGCTAGGCCAGTATTTATTGCCCACCCCTAATTGCCCTTGAGAAGGTGGTGGTGAGCTGCCTTCTTGAACTGCTGCAGTCCATGTGTAGTGGGAAGACGCACAGTGCTGTTAGGAAGTTCTGTACTACCAAGCAACTAATATAAAATTAGCTTTCCAGGGCCACTAAGGGTGTTTGACAGTAATTATGAAGTTAGTGAGGCTTAAAAACCCAGTCATAACTCATTCAACAAATTGTAAATTCTTCCAGGGATTTCACAGTGAGGCTGACAAGAGTTAGAGTGGAAGCTCTTGGCAATTCATATTTCCAAGTGAGATAACAGTCTGTGGGAACCCTTACAGGACACTGTACAGTGGAAAATAGACTCAGTTCTGGATTTCCGCATGACTCTGCCCATGTCTGAACTCCCAAAGTTGCTGTCAGTATTGGTGAAGTAATGGCAGTGAACACTGAACATCATTGCCACAGCAGTATGGGCCAATATTTATTCACAGTAAGGGTTACTCACTGTGCACTGATACCGAGATCCTCTATTCAGCCGGACAGGAGTTGATACAGTAAAAGGCATAACAAATCAAATGCTACTCTGAGCTAACAATTTACCCCAAATTGATAAATATGCTGCCTGGAGTTTTGATACTATTTTGAGCAACTAGATCTCAAAATGTTATTAAACTAAATCCAGTGAACATACAAACCATGTGGGAAACAAATTTATCACAGAAATATTATCTATATTGTTATTTTACAATACAAAAAGCCAATTTTGTTCATAATTTAGGAGAATTGCATTTACAAGCTTGCGTAACAAAAGTAAAATATAGGTTTTATAAACTCACGAAATAAAGCTGAGCGAGGAATAGTGAAAGACCCTGATAACATTTACTAGCATAATTATGATTCTCATTATCAGCTTCCTCCCACTCCTCTTATTTTTTGATTTCTCATTTCCTTGCAGTTCATATTTTATATTTTACACAAGAGGGAAAAGAAAGAACCTATGTTTCTTTAGCAGCTGTCAGAGACTCAGGATGTCCCAGTCAGTTAAATATTTTTGACAGGTAGTCACTTTTGGGTAGACAATAGCTTTCTCACAATGAGCAAATGGCCAGAGAATCTGTTTCAGTGATGGCGGGTAAATATTGGCCAGGACACTGAGGGAAACTGCCCTGCTTTTTCTCACCGTGGGATCGTCTATGCCTAGCTGAGAGAGCAGACAGGGCCTCATTTTACATCTCACCTGAAAGATGGTGCCTCTGCCAGTGCAGCCCCCCTTTGGTACTGCAATGGGAGTGTCAGTCCAAATGACGCGTTCCGGGAAGAATTTTACCAGCAGCCCAGGACGTGGGAGTGGTGGCAGTGAGGAGGGTAGTTGCGGAGGGTGAAATCATGGGCAGCCGTGGATTGGATGATGATGGCACATCAAGGATGGCATTTTTGATGAATACGTCAGCCAACAGCCTATCTCCTTAACCAATAAAATTGATGGATTGGGAAATAAACACAGGAAGAACTGAGAAGGAGGGTGGATTAAAAGGCATGAATTCAATGTCAAATCAAGTGCATAAAGAGAAAAAGAGGGATGAAGTATTGGGAATGAGAGAGAGAGAGAGTGCAAGAAAAAAAGCAACAGAAAGGAAAAGAAAAAAAGATTAAAATTTGACATTTTTATAATCTCCCTGAAAAATTAAAAAGCTGAAGATATGAGATTCCACACTTGTAATATAGTTAGTTGTCAGTGTCAGAGAGGTTGATTGGCAGTAATTAACACTCATCATGTTGTGAAAGAGACATTTACGCTGACAACGTTGGCTTAATCCTGTTAAGTTTATCTCTTTTCTACCAGTTAAGTGCATCTACCTCATTCCATTCAATTAATTTCAATGGTGAGCCAGACAGGGAGATGCTGTCTTCGTGAAGCGAAAGGTGGAGCAGCACAACCTTGACAACAATTTTGTGAATATCCGTATTTAAGTGCACACCTTCCCCTCGCTGCAACATCTGTATATAAATTACATGGCGCGCCATTAGCCTCCCCATTGCTTTGACAGCAAAATATGTTTTATGTGTTAAAACAAGTTTAGCATATTAAAAAAAAATCCTATTTTTTAAATGCTTGTAATGCAGTAATATGGATTTGTCCCCATTAAATTTTGCAATTGAATTATTTCAGGCTTTGTAAGGGTTCAAATCAGGTTGTTAGTCCTCCAATGTTGGCCTGGTGTCTATAGGGACTAGAGATTAATCTCTAGGGCATTGCTGTGAGCAGAATCTGGGAGGAAAATCATAGGGGCATTAAAAAATGTTTTATTTTTCATGCGCTTAGGACACTTTTTGATCATGAGTTTATGGCTAATTGGAACAGTAAAAAGGCAATTTCAATGACAGTCAAGAATTATCCAATAGGATGCAAAAGATCCATGGGGATGGACATGCCCACATACAAAGGGCAATAATAAGGGTGTGAGAGGAGGGCAGTTTTCCCAACAGGATGTTATGTGATTAAACCACCAGGAGTACCTCTAACCAGTGATAACAACCTGAGATTTGGAGCTGATAAAGCTATTAGGTGATAAACTTACTCACTGAACAACAGGCAAAGGTTTTTTTAAAAATCATTCATGGGATGTGGGCATCGCTGGCTGGGCCAGCATTTATTGCCCATCCCTAACTGCTCTTGAGAAGGTGGTGGTGAGCTGCCTTCTTGAACCCGCTGCAGTCCATGTGGTGTAGGTACACCCACAGTGCTGTTAGGGAGGGAGTTCCAGGATCTTGGCCAGAATTTTGACCTTGATGGGCGGGCAGCCGAAGTCCACCGCCGAAACGGGGCCAGCCGCCATTTTGAGTGGGCAGGCCGATTAAGGCCCACCCAGCAGGCTGGCCGCTGGGAAGCACTATGCACTTCCTGTGCGGGGAGGGGGGAGGGATTCCCCATCTGTCAAAGTGTGCCTCATGCGCACGAAAGAGCGCACTGCTCCCTGAGACTAAGTACTGTCACTGGGAGTGAGCTGAATATTTAAAACACTTTAAAAATAGAGAAAGAAAAACATTATTAACATGTCCCCTGCATGTGACACTGTCACATGAGATGGGACATGTTAATAAATATGAGCGAAACTTTAATAAACTTTTTAAAAACTGAGATGAAACCTCATCCCGCCAGTGGATGCAGTTTTATCTTTTTTTCATAAGCCCGCTGGGGCTCCTGGCCTGCCCACCAGCCTTAAGGTTGGACGGGCAGGGTCTTTCGATTGGCCATTGACAGGTTGGCAGGTGGACAGCTGATTTCGCTGTCCGCCCGCCTTCCTAAAAATTTAAAGGGACCGGGATGACGTTGGGGGTTCCTCCTGATGTCATCCCACGTCATTTTCCCATTGACAAGCGGGCCCCGCCCCCAACCCACCAACGGGAAAATTCTGGCCTTTGTCCCAGCGACGGTGAAGGTACAATGATATATCTCCAAGTCAGGATGGTGAGTGACTTGGAGGGGAACTTCCAGGTGGTGATGTTCCCATCTATCTGCTGCCCTTGTCCTTCTAGATGGTTGTGGCCGTGGGTTTGGAAGGTGCTGTCTAAGGAGCCTTGGTGAATTCCTGCAGCGCATCTTGTAGATGGTACACACACTGCTGCTACTGTGCGTCAGATATTTTGGACAATTTGAATAGAATTTCCCCTTACATAGCAATTAGTTGAAAAGGACATAACACATACTGTTTTAAAGAATGTATATGTTTATCATTTATGCAGTAATTTACAATTTGGAATAATTTATGGATCTGTCTCCCTGACTGTCTGCCATCCAAGCCCATTCAGAATCGGAGACGCTATGGGCAGAAATTTTCGCTTGGCGGGCAGGCGCGCGCCCGACCCACTAGAGCATGAAATGACGCGCATTGACATCGGCCAAGCGTGCCGACGTCAACATGCAGTTGCGCGATAGCTTGGTCGGCGGGCGTGTGCCAGATCCAGCAGTGCGCCCGCTGACTGTTAAGGCCATTAAGTAATCCATTAACATCAAATTTTCACTGCCCGCCCAGCCTAACGGTGGACGGTGGCAGGCGAAACGGTCAAGCGGCCTTTGCATTTCTTTGTAAACCTCATCCACCGGCGGGGTGAGGTTTCCAAACGAAAATAAAATTAAAATAAAAACTTTGATTTTTTTCCCATTAATAACATGTCCCTTCTCTTGTGACAGACTCACGTGAGGGGACACGTCTTATTGCATTTTTATTTTCTTTAATTACTTGACATCTCTTCCTCTCCCTGGGGCAGCTCCATGCCTCTGGGAGATTATGGAACGCTCACTCGCACACAAGCGCCAAGTTCGCACTCGGCCCGCTCGCACTCCTGCCCCCTCCCGCTCAGCGCTGCCGCTCGTGTTAAGGGCTGGGCGGGTTTTAATTGGCCCACCAGCGTAAAATCGCGGTGCGGTGCCGATCGCGGTTGGTGGTCGGCTTCCCAACCATCCCCGCCCGCCCATGCCGAGCCCGCCCGCCAAGGGCAAAATTCTGCCCTATGGCATGGAAGGAGACCATTCAGCCCATCGAATCCATTCCACCTCATCCTGGACCAATCCTGCCAGTCCCATTCCCCATAGCCCGACAAGTTTATTTCCCTCAAGTGCCCATCCAATTCCCTTTTGCAAGGCAGTAGGCAGTGAATTCCAGGCTATTATCACTTGTTGAATAAAAATTTCTTCCACAGCACCCTGCCACCACTGCCCCCAACCACCACTGCCCCCCACCACCATCACCCCTCATCTCTTGCCTAAACCCTTAAATCTCTTTCCTCCCAACCTGCCATAATCTTGTACACCTCTATCAGGTCTCCCCTCGACCTCCACTGCTCCAAGGAGAACAACCGCATAAGAGATATTAAGACATGTGAACAAAAATTTGGTCAAAGTGGGAGCATCTTAGAGGAGGAAGATTTCACTCTTCAACTCCTGCATGTCTATCACTTTATATATATTTTTATTCAAGGCAAGAGTAGTTGGAGCTGTTTGTGGTCTGTTGTATATGACCGATGCAGTTGGTATTGTTGAGTTATTTAAAAATCCCAGAGGGAAACTTTAAACAACTGTCATAACCTATAATTTTAAGTGTTTATGTTTGAGATGTGACTCTAAATTCAGGAATCAGACCACCAGCTCTTGGGGTTTTACATTGAACTCAATGAAACATTTTACTAATTTACACAGGTTAAAATATATATACACATGGCTACAAACTGCTACTATCATAACTTTTAACAAATTCTCAAACTAATTTCCACTAAGGCAACAGCAACCCATAGACTTAACCAGACACAAGGCAACGCATTTTCACATTACAAATTCAAAATGAGGTCCTTTTCACTTTGGTTCCTGTGGAGCCAGTTGGTGGCTTACAGCTGCTTTGATCTCACATTGCCTCTGCCCTGCATGCCTGAAAACTGCTGACGTTATACCTACCACTGCCCGTTGAATGTAAATTCTCATTGTATCACCAGCCTCTTCTAACAACGAAACCCCTTTCCTAGTACCAATTTTATTAGTAATATAAACATATTGCTTGGCAGCTGCTAGATAGGTGTCAGTTTTCACCCCACTTATTGAATGCTTTATTCAAAAAATGCAAATGCACATTATCTCTCTTACATATCAAAACTAGTACACATCAAAGCACCTAGGCTAGCTGGCTTTAATCCAATTAAGACACACCCACAGACTAAACCTCTATTTTAAAAGAAAAATATTTTCCAATAACATTATAGACATTAATAGCTTCATGATAGTATTTTGAGCTGGTAATGCTTCATTATTAGTTACAGGTTATAATACTTTTTTACTGGTTAGAGATGTTGTTGGTATGTTAAAGGAGCTGGTGGTATGGGTTCGATGGGCTGATTGGTCTCCTTCTGTGCCTAGGGCAGAATTTTGCCCTGTGCAGATGTTCCAGTAATGTGTTCACGCTTAGAAGTGTTAGTGATTAGTTGGTGGTTAGAGATGCGAGTGTTTGCTGGTGGTTGGAAGTGTTACTAACTTGTTGCTGCGTCAAAACTATCTGACAGTAGAAAATATATTTTTAGGTTACGTAGGCTTGGTGGAGGCGAAGACTCTTATTCTTGTACTTGTTGACACCTGCAGAAGTTTCTCTCATCGAGTCAGATCGGTCAGTTGATTGAAGGAAAGGCTCGTTAAACTGAAAAAAAAACACAGAAAGTGCTGGACAAGCTGAAGGAGTTCGAGTTCCGAGGAAATCATATCAGACTCAAAACGTTAACACTGTTTCTCTCAAACCCCCTGAGCTTTTCCGGCACTTTCTGTTTTTGTCTCTGATCTCCAGCACCCGCAGCATTTTGCTTTTATTTTTTGGTTTGTTAAGCTGCTTCCTTTAATCAGCCTGCTGTTTTCAATGTACCACATGAAACAGCTGAATCCCACTGCTCAAAGATTCCCTTTTCTTTCTGCAGTAGTAGGGCAGGAGGCTTTTGACCATTTCTTCCGTCCTCTCTTGTAGGTTCTGAGTGAGGTAACACCCAGTCTTCATCGCTCACCCCAAATAATTGGTCATTCTTCATGTCTGAACCTAACTCATGAACTTTGACAGGTTATCCAGCTCTGCAGGGATTAAATCTGAAAGTTCCCTCAGCCAAAGTGCACTCTCCGACAATAGTGATTATGGCTGGGGCAATTTACCTAGTCCAAAATTGCTCAGACAATTATAGCGAGCCAGTTATGGTCTCGACTGAGATCAGCCAGCTCGGCATACTCTAGGTCTTGACTCTTTTCTGTCGACTTTTGGAATACGCGCGACTTTCAGAATTGTGTTCCTTGGATGAACAGCCTATTTGACAACACGGATCTCGTTTGGTGTGGACACTGTCATGTGGCCGCCTTATTCCGATAGGATGAGGTATACAGCAGAAGGTTGTGGTGCTTTTATTAAAAAAAATGGCATGGATTATAGTTCCATTTATTTATAGAGTTCAGATATGGAAGGTTCCAGGTTAAGGGGAAGAAAGGAGGAGCCGCTTTTTCGGGAGAGAAAGATCTAAATTTTCACTACACTTTTTCTGAAGGAGTGCTTCCTGATATCACTCCTGAATGACCTGGCTCTAATGTCAAAGCCATATCTGTTTTTTTTGGACATCCCCATGAGAGGAAATAGTTTCTCTCTGTGTTCCTTTAATCAATATCTTCAGCACCTCAATTTGATTAACCCTTAATCTTCTGTGCTCAAGAGAATGCAAGACCAGTCCAGGCAACTCTTCAGTTGGATTCCAGTTTGAATTAGTGGACCTGGGACAAAGGAGCCAAGCACTCTGGATGAGGGGCGAAAGCATCAGTCAAGATATCTACTCCTGATTCACTGTCTAATGACCCTCATTGCAATTGTGCGGGATGAAGAGTGAATCAGGCTTGAGTGCAATGACCTCCCTCGTGGCTGCTGACACACTCTATCCATCAACTATGCTTGGATTGTGATATTTGGATGATTAAGTGCTGCCCTCTCCACATCATTTCTGAATAAACTGAAGGTAGTGCCTACAAGGAATATAAGGGGTACCATGAAATATAAAACACAAATTTAATATTTCACTTTTTTTTAGAGCAGCCTGGTTATTAAAGTGATCAGTTTGTCTCGTTTGCAGCTCACAGTTACCTCCCTGTCACACATCCCTTGTATCCAACAGCTCCTTGCATGGATATCAATAAGGCACTGGACCACAAAATGGCATTAGGAATAATAGTGACTAATACATGCTTAAGTGGAAAAAATAGACGTGCAATTATATTGTGCTTGTCATGACCATTGGACACCTCAATATGTTTTTCAGCCAATGAAGCACTTTTCTGAAATATAGTCACTGTTGTAGTGTACAGCAGCTAATTTGCACTCAGCAAACTCCGACAAGCAGCAAAACGATAATGTCTAAATAATCTGTTTTTGTGATGTAATTGAGGGATAAATATGATCAGGAAACTGGTGATGACCCCCTTGTTCTTCCTCAAAATTGCACCATGGGATCTTCTACATCCACCTGAGCAGGCAGGTGGGGCCTCGGTTAGTGTCTCATCTGAAAGACAACACCTCCCATGTAGTGCTCCCTCAGTGCTACACTGGAGTGTCAGCCTTGATTTTTGTACTCAAATCCTGGACTGAACCTTGAACCCAGAACCTTATGATTTAGGGGCAACTGTGCTTCCAACTGAGCCACAGCTGACACTTTGAGTATTTGAAGTCTTGATGTTTATCATAAATATTTAAGAAACGAGCAGCTTGGTTATTAAACTGATCGCTTAATCTCGTTTGCAGCTCACAGTGACCTACCTGTCACACATCCCTTGTCGCCAACAGCTCCTTGCATGGATATCACTAAGGCACTGGACCACAGAAAGGCATTGGGAACTATAGTGACCAATACAAGCTCACTGTTTGGCTGGCGACTAAAGTAACCTGGTACCCTTGATAAAAGTTGACAATTCCTTCAACGTTTCAGATCAATGACTTTTCATTAGCTCTGTTTCTTTCTCCACAGATGCTACCTAATCTCCTGAGTATATTTTCTGTTTTCATTTCAGATTTCCAGCAGCGACAGTATTTTTCTATTGCTTTATAAATCGCTCGCGAGGCCCCAGCTGGAGTTGTTGTCTCCGCTTTAGGGAGGCTGTTGAAGCCTTGGAAAAGGTGCAGAGGAGGTTTATTAGAATGTTAAGGGTGAGAGACGTTAGTGATGCGATGAGATGAGAGAAGCTGGGAGTGATCACATCGATAAAGGAAAACCTAGAAAAGGATGAACTGGTTCCAGTGGAAGTAAGTTCGGTCACCGGAGGACACAGATTTAAGACAATTGGCGAAAGAATCAAGAGGGAAATGAGGAATTTTTTTTTTAATGCAATGAGTTGTTATGATCTGGAATGCGCTGTCAAGAATGGGCGGTGGAAGCAGTAGTCACTTTCAAAATAGAATTATGATAAAGCAGTTCGGACCAGTATTCTTATTTCCCAATTTTTATCTGTGTTCCATTTTAAGGTATACAAGACCAGTTAGGACCAATACTCTTATTTCCCAGTTTTTACTGTTTTTTGGTTCTGGGTGGATATATACTTGAATGGGAAAATATTGCCACATTATGGGGAAAGGACAGGGGGAATGGAACTAATAGGTAGATCTTTCAAAGGCCAGCACAGGCACGATGGACTGAATGGCCTCTATCTGTGCCCTATGATGCTATGAATTAAACAGCCCACCAAGATAATAAACCTGGACACTTCTGTTCAAAATAGACAGAGCAACCGATCTACGGGTTTATTTTTTTCACAGTATGAGGCTGGTTCTGTAGGTACTTGTGACTGAACTGGTTTATCTGCTGTGTAATATGTGAATGAGTGGATTAAAGCTTATAACCATTTTCAATTTGTTCTGAATCACGGAATAAGAAAAATCTCACTTTAAAAATTGGGAAACCTCTAAAATTGGTTGGCAGAAGATGTGAAATTAGAGGTCAGATTTCCCCCCCTGACTACTATAGATTTGCCAATGTTACAGAAAACTGGAAGCCAAAGGTCTCAGATCATCCCCTGGTTCCTCGTGTCTGTGGATTCACTAGTTAACTTGTTAATCAAACTGGCTATTCCTCATTCCACATGTAGTCCTTCCAGTTGGCTTCTCCCCCCCATTCCTGCCCCTCATGCTACCCATCTTGCCCTCCACAACTCTCCATCATACCCCACCATCTCCAATCCCCCAGGCACTCCCTCATCACCCTCAGGACCCCCAAGCACTCGCACAATCCTTCGAATCTCCCCCAGCCTTCCCACATGTGCCCCTCTTCCTCTCCTTATAATTTCTAATGTTTCCTGGGCTTACATAAATGAAGCTTTTCCAACAACGCCTCTCATTTAGACCATGAAGTCTATAAATCAACCCTTTTGTATGAGCCATGACTCATTTCGCAGCACTCTCACCTCTGAGCCAGAAGGTTGTGGGTTCAAGTGCCACTCATACGATCATAAGAAATCGGGGCAGGAGCAGGCCATTTGGCCCTTTGAGCCTGTTCCACCTGTTATGACCAGGTTAGGAGGGATGAGCTGGGTCGTTTCTTATTCATTCATGGGATGTGGGCTTCGCTGGCTGGGCCAGCATTTATTGCCCATCCCTAATTGCCCTTGAGAAGGTGGTGATGAGCTGCCTTCTTGAACTGTTGCAGTCCCTGAGGCATAAGAACACCCACCGTGCTGTTAGGGAAGGAGTTCCAGAATTTTGACCCAGTGCTGGGTTGATTATAACAGAGTTTGAATTTTTTTTAAAAAGGTGTGATAATTGTAATTCAATATTTACTTAACTATATATAGCTCAGTGTAAGAATTAAGCCAGTCAGATTCTTTGAGTTAACAAGTAATGAGTTGGTTTTATTACTAAAACTCACTCAGGTAAATGTAAAGATATTATTAAAAAAAAGGTTTATAATGTACGAATATGTCCAACTTCTCACTAATGCAAAACACAGACACAACTTCCCCAGACATGCACTTTACAGAGAATCAGGTGTTAAAAATTAGCCAAGTAACAAAGGTAAAGTGAGAAAAAGCGTTCACAGATTGTCTGAATGCTTGTTAACAGCTGGAGAGTTGCTGTTAATGGTGCATGGTTGCTGGTATTTTGGTTTCTCACTGAAGCAGTCATGGCTGGTTGATTCTCTTTCCCCTTGAAAACAGTGGTGTTGATTGGAATCCTCCTTTAAGAACTCTTGGTTTGCAGCAATGAGATCTTCTGGTAGATTTTCAAACCACAAACAGGGCCAGCTTGCTCAAATAGAGGGGTGGGTATGACTGTTGCCCCTACTGCCCCTGTGGCATACTCTGGCTGTTAGTTCAAACCTAGTATATTATACACCCAAGAGCTGGGTCATGTGACTGCTCTCTCATTTCAATATGAGGTTTATCTTAACCATAACTAAAGAGAAATAGAAATGTGGTAAAATATAAGCTGTTTTAGGAGGGGTTGGACAGACGAACCTGGATAGAGGGCCAGTGATAGGTGGAGGCAAAGGAGAGATTGCCAAAGATGTCATAAACAAAAGGTCAAAGGGGTGTTGACGGTGGTGATATTTGGTAAAGGATGTGCTAATGGTGACATTAAGGGTAGCAAGCAGGTTGAACAAGTGACAGATAGCCCTAGTGGGGGTGGGGTGGTGGTCATGGGAGAAGGGGTTGAGAGGGGTTGGCAGCAAGGGCAGAGTGTGGTTCTCAGCAGTCCCCCCGCCCCACCTCTCCCAGTCCCCCCCTCAATCAGGCACTGATTGCCTTTGAACAAGAGTGCCAAAAAAACATATTCTGCATATGTCAAACTGAGTCCTTAGCGATGCTTTCTCTTCTACTTTATGTTAAACCATCTTCTTTTCTTGCTCTGAACCCCAGAGACAGTGCGAGGTTAAAGATAGTTCCACCTCACTTCCACTCTCTTTCCTCCAATCCTCCTTCTTGGATCATCTTGTCATGTCATGATTTTATGGTACATTTTCCTCTCAGCTCCTTGGACCAAGATCATTCTGAAGCTTTCAATTTTATTAATTACACTGTCAGAAGGCTTCCCATTGCAATGAAAACAGTGACATTTCACAATGAAAGGGAGATCCGGTAACTACAGTTAATTAACCTCACTCTTGTGTCATTTGAGTTTTTGTTGCATTCTACTGCCTTCCAGAACCATCCTCTTTCACAATGGTGCCTCTATTCCCTGAACCACAGTGATAGGTGGAGGCAAAGGTTTTGCAAAGTAAAAATTCTAGTAAAAACTTCCTAAAGACTTCAAACCTTTAAAGACTCTTTCTTTCTGAATATGAATGCTTAAGTCAAGGCCTTATGGCCCTCCACAATAGATGGCATCAGCACGGTCAAAACACAGGGGAACGAGAGGAAGTAAATCAAGAAGCAGATACCAGTTGCCCTCGCAGTAAGGTATCAGCTGTGATTCAGTGGTTGTGATTTCATCCCTGCGTCAGGAGGTTGCAGGTTCCAGTCCCACTCGAGAAGTTTGAGCACATAACCTTGTCTGGCACTCCCAATGGAGTACCGATAGAGTGCCACAGTTTTGGGTAAGACATTGCACCGAGGGCCGATTTGTCCTCTCGGGGGAATTTAAAAGACTCCGTGGCACTGTTTTGTAGAAGAGCAGGGGAGTTACTCTTCACACCTGGGCTGATATTTATCCCTTGGCCAACATCATTTGAAAGAAAGCAGAACATCTGGTCACTTAATTCATGGCTGTTGGTGGGACTTTGCTGTGCACACATTGGCCAGAATTTTACCGTCAGCGAGCTGGGGGCGGGGCCCGCTCGCCAACACAAAAATGATGCAGGATGACGTCGGGGGAAACCCCTGACACCATCCCGCCCCATTTAAATATTCAGGAAGGCGGGCGGACAGCAAAATGGCCATTGACAGGGTAGTTAAACCAATTAAAGGCCCTGCCCGTCCAACCTTAAGGCTGGCGGACAGGCCAGGAGCCCCAGTGGGCTCCTGATAATACATGAAACCTCATCCACTGGCGGGATGAGGTTTCATGTCTGTTTTTAAAAAGTTTAATAAAGTTTCTGTGCTTTTTATTAACATGTCCCATCTTGTGTGACATTGTCACATGAGGGGGACATGTTAATAATTTTTTTATTTTTCTATTTTTGAAGTTGATAAACCTTTCACCGATCTCCCTGAGACAGCACTTAGTCTCAGGGAGCTGTGCACCCTTTTGCACTTCGACAGTTGGGGAATCCCTCCCCCACCCACACAGAAAGTGCATAGCATCGGGCGGCCCGCTGGGTGGGCCTTAGTTGGCCCACCCACTCAAAATGGCGGCGGGGCTCGTTTCGGCGGTAGTGTCCAGCTGCCCACCCGCCGCCAAGCCAGTGGGGCCCCTCCGCCCACCCATCAAGGGCAAAATTCTGCCCAGGCTGAATTTTCATTTTCGAGGGGGGAATCACGAGTTGAGCCATTTCCCGACAGTACAATGCCGCCTCCTGCCTGGAAGTGCCCACCCACACTAACTTCATGGTGGAGAGATAGGGATGGGCGGAAATGGATGTGGGTCGAAGCCAAAGCAGGCAGGTTAGTAGGCCCGCCTCCATTCACTGGGACATCGGCCCAATTCTACAGATGAGCGTGAGGCCACCTTACCATCACCCCCTACCCTCTCACACCCATGCCCCCTTCATTCCCCATGCCCCCTCCATACCCCCAAGCCCTCGCCATAGCTCCAATGCCCCCCATGCCCCTCACACCCCGCATACCCACTCAGTTAGTATCAACTGTGTACAGAACTCTTGACCCCTATAATAATGTTGCAAAGTCATTGTGATGCTCATAAAACTGTCAAAATGAAGAAAGGGTCATTCAAAAACCACTTCAAAAAAATCGAATCCTATTAAGTAGCCATAAACTGTCAAGAAAAATAAACTCAAATCCCCTTAACGGCTGTAGCAGCAACATCTGCTGAGCTGAATTTATTTGTGGAGTTTGGAACTCAATGAAAAATTCATAGTGAGATTCTATTTCACAAATGTGTCAACAAAGCCTCTAGAGCTGAATATGTTAAAGCCTTTAAAATCATTGAAAGGCTCAGCCATCTGTTCAAGCTTTGAAGCAGAGAAAAACATGTCTGAACTGTCATTCAAAGAGCTCATGGTGGAGAGATAGGGATGGGCAGAATGAGCAGGGAAAGAGATGTCTGACCTGCCATGCAATAAAAGGATTAAATCATGGGAGATAATTGACCCAGTCAAATCTGAATATTGATATTGTTCAATGCAGGAGAATATTTTATATAGTGGATAATATTCTCTAATACATATGAATACTTTTCCACTTACACAGTAATGGTCAACTTAATGTCACTTACCTTTTATGAACAAAGCCCTATCATCAATCAGTGCATTACAGAAAATAATTTTTCATCCAACATTTCAGTATGACATATGAAGGGGGCAACACCTGTTTTTTAATCCTCTCAAAAGATTCCCGACTACAGCTAGCCGTCCCCCATGGTTCATGATACCTCTGAGCTAGTGTGAACCATGTCAATTTCAGAAGCTGGCCTGAAATGCCCATCCCCACAATGGAGCCATCTACATCGAGGCTGCTGCCTGTGGGCTTGCTACCCACACCTTTATACTGCACCGCTAAAAATTGCCAGTGATGGGAATGGGGGCGGGAATTCTGGAAACAGCTTCTGCCCACCATGTTTCGTGCTGGCCCACCTTCGATTTGGCACAAATAGAGGCACGAGAATGGATGCTTTAAGGAATAAAATCCATCAACTCCATGGCTTAGTGCAGGGAAGAATGTCACATCACCTGTGCCAAACAAACAAACTGAGGCAGGGGAACCTATCCTTTGTCTCCTGCCACCTGCTTAATTCCCATCCATGACTGCATATCTGTGAGTAAAGAATCTTGTTTTCAATAGAGTGAGGACCATGTCTGTGTAGGGTGGTGTAATTTAGGAAGAACAGGACAAGCACAGGGAGTAGTGGTGAAAGAGAGCAATCGAGCCATTGGCCTGATTTTATTGACGCGGTGCTCTGTGGCACACAGTGGCTCAGGTGAGAGAAAGTCTTTATTGGCACCTCATTGCTTAGTCTGCTTCCATTCATAGGAAACATCAGGAGTTTTTGTTTGACTGGCTATAGACTTGTGACAGCAGCACTTTTAAAGTTCAAATTGCTGTTTCACATTGAAGATTCAATGAATCTTCATTGAATTGAAGAACCCTTACAGTGCAACGGTTTCAGAAGATATTCAATTCTACATTGAACTGCGTCAGGTACATGATTTGCTGATATTATGTATGTCATGGCTCAATGGGTAGCACTCTTGGTTCTGATTCTTAAAGGTTGAGGATTCAAGACCCACTGCAGAGATTTGAGTGGATAATCCAGGCTGATACACCCAGCGTCTTATAGATGAGACATCAAACCAAGGCCCCTTGAATGGACAATAAATATCCCATGACACAACTTCAAAGAAGTGTACTCAGGGGACCTCTCATCACCCAAAAAAGATGATCTAATCATCTTATTGCTGTTCATGGGACCTTGCTATGCAGAAATTTGCTATTGTGTTTTTTACATTAAAACCATCTGTGTTCAAAAGTACACCATTGGTTGTGAAGCACTTTATGGCTTCTTGTGATTGTGAACTGTGTTTTATATATATAAGTGCAAAGTCTTTCCTTTTACTTTGCATCCCAGCCATCTAGAAGCTGGGGTTGTGGTCATGGAGGCTATGAGGGGCAGGAGGTTGATGGGGAACTCATATTGTGGCACTTGAGTGGTACTTCAAGGATTATGGTGGGGAATGGATGAGGCCTGGAGCTATTATTTTTTTACTTTATGTAGATTGACTTGCCCAGGCCCAAAGTAGTTGGGGTTGCCAGGCATTGTGATATAATCTCCACCTGGGCCCAACAATTTAATGGGCGTGTCATGCCAATGTTTCATCTTCTCATTAAAGCAAGAATCATCTTGTACCAAATGTGTCTCCTTGTAATCCATAGGTGTTCCTGAAAAGCGCACAAATCTTTTAAAAAACTTTTTCACAGGATATGGGCATCACTGTCTAGACTAGCATTGCCCAGCCTCATTGCCTTTGAGAAGGTGGTGGTGAGCTGCCTTCTTGAAGTACTGCAGTCCATGTGGTGTAGGTACACCCACAGCACTCTTAGGGAGTGAATTGCAGGATCTTGACTCAGTAGCAGTGAAGGAACGGCGATATATTTCCAAGTCAGGATGGTGTGTGACTTTGAAGGGTCTTGTAGGCGGTGGCATTCATGTGCATCCACTGCCCTTGTTCTTCTAGGTGGTAGGGGTCACTGGTTTGGAAAGTGCAGTCGAAGGAACATTGGTGAGTTGCTGCAGTACACCTTCTATTGCTGCCACTGTGCTTTGCTGGTGGAGGGAGTGAATGTTTAAGGTGGTGAATGGGGTGCCAATCAAGTGGGCTGCTTTGTCTTTCTTGCAAATCCCTGACTAACTATGACTTCTAGTAGGGTCTTGGTTCTCGTCTGATTGTGTGTAATTCTATATATGTGATCAACCTATAAACTGTATCGAACAAAAATACGTCTGCCCCTAGGATCAATTAATCTCCATTTCAGATGAGATGTTAGGGAGTGAGTTTCAGGATTTTGACCTAGCGACAGTGAAGGAACAGCAATTTAGCTCAAAGTCAGGATGGTTTTCGGCTTGGAGGGAAACTTCCAGGTGGTAGTATTCCCATACATCTGTTACCCTTGTCCTTCTAGGTGGTAGAGGTCGCAGGTTTGGAAGGTGCTGTCAAAGGAGCCTTGGTGAGTTGCTGCAGCGCACCTTCTAATGCTGCCATAGTACGTTGGCCTTGCCAGCCCTTTCAGATGGATGTAAAAGACTCCATGTCACTGTTTGAAAAGGAGCATTGGAGTTCTGTATGGCTTCCTGGTCAATAATTATCTATTAACCGACACCACTAAAAAAATACGATCTGGCTATTTCTGCCATTTCTCTTCATGGGAGCTTGCTGTGTGCAAAGTAGCTGTCACGGTTCCTATTCTATAATAAGAATTACATCTCATTCCTTTCCTTGTTCCCTCTAGACATGAATATTTCAGTGGACTTCTGTCCGGCCCCTCATTTTCTACATTCTATAGACTTAGGGAGCTGATCCAGAACTCAGTCTCCCGTATCCTGTTTCGTGACAAATCCCTTTTCTCCTCACCCTCATGTTTTCTGACCTACATTGGCTTACGGTTAAGCAGCGCCTCAATGTTATAAACTTTCACCCTTGCTTTCAAACCCCTCCACAATCTCACACCTCACTATCTCCTCCAGCCCAACAAGCCTCTGAGATATCTATGCTCCTCTAATTCTATCCTCTTGAGCATGCCCGATTTTAATTGCTCCTTCATTGGCAGCCCTGCCCTCAGGTGCCAAGGCTGAAATTCCACCCCTAAACCTTTTCACCTCTCTACCTCTCTTTTGTCCTTTTAAGACGCCACTTAAAAGCAATCGTGTTGACTGCCCTAATGTTACTTGATGTTGAATAATGCACCTATGAAGCATCTTGGGACTTTTTTTAACAGGATTTGGTGGGAGTTAGGAAATGGAACAGTCACCTGCAAGGGTTCGGAGAGTGGGAGACCGTATACACTTTTCAGACCTGTGTGTTTGCAAAGTTCCTTTTCTGTCTTGCTTCAGAAGTGTGCAGGCAATTGCTGGCACCCTGCAGTTACTCAGTGCACCAAGGTCACCTTCCCACTGTGAAGCATGGCTGGTGGAAAATTTCAGCACATTGGCATGGAATGGTCCCAGCTCCCCTTGTCAGCACAACCTGTTAATTACTTTATGAATATTCAAATAGTCTACTTCTCCCAAGGAGCACTTAGAACTTTTTTTACATTCTGTCTGCTTTCATTATTATTCCAATATTTCCACCCCTACTGGGTCCCTCAGCTCTATTTACATAAACATAATATACGAAAGGTGCGTTATTATTCATTCAACATTCATTTGAAGCCATTGTTGAATCTGTTAGACAATTTCTCCACCTCCCCCCACCACTTTACCCCACCCCAATCCCCCTACTATTCCTGTGCTATTTACAAACAGTATCACTCATTTCCCAGTGCTGATGATGTGCCAGCCATTTGCACAATGACAATGTTGATCCTTTGTGTTTGCCAGTTTTAGCATAACAAAGAGCAGCTGGCATAAATACAGAAAAAACAGACTTTCACAAACATATTGAGGTTCAGCGAGAAAAAATGCAAATTTTAAATTTGTGTGATTTACAAACACTTTTTTGTTGCCCTAGATGCCTCCAGAAGTATTGCATTGCACCTAACTCTGGCTTTGTATGCTTCCATTTCCTTGGTTATGTTCTCAATAGAGACCAGTAAGGTTTTTGTTATCTAGAATCAAAAAACCCAGCTATTTACCAAGAGGATGAAGCCAAAAGGCTCACAGTTTATAAATCAAAAACATTTTACTACACAAAAATCAAAGAACATGAATACTAATAAATATACTCTATCTTTAATAGTCAGTTATGTTAAAGATATTAAAAGTACAATGAAATCAGTTACCTATAATCAAAATTGAAACCCTTAAATCACATTTCCTTCTAAACCCATTAGCCTTACAGCTGCAATAAATTCAAGCCAGATACTCTTCAAAAATTGGAGGCATAACCATTTGGCCTGAGTACTGTTTCAATGATTCTTTCTCACTTACTTACTCTCTCCTCACTCTCTCTTCCCTTTCCCTCTGTCTCTCTGCCTCTCTCTCTCCTTCTCACACACACACACTTCCTATCTCTCTCTCACACATTCTCACACTCACTCCTTGGCTATCCAAGAAGTTCAATTCACTGTAGGGAGTCCTTCAGTTAACAAGAGTTTTTTTTTAAACAAAACCTTTTAGCCAATACACAAAATTTCAACTGAACTCTATTTGAGAGAGATATTTTCTCTTATATAGCCAGCTTGACTAAACCCTAAAACCATACTGCTTGAACACAGAACTACACCCAGGAACATACTCAACCCTATAATATGTTTGACCATTTTGCTATTTTATTTTATCTCCCATGTAACTTGGTCACATTATCAGTTACAGAAAGCCAGCTGCTTTTTACCAGAAATCGAATTCCAGAGAAACCTAACTTTTGTAGGGACTGTCACCCCCAGATAAAATATAGTTTTTATTTCCTCAAAAGCACATGGGCCATCACACTTTTGCCCACCATTGGTGGCTGTGCTTTCAGCTGCCTATGTTAAGCTGCCTAGGGCAACTAAGGATAGGCAATAAATGCTGGCCCAGCCAGTGGAGCCCACATCCCATGAATGAATAAAAAGAAATAAGCTCGAGCATTCCCTCCCTAACCCTCTCTGCCTCTCTCTCCTCCTTTCAGACTCTTCTTAAACCTCTGTCTTCTTTCACTGAGTTTTTTGCTGCCCCAATATCTCCTTCTGTGGTTCCATAATAAATGATGGCAAAGCTCCTGTAAAGCAACTTGGGATGTTTTATTACATTAAAGGGGCCATATTTGTGCAAGTTGACGTAGTTGCGATAAAATTTAGACAATTTAAAAAAAAAAAGAGGCTAAGTACATTTTCAACCCTTGAGATGTGCTGAATTAGCTGGGCTGGTCCAGCTGGCCTCAGTGTTCCTAAAGAGGAAATATACTCATTCAGGCTGCCCACTTTTGACCACAATCCAGTGACTTGTGTGGACAGCAAGTAACAGCAGGCTTGTTCAAGCTGTTGCTCCCCAAGCTGATCATCTTCTGGCTTTCATTGACAGGGCAGTGTCCTCCTACCTCTGAGTCAGAAGCTTTTGTATTCTAGTCATTTACCAGAGACTAGAGCATAAAATCTAGGCTGATGCTCTAGTGCTGCAATGAAGGCGTGTCTTTTAAATAGGATGTTAAACTGAGATCCCACTTGTTTAAGTGAAGGTCCTATGGTACCATTCAAAGGTAAGGAAGTTGTCATAACTTACATATTGTCTGTCAGCCAACTGCATAAAAGCAGATTAGTTGATATTCCTCTTATTTTTCTGTTGCTGGTTCTGGGTTCAGTTTCCACTCCAGAGACTTGAGCGCTACATTCAGGCTGACAATCCTTCTGCAGTACCGAGGGGGCACTACATTGTCAAAGGTGCCTTCTTTGGGGTCAGTTGTTAAACAAAGGCCCTGTCTGTTCTCTTGGGCCTATGTAAAATATTCTCCGGCTATATTTGAAGAAGAGCAGAGCAGTTCTCCCGGTGTCCTGACCAGTAGTTATCCCACAGCCAATGTCACTTACAAAAAAACAGGTTATCTCCTCATTGTCACTCTGCTGTTTGTGTGACCTTGCTGTGCACAAACTGACTGCTGTTTTTTTTCCACTTTACAACAGTTTAAAAACACCTCATTGACTGTAAAGGGCTTTGGGGAACCATATAAATGCAAGTCCTTCTGTCCTTTTTTTCTGTCTCCCTCATTCCTTCCCTCCAGCAATGGGGTGTAAATAGTTGAACACACTGAACTAATGGTGCAGCAAAGTGTTGGAGAATACAAATCAGACCAGAGCCATAGGAGTAGGACAGTTGGAGACTGGTTCTAGTCTAGACTGGTTGTCCAGACGGGTAATGGTGCAACCATGAAGGAATTTACCGCAGTTCATGGAGCATAAGTCAGCCGGGCATATTAGACAACCCTATTTTCTCAATGCCAAAAGAATCATGCTTTTGCATATACTCAGCATGTAAGTTGACCCTCACTCTTCAGCTACAGAATGCTACACTCGCATTAATAGTCGGCCTCAAATTTTCACCCCAGAAATGTGTGTTTTTTACTTACCTTACGCTGTAAAGTCGGCACATGGGATCAAGCTGGTGATACGGGATATTTTGCGAAGAAGATGCGCAGAAGCTTAAGGCGTTCCCACACAGAGCAGACTGTGGATGGAACGGCGACTGACGAACAGAAGTGGGGGTCCTCCAGCAAAACCAATGACATAGAAAGCTGTTTCCAAGCTACAAGCCGTAACATTTGCTAACTCGTTAATTCAACGTGCTGCAGTAAGGTAATTCAGTGTTAGTGAAAGTCTGGTTCAAAAATGGAAAAAGAATGAATCTGCTCTGAAGGAGGTGCCCAAGATCAAATGTGCCATCAGGACAGGGGCCATCCTCCTGCCTGATCCTGAGAAGCATCTACCGGAACGGGTCCTCAAGAATTGTCGGCATGGTCACGTTGCCACCAGTATCGCAATGTACAAATACGCACTTAATCCTGAGTCCAGCAAAGATTTCAGAACAACAGCTAGTTGGTGTAGCTGCTTTATCGAACAAAACAGTCTAGTGTTGCAACCGAAGACCAAAATCACTCAGAGACTATCAGGAGACCTTGATGCCAAAATTACCAGATTCCAGTGGTTCATCATTAGCTAGCGGCAAAAACTTGAGTACCCATCAAGTCACATCGGCAACATGGATGAAACGCCCATGAATTTTGATATGCCCAGCAGCCAAACTGTGGAGTGGAAAGGTTCGAAAACAGTTCTAGTGAAAACGACACGACATGAGAAGATAAGATTCATAGCGTTACCCACCTGCATGGCCGACAGAACTAATTTATAGCCTATAATACTTACAAACATAAAACCATGCCAAACATCAAGCTCCTTGCAGGAGTATTTGTGCATGTCCATGACAACAGTGGATGGGCGAGGATGGGGTGAAATTATGGATCCATTATGTGTGGAATAGGCATCCTGGTTGCCTACATTAAGAATGCATCTTTGAGACAGGATCAGATTCCATATAAGGGATGAGACAATGAGGTGCCTGTGGAGAAATAACACCCACATTGCAGTATTACCAGGGGGTCTAACGTCCGGAGTTCAACCTTTGAATGTGTGCATCAACAAGCCGCTCAAGGATCATGTTCACACCAACTGAAATAGGTGGGCGACTGATGGGTGAAAAACCTTCACAAAGGGTGGAAAAATCTGTGCTGGCCCACTTGATGTTTTGTGTGGTTTCATTATCAAATTGTGGGATGCTATTAGAGCACCAAGTGTCATCAGATCGATCAAAAAATGTGGAATAGCCTGTTAAATGGATGGGGAAGAAGATGTTTTGATGTGGATGGGATGACCTTGAAAGCAAAAGCACCTAATCTGATTCAATGTGGAATCCTTATGATGGCGCCATAGCCAAAGTGACTCAGAATGAATTTGATGAAATCTTTGCATCCTATACTGAAGACAATGCATGTGATGGCCTTAAAGCACTTTCATTATGGTTAAAGGTATTTTTGTACAATCAATTCATTCAACAAAAAGTGCCACTTTATGAATTTTTTTTTTTACACATTTCAAAATGGTGACCACCCACACCCACACCGGAGGTTCACGTTGTATACATGGCATTGGTTGACCTCCATTTTTGGAAGATCTTTGGAGGCTTCAAAGATCGACTTATATGCCACAATCTGCAGTAAACATGAGGTTGAAAATTATGAATTGGAGGAAGCAGAGGATCAGGGAACAGGACCAAATTAAATTGGAAAGGACAGGAATGATAGGGGTAGAGACAGATTCAATTGAGCTGCAGAGTTGTGGATGAGCTCACAGTGCAAGGAGAGTAGGAGGTGGAATAATGGAGTCTTGACATAATAAAGTTATGGATGAGTATCAGCAGCAGATGGACTTAGGGCTGGAGATACGTAATGTGATGGGGGCAGAAGTGAGTAATCTTAGTGACGGAGATGATATTCAGTTGGAAAGTTAGCACAGGATTGAAAGGAGCATAGGAACATGGGAACATAGGACTTGGGAGCAGGAGTAGGCCATTCGTCCCTTCGAGCCTGTTCCATCATTCAATAAGATCATGGCTGATCAGGTTGTGATCTCAGCTCCACTTTCCTGTCTGCACTCATAATCCTTGACTCTCTTGACTAACAAAGACCTATCAAACTCAGCCTTGAATAAATGTAAAGACCCAGCCTCCACTACCTTCTGGGGAAGAGAATTCCACCCTCTAATGACCCTCTGAGAGAAAGAAAATCTCCTAATCTCTGTTGTAAAAGAGAGATCCCTTATTTTTAAACTATGTGCCCGAGCTCTAGTTTCCCCCACAAGAGGAAGCATCCTCCCAGTACACACCCTATTCAGTCCCCTTAAGATCTTATATGTTTTAATCCCTCTCGTTCTTCTAAACTCCAATGGATAAAGGCTTAACCTGTTTAACCTTTCTTCATAAAATAAGCCCTTCATCCCAGGAATGAGTCGAGTGAACCTTCTCTAAACTGCTTCTGAAGCAATTATATATTTTTTTCAAATAAGGAGACCAAAATTGTACGCAGTACTCCAGATATGGTCTCACCAAGGCACTATACAGTTGCAGTAAAACTCCCTCATTTTTATATTCCATTCCTCTTGTAATAAATGCCAAAGCTGTGAACAGCTTGGTTCAGCATGAGCCAGTGGCCAATAGAGGCATAGGGCTGGATTTTCGCCAAGTCGGAACGGTTCGGCATAGTTTTAAAAACGTCAGAACTAACATCCCCCCACTCCTGTGGTGGAGAGAGATGGAGAACCCCCTGTACCTACCTTTAGTGTGGCCTAAAACTTTGACTTTCCAGAATGCAACATCTGGAGTTTTACATTCCTTGGGCTGTGAAACCCCAGAATGTAAGCCTTTCACCTTGAACACTGAGTTTGACGGACAAAAATAATGTAATGCACGTACTGATTTGAGGTATAACCTTTCAACTCTCAAAAGAATTCATGCACGTTGTAAAAACTTGAAAATTTGACAAGTTGTACAAGAAAATTATGATGAAGTGCCAGAATATTCCGTATTTACTCGAACAAAAAAAAAAATGACAATAGGCACCTGGTGCTATAAAAAGAAAATTCTGTGCTTTAAATCCCCAGTGGGACATGATAGAGAGCTATTTGGTAGATTTTTATTTTAGCAATAAACACATGAAGATGAGGAAGAACATTTAGTACTAACTATTGAAGTGAAATATATTCCTGCCTGGAGGATTTCTTCAGATGCATATTTTTTCTCCCATCTAGCTTATTCCCTTCCAGTTCAGAAGGTACTTGCGGACATCAGCAACTCTCCAAGACTCTGTCCAACTGTCTTCATGCGGTAACCATGACAACCGAGCACCAGGAAGTGATTTGATTGTTGAAGGTTGTCTTTCTGGATACGCTTTCCTGCAGGAATGACTAGAATGTTGATGTGCACCCGAAGGAATCCTGGCTGACTTTTCTGTCCCTGCCCGGCCCCTCCACGGTCCCATGACCTGCCAGATTTGTGGAGCGCTAGCTGCCGTTTACGGCTCAGGTCAGCTAAACATTAAGGCCTTGGAGAGAGTGCAGAGGAGATTTACTAGAATGGTGCCATGGATGAGGGAATTCCGTTATGTGGAGAGACTGGCGAAGCTGGAGCTGTTGGCGATGTGGAAAGTACAGGGAAGTCGGACTGATCAGCTGGCTCTTTCAAAGTGCCCGCTCAGGCACCATGGGCTAAATGACTCAGGCGTTAAAGTTGCTACAGCACTGTTTCGAAGAAGAGCAGGGGAGCCCTGACATATGTCCTGGGCCAATATTTATTCCTCAGCCAACATCACTTCAAAAACAGGTTATTATTATCTTTTTGGCGTAAGTGGAGCTTAAACACTGACGTGAACTGGCTCGGCCGAATGGCCTTTATCTCCACTGCGAATTCTCTGTCATTCCATGTGGAATGTGAAACTGGCTATCACATGGAGTAATTGTAGCAAACCGCGTGGATCGATTTAAGGGAAAGCTAGATTAGTACCTGGGCTGGGTGAGGCAAATAGCATTGATTCATTTAAGCCAAAGGTAAACAAGCCACATGAGGGAGAAAGAATCAGATGATGTGGGGTGGGAGGAGCCTCATGTGGGCATAAACACCAGCACCGACTAACTGGGCTGAATGGCCTGTTTCTGTGTTGTAAAGTTCCTGTTATTCTACCTCAACTTTGTCTGTCTTCATTCTATCCGTAAACCGTGGTCAGTGCAGTGCATAGTCATCTTTTCTCCCTTGCTCCTTATGAACTCTAAATACATCATTCAGTAGGAACTTCCTGCTCTCTGAATCTTTACCATTACTCCTCATAATGAGCTCTCTAGGTCATTCATCATAAATGATTCAAAACTAAGGGGTTCTTTACTTCTCAGTCTCATCTTACAAACACTTCAAATTCAAGCTTTCTTTTATGCCTTGGGTGAATGAGTTCATTGGCCAAACAAACTCTAACTACACGCCTTCCTATGTTCTCACCAATTGCTGCTTGCAATCAATAATGGGGAGAAACTGATGTAAGAATATACAGTAAGATAAAAGCCATTTCTATTATTATTTTTACAATTTATTTCCATATTGTTTTGTCCCCACCTTTTAGCCTATTTCAATCCCTTTCCCCCAACCTACCCTCACTAGGGCCATCTGTCACTTACTCATCCTGCTTTCTACCTTTAATGTCACCATTAGCACATCCTTTAGCTAATATCACCACCATCAACACCCCTTTGACCATTTGTTTATGACATCTTTGGCAATCTCTCCTTTGCCTCCATCTATCACTGGCCCCCTATCCAACTTCACCTGTCCAAACCCCTCTTAAATAGCTTATATTTCACTACATTTCTATTTATCTTTAGTTCTGATGAAGAGTCATATGGACTCAAAACGTTAACTCTGTCTTCCTCTGCACAGATGCTGTCAGACCTGCTGAGTTTTTCCAGCAATTTTTGTTTTTGTTTAAGAATAAACAGTGATGGTTTATTGAGACATAGGGCAGAACATCAGATCATATGTGCTCACTCAGAAACCTCCAGATCTAGACTTGCAGTTTCCAGTTGCCCACGCTGTCCAGTAAATTGTCAGTGTTGTCACTGATCAGTACACTTGCATTCTCTTAAAGGGACAGGGTACCTCACTTTACCACACTTTGTCACCAAAATAACCAGTTCTTGATAAAATTCAGTCTCTCTTCCCATTTGTTGGTTCTATGATGTATTTTGGGCCTTGACCTTCTACCTGGAGTTCTCAATTTAAAAAAGAACAAATACGAATAAAATATGTTGTTAAGACCCTTTAACATTTGAAGAGAAATCTGAACACCTTGTTTTAACCAATAGACCTTTGCCACAAGATTTCACATTTTTAAACAAAAACAAATTTTATTGTATATAAAAGACATAAACAAAAAAAGCATTATTAACGTAACAATATGGTTTATGTTATGCATTCATTTTAACTGCTGCTTCCCCCAAGAATTCTCTTATACTTTATGATATCTTAGAGTTACTTACATCTGCCATGACCAACCAAAAGTATGCCACAGTCCTCTAGAAACTACTTTAATTTTCCACTGTTCCAGCTATTCTCAGAGTTAAAGCTTTCATTTACCATCTCTTGACTGTAGATGCCTCAGTGCCTTATTCTAATTACTTGCTCAATACTTCCAAGTTATTTTGCTGGTTGCTTTCTTTGTCACAAAACTCTGTGAGGAACACTGTAGATTTTTCCACTCGCTTCCAACTAGACACCTTTCCAGCTTCCTTTTCTGTTGTGAAATCCAAACTGTGATTAAACCTCGCCTCATTCCACATGGCAAATGATAAAGTTAGCTTACTTTCGGTTTATAGTGAAGGCCTAACTGTCATCTACTTTGGCCATCTTCTCTTAGTGAGCTGCACCACATGCAAAATCCAAGCTGCAACTAAGAAACTCTCTCAGCAAGTGCCCAGGTAAATTGAAACCAATGAATCTCCCTAAACTGCACCCATCTCCATGGCAAGGTGGCAGGCTCTGGGATGTCCTCAAACAGATCTTCAGATTACGTATCCATCATTTAGAATTTTTTCTTTAATCTGATGAAAGAAATGAATTTTACAACCCTCCAGAGTTTAGCAAATGCTTTAAAGCTAATTTAGCCCTAACTCCCAAAACAAAAATATCTTTCTGGACTGCACTGACTGCAGTGATTGCAGATGTCATGTCCTCACCCAAAGGCCCATGGATAGGTAATCCAAATGGCTGTTTGGTAGTACAGAACTTGAATATTGCTGAGAAAAGGCATTTTGTCGAAACATTTTGTCTTGCACTCATCAGGACAATTGCAAGAATATCAATGTCAGGGGAAGCAGCAGCTTTATACTGTATGAGAAGACATTGGTTGGCAAGTGGACTCTGATTGGTAGGGGCATTAACATGGAGAACGCACCAGTTAATAGTGACCGACAGTTAACTGCCAAGCATTGTTTGAAACTTAAACCAGGCAGCCCTGAGGAATGAGCCAAGTGAATCACTTATTTTGTTTAGCTGAAACAGGTGCAATGTGTGTGCATTGTTCTTTCTGTCTGCAAAGAACAGGGCTCAGTGTATTAATAAATGTAGCTTCTATTACATGCCAATGTACCACACTGTGAGTCTGGCTGACAATCCATAGGTAGTCCATTGTTTAAGTTTCTCCACCTGCTGTTTTATGACCTTACCTTTCTAGCTGTTAACCTCTTAAGTCAACATGGCCCCAAACTTTTAAGTGTAATGAACTCCAAGCTTATTTGAATTGTATTTACTTCTGGACAGCATTTTACCAGTCTCTCAACCGGATTCCTCCATTTTCTGCAGTTAAAATTGAGTTCCTAAAACTAAAGGGTTATATTCTAAAGCTCATGAACAATGAACTGGATATTTGCAAGAATGTAAGCTGGATATCTGACAGAAAAGGTATAGTATGTCAGTGGGTGTCTGAAAGAGGGAAAGAAGCACATTAAAATTTCAACGGGTTGGAAAGGGAGCCAAAAGGGAAAGAGGCAAGATATGGAGAAAAGAGACACACGGAGTTTCAGTAACAGCCCTGGAACAAGATGATAAGAGGCAAAAGAGAGAACAAGCCATGTAGATGGATAAATCTTAGAAGGTAGGTAACTCAAAGAAAGGCTTTGTATTTCAATAGCACCTTTGAACAGCCTAAGGGCATTCTAAGTGTTTCCCAGCTCTGAAGTACTTTTGAAATATAGGGTTTTTTTTATTCATTGGATGTGGGGTGTCAGTGGCTAGGCCAGCATTTATTACCCATCCTTAATTGCCCTTGTTCAGAGGGGCTGTTAAGAGTCAACTACGTTGCTGTGTATCTGAAGTCACACGTAGGCCAGACCAGGTAGATTTCCTCCCCTAAAGGACATAAGTGATACAGGTGGGTTTTTAGAACAATGGTTTCATGGTCATCATCAGACTTTCAATTCCAGATTCTTATTGAATTCAAATTTCACCATCTGACGTGATGGTATTCAAACCCGGGTCCCCAGAGCATTATCCTGAGTAACTATAGTCCAGTGGCAACACCACAATGTCACTGCCTTCCCATTGTAAAGTACGAAGCACAGCAAGGTCCCACAAACAGCAAGGTTATAATTTACCAAGCAACCTGTTTTTTTTTGAGTAGCATGGTTGAGAGATAAATATTGGTCCGGACACTAAGGAGAAATCCCCAGCTCCTCTTCGAATTAGTGCCGTAGGATCTTCTAGGTCCACCTGAGAGGGCAGACAGAGCCTCATACAGCTCATCCAAAAGGTAGCGCCCCTGACAGTGCAACACTTCCTCAACACAAGAGTGTCAGCCTGGACTTTGTGCCCTTGCAGCGGGGCTCAGAACACAAAACCTTCGGAGTTAGAGGCAAGAGTGTTACTCAGTGAGCCACAGCTGACAACCTCGAAAGGCTGTAAGGAACATAAAATAAGAGGGCAGGACAGTTTGGTCGGTGACATTGTGAATGTTAGCAGAGATCTCTCGAAGCTTAAAACTGCTGAAGAACCAAGAAAGTCAGCAATCATCGCAAGACCCTGGAGATTTTGTTACCAAAATGAAAGTCACAAAGTTTAGGAAGTAGACTGCAGTAGTTCAGCTCCTTTATTGAGATCTAGATTGCAGTCTACCTGTTACAAATGGATTCATTATTTTAATGATGAGGACACTTACCATAGATTTGATAGCTGCATTCTCAAGATATGGGTGCTGGTGTTCCTCTTTTGCTTTATCCTTTATTGCTAGTTTATTTTAGATGTTTAAAATCTCTCTTGGTAACCTTCACAACCGATGTGCCACAGATCTATTTAATTGAGGTTGCAGACAACCATCTCAAAGAATGGAGTGTATTTTGAGAAGCTTACATGAAGCTTTATGTGTACAGCACTTTCATTGTGGGAAAAAAAAAATGTTTCCCTGCCTTTCAATCCTCTATCTTCCTTCATTAAAGTTGCTGTAACCCACTGGGCTCCAGATCAGGAGGACAAGATCCCCTCTAGCAAATAAATTGACCGTTTCTTGATGTGAGAGATTAATAAAAAGAGACAGAAGCTTGCATTTAAATAGCGCATTTCACAACCTCAGGATGCCTCAAAGTACTCCATGGCTAATGAAGTACTTTTACAAGGGCAGTGACTGCTGTAATGTAACAGCCACTACACATACAGGAAGCTCCTGCAAGCAACATTGTGATAATGATCAGATCATCTGATTTTAGTGATGGTGATTGAGGGATAAGTATCTGACAGGACAGCAGAGAGAATTCCTCAGCATTTTCAAATAGTGCCATGGAATCTTTCCTGTCAGTCTCTCAATTTAACCTCTCATCTGAAATATGACAGCGCCGCACTCCCTCGGTGAGTGAGCCTAGATTATCTGCTGAAGTCTGCGGACTTGACCCCATGACCTTCTGACTCAGATGCAAGTGTTACCATTGAGCCACAGCTGACAAACTATGTGCATGTGTGCCAGCATGTCCATGTTTATACTGAGTGAGGATAATCTCAGGCTCAGCTTTGGTGGTTGTCATGCCTACCAGCAGCCCACAAGGGATATGGGAATAGGGTGGGAAAGTGGACTTGAAGCAGAAGAACACACAAACTTATTAAATGTTCTTCATCCTTATGTTCTTTATTATGTTTGTACGTGGGTGAGAAGGTGGCATAATGGTAATGTCACAGAGTGAGTAAAGTATGAGACCTAGAAAACATGAATTCAAAGTGGAATTAAAATTCAATTGATAAAATCTGGTGTTATAAACAGGAGAGAAAGAAGCTGAACTCCTCTACCCTCTCCCTGTTTATGTGTAAGCAGAGATGTTTTTGAAGTAGGCTGTTGCATGTTTCCCCAAACCCTCAGTTTGTGTGATCCAATTTGATAATAACTCACAGCAAACTTGCGTTATGATTGACTTACAAGGTTAGATTATTCACCTTCAAACCTGGGGTGTGTGTTCCCAACCACACTTATACAGCATGGGAGAGATTAAAAAAGAGGAAGATTTACAACTATGGGCAACAACAATAAAAGAACCACAGAAATTAATATTAGCTCACGTGATTTCCAAAGTCCGAGAAGTCAAAGCTCAGAGGGTGTTTCCTTCGTGGCGGAGTTCAGTCCAGATGAGTTCCTGGTTTGGGACAGCAGCACGAAAACCCTTGTGACGAATGATACTGCAGCATGATGGGCTCTCTATGTTTCGGCCGCTTGGCAGGTGATGATCAGAGACTTTCAAAATCAAACAGGCTTTGAGGTGCTGAGAGATGGTGGTTGGCTGCTTGCTCAGCTGGGAGCTGCTGGAGCGCTTTCCAGCTGGTGTTAAAGCAGCAGCCTGAGCTGTGAGGCTAGAAATGTAACATTGAAATGATCCAAAAGGCAAGGAGCATGGGCTCATGTGATGTGGCCCAGTAATGAGTCAATTACAGCCTCGCAAGCAGTTTCTGTGCTCCTGGCTGAAATCCATTGTTTCCCTTCGGAGCGAAATGGTGATCGTTAACACTTCTTCAGGTATAACGAGTTTCAATCTCTCTGTTTTTGTTATCAGCCCAGCTGGGGGAGTCAGTTCGTCCGTTAGTTGCCTAGTTTTGTGATTATAATGGTATCTTACAATGGAGTGTGAGACTCCACAAGGATGGGAATGGAACTCTTTTGTCCTTGTAGTCTCTTTTGGAACTTTCCAGAACAGATGGCCAATCTTGTGAGTCATGTGACTTGTAGCAGCCACGTTGTGGTTCAGGGGGAGCCCATTTTAAAATATGCAAAAATAATAAAATGTTGATACATATAGGTTTGATTTCTTTTCACGTCTTATTGACATAACACTGGAATTGAAATCTAGTCTCAGTAGTGGTGCAATGAAACTATCATTGATTGTCATAAAAATATTCACTCATGCCCTTTAGAGAAGGAAATCTGCTATCCTTATCTGGTCTGGCCTACTTGTGAATCCAGATCCACAGCAATATGGCTGACTCTTAACTGCCCTCTGTAATGGCCTAGCAAGCACTCAGTTCAAGGGCAATTAGGGACAGGTAACAAATGCTGGCCTTTTCTGCGATGCCCACATCCCATGAAAGAATTAAAAAAAAACATCAGCACCTCGGCAGGGGCTTGGAGGCACGGCGATGAACGGGAAATGGTACAGCCCAGCCGAAACCACTTTCCTCAGGAAAGAGGACAATCGCAAAGCCAAAATAAAGGGAACTGGTACGCTTGGAAATGACCGTCAGCTCCCCGACTGGCTGGAGTGCAGGATCTGCAAACACGGAAACACATTAATAAGGGCAGCTGAGAGACCTTTCACTGGCTTACTAGCACCTCCCATCATAACATTCCTGATTTTGTGATAATGCAGTTGAGGTTTCTTTTAACAGCCTCTCAGTCCTTTCCCTTGACATGCACTCTCCTGGAATACATCAATTAACAAAAGCCCAAATGTATTTTGTTCCGTTTGAAGCACTTTCAGGCATTTGGACAAGATAAGACACTATAAAAATGTGAGCATGCAATCTATGGAACAGGTTCCCCCGGGAGATGGAGGAAGCAGTTAGTATTGAGTCAATCAAGTTAGATAGATTTCCTATAAGGTAATCAGATTTTGGGATACATTTCTGAGTAATTTGATATGTAATTTGAGCTATGACGGGTGGAATCTTGAGGAGGAGATGTCTTGGCCACCAGCTGGTGAGCCGGGAAGATCCCTATGATGCCCCCTTTAAGGAAGGCGTGCCACATTAAGTGCCAGTCAGGCACTTGACAGGCCACTGGCGGGTCTTCCCTGGGGTCAAGGGTGGAAGCCCCACCCACCCAGAATTGCTGGCCAACCAGAGGCCATCGGATCGATTTGACAACAGTAACACCGGAGAAGCAGCGGCTGCTGTCAGCACGACACCCACCCGAGGCCTAGGATCATTGCTGGATCCCTGGCCAGAGGTGAGTGATGGCGGGCGGAGGTTGCGAGGTGGCCGGGCGGAGATTGCGGGTGGGGGTTAGGGAAGGGAGTGGGCAGCAAGGGCAGGGGTGGCTCTCTGCGGGACCCCTGCTGCTGAGTCACTTGATCGGGCACTTTGAATGAGGGAACCCACCCTGGGTGGCCACAAGCAACACCCGCACAGGTTTGTTTGTCGTGCTCCCTGCATGGCGAGCCCCCCCGCTCGCCACTGGGTTAATATCAACGACGGCAGGATGAGGCTCTTAATTGGGCATTAATTGGCTACTTAAAGGCCCCAATTGACATCGGGGTGGGATGGCAGCAGGGTCCCCACCCACCACCCTCCTGCCTGATTAAATATCATGGCCCGGAGGAGGAGGGGGGGTGCAGAAGGTGGCAAAACACTAGGCCTGGGGATGGTGGGGTGCCTGGGGCTCCGTGTTTTAAATAGAGATTCTCGTTGGCCAGACTGAGCAGCCAGGGCCACAGACCTGCTTAAAAACATCGGAACCAGGGAGTTCTGACCTTTCTTAAAGCGGATCTGTCAGTGTCCGTAACAGTTTCGCTGAGATGCTACGCTGCTGCTTCCAACCTTTGGGCAGCTTCAGTGGGCCGTGTTGTTTTTTTTGCAAAGCCTGCAAGAAAACCAAGGCTGCCCAAACTCAAGAGCAACGCAGCCACTGTCAGGAGGAGTGTTCTCGCTTGAAAAATGGTTAGTGAAATCCTTGCACTTTTCGAACCAATTGGATGGTGTGTGTGTATGTGTGTGAGAGAGAGAGATGGGGCAGAGGTGTAAGAGAGTTGGAGGGGGGGTGGTTTGGGGAGGTAGGTTGGAGTGGGGATTGGGACAGGTGAGAGGGGGTTGGGGAGGTTGGAGGGGGAGGTTAGAGGGGGAGGTTAACAGGAAAGTTTGAGCGCAGGTTGTGGGGAGGTTAGAGAGAGGGTGGGGGTTTGGAGTGGGGGTTGGGAGGATATAGTGGGGGACGTTGGAGGAGGTGTTGGGGGAAATTGAAGGGGAGGTTGAGGGGAGATTTGAGTGTGGATTGGGAGAGATTATAGAGGTTTGTGGGAAGTTGCATTAGGGGTTTAGGAGGCATTGGGGCGAGGTTAGTGGGGAAGTTAGCAGGGAGGTTTGAGTGCAGGTTGTTGGGAGGTTGGTGAGAGATTGGGAGGATGTTAGAGTGGGGGTTGGGGGGAGGTTAGAGGGAGTTTGGAGGGGGTGTTGGGGGGAGGTTGGGGGTGTTGTGGGTAGGTTTGAGTGAGGGTTAGGGGGAGGTTGGAATAGAGGTTAAGGGGCATTGGTGGGTGTTGGAGGCAAGGTTGGGGGAGGTTAGCTACAGAGTTGAATTGTTTTATAAATGAAGTGATTTCTTTGTTGCCACTTTTCTAACATCAATTGATTGCTCTGTGATTAATTATCCTTAGAGAATCAGCATTGGGCCTCCAATTTCCCCATTGCTACAGTCACTCAGCCTACTGCATGCAGGTGTAACGAAAGAAAGACAAAGCATACATTTATACAGCACCTTTCACAATATCCCAAATCGCTTTACAACCTGAGTTATAGTCACTGCTATAATGTAGGCAATGTTATCAGATAGTGGAACAGGCTCCAAGAGCTGAATGGTTTACTCCTGCCATATGTCATTCTGGATGGACGAGATGAAGTGGGCTAGATGGTCTTTGTCCTCCATAATTATCTCACGAACAGAGAGTGGAATCATGGCTGGAGTTATTTATTCTATTGCTAATGGATTTGTGGGGTGAGATTGCCAGGACAGATTTGCATTATGAGCACACCGTGAATCAGTAATCTGTTTCACACTGTACATGATTCTCAAGAGTCTTTTCCATTGACTTCAATCTTGTCCTTTTGTCTATTTACCTATTATTTTACCCTATCTTGGTGCTTTTTATGAGTTTTTTGAGATATTGAAAAATCATAATGAAGTTGTGTTGCATGGTAGATATTGAAAATATATTGTAGTGAGAAGCAACAATCAGCAGAGTCTTCAGACTTGCTGATCAAAAAAGCACAGATACAATTGTGAACCATTCAGTCTTTGTCCTCCGGCCTCTTAAAGGTTGTATTGCACAGAGACACCTGAGGATTCCAACACTTCTCGCTGACAGTGAAGACCTATGTTGTTCACTAATTCCATTTTGTTGCTTAAGAGTCATTTGATCTTTCTACCTTGTGATATTGCTGATAAAATAGAATCCAATTACACCCCTTGTATGAAATAATTATATTGAATAATATCATGTACCTAGGCAGGAGAAAGTCTTCTTCTACTTCTGCAGAATGGAAAAGATCTTGTGCAGTTTATCTGGGTTGCAAGTATTGAAACTTTTCCACAAATATGAATTTACTGTTGCCTTGTCCATTTGGCGCAATGTGCAGAACATGTTAATGAGGGCTGAGACAGTCACCAAAATCAGTGTTATCGTCTGTACAGTGTTATAAATAACAAATGGGATATTTTCCTGTTAAATTAACAATATTGCATGGTGCTGTTAAAGTAACATTTGTACTCTCTGGTTTTTTTAATCGTTGCAGTGGGATCAGTCATAGGGTTCACACAAACTAACATTGTAATTATATCACTGCTGCTCTTAATATTAATGAGCCATGCTGCATATATATTGGACGATATTTTTAACCAGATGCCAACAATGGCCGTCATAGGACCTTTTTGTAATTCTTTGGTGAATTGATTGGTGAATGTTGAAAGGGGAAAAATATCATGCATGGTTGAGGGGGTGTGGGGTCGGGGGGTGGGTGGGGGGAGGACTAAGTGGCCCAGAAGCAGGAAAAGCACCCGGGCCTATGATTTCTCTCCCTGGCCCTGTTAAATACCACCCCCGCCCTCCACCCTCCCCACCACTAAAGTCACCATGAGGGAGGGCACAAGATTTTACCCCTCATAGGCTAATTGAGAGAGGCTGACTACTACAAAAAGCCAACAACTGTATTACTGTTGTAGCATATAACTGTCAGAGTAATAAGAAAGTGAGCCAGAAGAACCTTAGTCTTTATCGTCTAAACAATTCGTATACAGGTACCAGGGTATAATTAGTAGATCATTTCTAATGACCAGCTAAACATGTTTAGAAAATCTCTGGTCTCAAATCTCAAATGAATTGTCTACTATTTGATCAAATAACCTGAGTGCATGAAGGATTGGGATAACGGAGGCCTATTTGGTCATTATAGAAAGTGTAGAAATGAGGGGAAACAATTTTTTGACAAGTGTGGGGATGGGGTGGGTGGAAGGATGGGATGGATGCAGAGTACAAACCGTCGGGTCTCACTACCAAGGCTCTGGTGAACTGCATTCTACTCCCATCAAAAGGGGACTAAGGGTTGGGTCACTGCAAAGCTTTAAGGGATAACCAGCCTATCAGACCATGTATGGACCTGGCTTTCCAGAGTGCAGCAGGTGTTGCCTAACAGCACTGTTAAAAATCAAAATGCGCAGGTGAAATTAGAATTGCTGGGGAGAGAAAAGACAATTTTTCATTAAATACAATGGTGTGGCAGAGGTTGTGGAGGGCAGGGCGCAGATGGAAGAAATAAACACAAGAGGGCAGTCTGATTGGGTACAGAAAGAGAGCTCAATATTCATGAACACGTGGGCAAACCTTGGAAGTTAGACAAAGGAATAGAATTTCCCCCCCCACCCCATCCGGGGGGGCTGGGTGGGGGTGGGCGTGGGTGGGCACAGACCCGATTGGCACCCCTGATTGGATCCATGCCACCATTTTATGTGGGCAGGCCAATTAAGGCCCACCCAGCGTGACGTGCACCTGGAAGTGCTGTGCGGGCCGGGGGGGGGGTGGTGTGGTGAGGTGGGGGGGATTCCCTGAGTCGGGGCCTGCGCGCTTTCGCACATGCGCACGAGCGAGCGCAGATATCTCCCCGAGGCACAGAGCTGCCTCAGGGAGATTAGTTTTAGGTTTTAACAGTTCAATAAAGTGTTGAAAAAATTTTTATGACGTGTCCCCTCATGTGAAACTATCACATGAGCTGGGACATGTGCATTCATTTCAATGAAAAAAAATTTGAGGAAATTTAAAATCATTCCTGAAACCTCATCCCGCCCGTGGATGAGGTTCCATGAAAAATGTGAAGGCCGCGTGGGCTCTTCGCCTGCCCCCCGCCAACCTTAAGGTTGGACGGGCAGCTCCATTAATTATTTTAATTGTTAGTTAAATGGCCTTTGACAGCTTGGCGGGCGTGCAGCCGACTCTGCGGCATGCCCGCCGAACTGAAAATCTGAATGACACGCAGTGACGTCGGGATGCACACTCGACATCACCCCGCGTCACTTTACACCTCGGAGAGTGGGCCCCACCCCGCTCGCTGAGCCGAAGATTCTCCCCAAAGTTCTTCAGCCCAGTATTTAAAAGGGAACAGATTTAGGGGCAGGCACAGAATCAAAGACCCAGGGACAACAGATTGTGAAGCATAATCGAAGTCGCATTATGACTGAGCTGTAGCAAGGTACTTGATGAACATGTACCCAAATAAATAAAGTGTCTGAGCCAGATGGCCAGGAGCCGAATGGATCTCAGGGAATTGAAGAATGAGCTGGCAAGATCATCAGCAGAATTACTTTGTGGAGTTGTGTTTTTATAATGGTATAAAGGCACCAATCGCTGATAAGGGATTGTGTAAACATGTTGTGGGTTCATTTATTAAGACTTGCAACATTGATACAAAGGTAGAAAGTTTGAACACATCAAGCTGCCTTCTTCTCACAGGACAAAGTGAAACTAAAACTGGATTACATGACACACTTCCCTTCTAGTGATGGCATGCTATTATCCCTTACAGGCATATTACAACACCCCCCTTTCTTTTTAAATATATTTTCCCCCTTTCCAAAGAAGTATATCTATTGACAAAATATGTTCATGTTTAGTTACCATTACTTAAGTGTATAGGACTAGTGAACCAATGAGTCTCCAAAGCGTAGAGATAATTTGCTGCTATTCCCGATTTCGTAAGAGCAACCTTATCTGGAGGTGTCTTTAATAGCTCAGTGATCAGTGGGATTGTCACTCTTGGAAGTGGTTCCTGGTTGCATTTGGAACCTTGTCCTCAATGCAATTGCACTGGGCAGTGGTTGAGGATCTGGATTTGCACTTGGTTAGGCAGCACTGTTGAGCCTTTGTGTTTAATAACTTCATAGGACCTTGATTCCGAACAAATCCTTGTTACCTCAGCTGGTTACCATGTACCTTCTATGGGATACTGAATGTGAGTTTTTTGTCCCAACTGTAAACTTTGCAATTCTGCACCTAGATTTTTACCGTGCACATTGGTCATCTTCCTTTGTAGTTTTAAAAGTTGCTCTATTGTTTCTGAGGGAGTAGAATGGATAAGAATAGGTAAATTGGTATACACTGGTCTCTGAAACATGAGCTCTGCCAGTGATGGAATAGTTGCACTTAAAGGTATCACTCTCCGATGTAACATTGCAATGTGTAGATGTTGCTTTGTCTCTCTACATTTGAGAATTAGGGATTTCACTGTGCAAATTATCCATTCAGCTAGGCTGTTAGATCTAGGGTAATAAGGAGAAGGAGTAGTGATCAATGTTCCATTTCTCTCACATATCCTGAAATGGCTTACCAATAAATTGTGGACCACAATAGCTCAGTGATATGTGGGATTGTCACTTTTGGAAGCCGGTCCTGGTCACATTTGGAACCTTGTGCTCAATGCAATAGCATGGTCCAATATGGATCATGTTATCCATATTGAACGCTCTAGGCACACTAAATAAACTGAAAATAGCACTTAGAGTGTGAGCAACAGTTGTTTTTGACTTTTGACTTGTATTGTGCAATTGGTGAATATCAGGGCACTTGATAAAGTAGTCAACAATGACGATGAAGTCAGTGTCATGGACATGAAAGAGATGATTTTTGACCAAGCATGGGTATGAGTTTCATGTGGAATCAGTGGTGCTTTCTGCTGACTTAGCATATGCTGTTGACATGCCTCACACTTCTTGAGGACAACTTTAATGTCATTGTTCATACCCAGACAATAGATTGTCTCTCTTGCGAGTCTTCTTGTCCAATCTATGCCCATGTATCAGTGATGAAGTTGTTGATCAGGTTGTAAAGATTCCAGTATGATGGCCTGCCTGCCTTAAAAAATGACTCCCCAGGAAATGCCCAGCTCATCCCGATAAGGCCAAAACAATCTCACATGCTCGTGGACATGCTGAATTGAATCAGGCCATCCTTCAATAGCGGTTTTCCGCAGTTTCTTTAGTGTGGAATCTTTTGCCATTTCTTCTTGTACGTTTGTACAAAATTGGAGAACATCTTCAAGTTCAATGTCAATGAAGTCAAGTTGTGGATCTAAGGATATACCTTCTGTTTTCGCTGGGTTAGGCATTCTGGTAAGTGTATCTGATGTGATCATCAGGTTTGCTGGCTTGTACCTAATCTCACAGTCATAACTTTGAACCTTTATCAAGAGACTTTGCAATCTTGGCAGTGCACTGGTCAATGGCTTTCGCTAAATCACCTCCAGTGGCTTCTGGTCCTTCTCTACCACAAATCTTTTGCAGGATAGATAGGTATGAAAATGCATGATTTCAAACACTAAAACTAATGTTTCCCACTTGATGTTGGAGTAATTGGGTTGCGTTACAGTTAGAGATTATGAAGCAAATGTAATTGGTTTGCCTTTTTGTAATGTACATGCTTCCAGAGCTTTCTGTGAGGCATCTACCTCCAGGGTAGTTGTCTCCCTAGGATCATAAAATTGCAATGTCCATGCTTCTGATAATGATAGTTTCAGTATTTCAAAGAGGTATTTAAAGTCTTTGCGCCACAGGAAAGGCACATCCTTTCTCAACAGTTCCCTTAGTGAGACCTATTGAACTTGCAACAGGTCACTCAAGTAGTCATGATGCCCAGCCATTAAGGAGCATGGGTATATTCGATGGACCGGTGGTTTCTTCCTGTTATTCTGTAAATATGTATGCTACAAAGTCTCCTGAAGGATAAACAGCATGATTCAGGACAGAGACAAATTAGATCCTTTCCGCTTATGGTGATGGTTGATTTTATAAAGTACTGAGTCAGTCATTCTGTGGCATGAGGATAACTTGATTCTTTGAAACTTTGCGAGGATATGGATCACCCTCTATGTGTAGAAATCAGAAGTCATTCACTGCCAGAGCTTGAAAATCAGTGACTTGCACGTCAGCTTCAGCACATCATCAGCAGGGAATAATTGGCTCTCTAAAATGATTTGAAAGTAATTGGGTCACCCAGCTGAGAATTTGACCTTTCATGGAGTCATTTTGAAAATTGAAGACCTCTGCTCTGTCACAAACTTGAGAGACTTTGACTCCGAATTCTATTGTGACCTATATATAGATAATATTATGTATCTATATGTGTGTATATATGTGTGTGTATATGTAGACATACTTTAATTTCCTTTTTCCCATTGCTGTCAAGAGAGAAGAGCTTTGTAAACCATCAGGATGTGACAGCCCATTGAATGCTGGGTAGGATGGCCTGTACTTGTTATTTGTCAAAATCCACTGTCACAAATGACAAGAGGAAGCAACAGTTTTGATCAGTGAAGGTTTTCTGTACTTAATTGCCAGGAAACTAAATATCAACAGTGTCAGCCCAACTCCCTTTTGACAGCTATAGACGAACCTCTCCTGCTAAGAATTGTGCACTTTAGGTTGACTGGAGGAATAGGAGTTTTATATTTTATCATTTTCTTTAAGAAGAGAATCATGACTTTAACGCGGATTTTGCTTCATTGGAGGTTATTCCCTGAGGTAGGAAACTGGCCAAGACTTTAAGTCCTGACTTGAGGTGTTACAGAAACGAGGTGAAGACAGTTTCAAATTATCAGCTTACTGGGAGTTGGGGACGGAGGTGCAGAATGATTTTTAACTTCAGCTGTGAAACAGTTCCATTCTGATTTGCGCTGCTTTAATGAGTTGAGTGGATCTGTAGCTAACTCTTCCTTCCGAGTTCGACGATTGTGTTCAAGTCCCACTCCAGAGACGCCATAGAGCTTTCCGGCACAAAGGGAGCCATTTGGCCCAATATGTGTGTGCTGACTCTTTGAAAGAGTAATTATGCTTAGTCCCACCCACTCCCTGCACATTTTAGGATGGGTTTTAAGGAGCCCACAAAAGCGGGAAACATGGACTGAATTAGGCAGGATTTAAAATTTCGATTTCCCGACAGTGGAAATGCCAAAATTAAGTCAGTGGCCTGTTTGCGGTGTGTCTGGCCTCGTGCCATCCAGTGCTGGGTTTGTACTTGCAATATATTTGGCACCCCATGAATATTCATTAGCGTGAAACCTTTTATCATTGCGTCCTACCTTCAAGGCAGCGCCAGTGGCACACACAAATCTCGTGGCACCACATTCACGTTTGTTTAAAGGTGGCATGCACCAGTCGGCTTTGTGCAGTTGTGTCTGAGGTCAGCGAGCTTCTTTTGTTGAACCCTATGGCACAAGGGAGGGGAGCAGGAGAATGACATAGAGGCATAGAGGCTTGGGACCAGGCAGGGAGGGTCAGGGGTGAGGTGTGGTGGGGGAAGGGGGGGTGTTTGGAGTGGGGTCGGGGACATCAAAGAGTGGATGACGAAAGGGGCCTAACATCCTGGGTGTGGTGGGTGGAGTTTTGGTTGTGGACAGTGGAAGGAGTTGCAAATCTCGCTGCTCATCAGTTCGATGGGTGGGATCCCAGGACACAAATCTTCTCATCTCGCTGTCTGCTCTCTTCACACAATTCAGTTGATGGAATACCCATGGGTCTTATACACCCAGTATTCCTGCAACCTCAGGAGCAGGAGGAGAGGACAAAGGAGGTCAACAACAGAGAGCGCAACCCCAGCAGCAGGCAGCACCAAAGGGGGAGGCTGGTCGGAATGCAGCCATCCAGGGAAGGCATGGCATTTGGCAGCATAATTGTGGCCATGATGCAGAGTCTCCCCTTGTCAGGAAAGAACTTCCCCTCCTCAGTGGGAATGGCACGCCATAGGTAAAATTCCGTCATTTGTCTGTAACCCTGTAAGTATCCCATCCTTAAGCGCCTTCTAGTTCCCTTTAAAAATGATCAAGTGGCGCACTCCAGATCTTGATAACTCTCGAAGTGAAAATATTTTGGTCATCAAAAGATGGCCAAAAAAATAATAAAGAGGGAGAAAATAAACGTTGAGGATAAACTAGCAAGTTATATAAAAACAGACAGTAAGAGCTTCTTTAAATATATAAAAAGGAAGAGAGAGGCCATAGTGAACGTAGAGAATGAGGCTGGGGAAATAATTATGGGGAACCAGGAAATGGCAGAGGAGTTGAATAAATACTTTGCATCAGTCTTCATGGTAGAAGGCACTAATAGCATTCCAAAATTACTAAATAATCAAGGGGCAAAGGCAGGGAGAAAATAAATACAATAACTATCATTGGAAAAAAGTACTAGGGAAGCTAATGGGGCTAAAGGCCAATAAGTCCCCTGGACCTGATGGGTTGCATCCTAGGATATTAAAGGAAGTAGCTACAGAGATAGTGGATGCACTGGTAGTAATCTTCCAAGAATCCTTAGATTCTGGAAAAGTCCCAGAAGATTGGAAAATTGCTAATGTAATACCCTTATTCAAAAAGGGAGGGAGACAAAAAACAGGTAACTATAGGCCGCTTAGCTTCATCAGGAAAATGTTGGGGTCTATTATAAAGGATGTAAAAGCAGGTGAAGCATTTTCGCCCCCATCGTGGGGGAAGTGCGGGAGCAGGAGCACCTCCGATCGGCGCTCCCCTCCCTGTGCGCTCCCTCTGCGGGCGATGGCGGGGGGGGAGGGGATTCCCTGAGGCGGGAGTGCGCTCTTTCTGAGGCTAAGTGCTGTCTCAGGGAGATCAGTTCGGACTTCAAATTTTTAATAAAAACCATCCTAACATGTCCCCTCGTGTGACAATGTCACATGAGTTGGGACATGACCTTAACTTTTATTAATACTCAATGTGCAGATTTTAAATCATTCCTGAAACCTCATCCCACCCTTGGATGAGGTTTCATGCTTTTTCCGATGCCCGCCTTAAGGTTGGACGGACAGGTCCACTAATTATCTAAATTGTTTTTTAAATGGCCTCAATAGGCCGTTGACAGGTCAGTGGGCGCGTAGCTGACTCAGCTGCACCCCCGCCGACCTGAAAATTGAAATGACGCGGGGTAACGTTGGGAGTTTCACCCAACGTCATCGCACGTCATTTTACGCGTCGGCGAGTGGGCCCCGCCCCCACTCGCCGACTGGAAGATCCAGCCCCAGAGCATTTAGGAATGCGTAATCTAATCAAGCTGAGTCAGCATGGCTTCATGAAGGGGAAATCATGTCTGACAAATTTATTAGAATTCTTTGAGGAGGTACCAAGCAGGATAGATAAAGGAGAACCAGTAGATGTAATATACTTGGGGCTGGATTTTGCCGTTGGCGAGCAGGGGCGGGGCCCGCTCGCCGACACGTAAAATGACGCGGGATGATGTCGGGCAGAACTCCCGATGTCATCCTGCCCCATTTAAACTTTCAGGAAGGCGGGAGCGCAGCAAAATCAGCTGTGCACCCGTCGACCTGTCAATGGCCAATTGAGGCCATTGACAGGATCAATTAACCAATTAAAGGACCTGTCCGTCCAACCTTAAGGTTGGCGGGTCAGCCAGGAGCCCTGGCGGGGAATAGAAAAAACATGAAACCTCATCCACCGGCGGGATGAGGCTTCATGTAGGGATTTCAAAAGTTTAATAAACTTTTAGTATAATTTATGAACATGTCCCATCTCATGAGGGGGACATGTTAAGGATTTTTTTTCTATTTTTAACATTTTTAAAACTGTCAGCGATCTCCCTGAGGCTGCACTTAGCCTCAGGGAGATGTGTGCTCTTTAGTGCGCATGTGCGAAAGAGCGCACTCTCGCTTTTGGGGAACCCCTCCCCCGCCTGCACAGGGAGCGTATAGCGCTTCCCGCCAGAAGTCACGCTGGGCGGGCCTTAATTGGCTCACCCATGTAAAAATGGCAGCGGGGCCCGCTTCTCCATTGGGGATTGGCTCCCTGCCCGCCGGAGATTGGGTCGGGCCCGCCCGCCCGGTAGGCAGAAAATTCTGCCCTTGGATTTCCAAAAGGTGTTCGTTATGGTACCGCACATAAGGCTACTTAATAAGATCAGAGCCTATGGTAATGGGGTAGTATATTAGCATGAATAGCGGATTGGCTAACTAATAGAAGACAGAGGGCAGGATTTTCCCCTCGGCGATTTGGGGGCGGGGCCCGGTCGCCAAGGGGAAAATGACGTGGGATGATGTCGGGAGGAATCCCCAACGTCATCCCGGTCCCTTTAAATTTTTAGGAAGGCAGGCGGACAGCGAAATCAGCTGTCTGCCCGCCGACCTGTCAATGGCCAATTGAGGCCATTGACAGGCTTGTTAAGATAATTAAAGACCCTGCCCGTCCAACCTTAAGGCTGGCGGGGGTGCCAGGAGCCCCAGCGGGCTCCAGATTATTCATGAAACTTCATCTACTGGTGGGATGAAGTTTCATGTCCATTTTAAAAAAATGTAATAAATTTTAAGTGTTTATTATTAACATTGTCACATGAGGGGGACATGTTAATAATTTTAATATTTTTCTATTTTTAGAGTTTACTTACCTGTCACGAATCTCCCTGAGACAGGACTTTGCCTCAGGGAGCAGTGCGTGAAGGAGCGCACTTTGACAGTTGGAGATTCCCTCCCCCCGCACAGAAAGTGCATAGCGCTTCCTGTCGGGCAGGCCGCAGGGTGAACATTAATTGGCCCGCCCACTCAAAATAGCGGCTGGCCCCGTTTCAGTGGCGGGGGTTGGCTGTCCGCCCGCCGCCGAGCCGGTGGGGCCCGCCCGCCCATCAAGGGCAAAATTCTGCCCAGAGAGTTGGGATAAGGGGGGCATTTTCAGGATGGCAACCTGTAACTAATAGAGTGCCATAGGGATCAGTGTTGGGGCAACAATTATTTACAATGTGTATAAATGACTTAGATAAGAGAAGCGAATGTACTATTGCCAAAGTTTGTGGATGACACAAAAGTAGGTGGGAAGGCAAGTGATGAGGATGACACAAAGAGTCTACAGAGGAATAGACAGGTTAAATGAGTGGGCAAAAACTTGGCAGATGGAATATAATGTGGGAAAATGTGAGATTATGCATTTTGGCAGGAAGAATAGAGGAACCGAATATTATTTACATGGAAAAAAACTGCAGCTACAGCACAGAGGGATTTGGGACTCCTCGTGCATGAATCCCAAAAAGCTAACATACGTGTCCAGCAGGTAATAGGGAAGGCAAATGGAATGTTGGCCTTCATTTCATAGGGAATAGAGTATAAAAATAGGGAGTCTTGATAAAACTACACAAGGCACTAGTTATACCACACCTAGAATACTGTGAACAGTTTTGGTCCCCTTATCTAAGGAAAGATATACTGGCATTGGAGGCAGTCCAGAGAAGGTTCACTAGGTTTTTAGCAGGGGTATGGATATGGGGGGATTTTCTTATGAGGAGAGGTTGAGTAGGTTGGGCCTGTACTCATTGGAGTTTAGAAAAATGAGAGGCGACCTTATTGAAACACATACGATTCTTAGGGGGCTTGACAGGGTGGATGCTGAGAGGTTGTTTCCCCTTATGGGAGAGTCTAAGTCCAGAGGGCATAATCTCAGAGTAAGGGGTTGCCCATTTAAGACAGAGATGAGGAGGAATTTCTTCTCTCAGAGCGTAGTGAATTTATGGAATTCTTTACCGTTAAGTATATTCAAGGCTGAGGTAGATACCATTTCAATCAGTAAGGGAATCAAGGGTTTTTGGGACAAGGCAGGAAAGTGGAGTTGAGGATTATCAGATCAGCCATGATTTCATTGAATGGTGGAGCAGACTCGATGGACTGAATGATCTACTTCTGCTCCTACATCTTATAGACTTATGGTCTTATTTCTGCTCATTTCCCATCTAGATCTTTTGTCAGTGGTTTTAAATCTCTAACCAATTGACAGACTCACCCGAGGGAATAGTTTTTTTCTTTCTCCATCTAAATAATCAAACCATCTCAGCATCTCGATAGCCTCTATTCAGTCACGTCTTAAAAGTCCCACCTTTTCCAGCTTTTCCTCATCCCTCAAACACATCAGTTGGAAATCAAATTGGGCTGGATTACACAGTGTTTGCGTGCGGAGGGAGTGAGATGAGCATGGGGACGGTGGTGAATTGCATTGCTCGCTCCCTCACCTATTGCAAGAGTCGGACGGCAGCCGTCGTACCGAAAAAATGCCAGCCCCTTAGCCAGAACGTGCTGCTGGCAGGCTAAACAGGCAACGAGTGGGACTACCGCCCCTCAGTGGGAGGGAGCCCCGCCCAATAGAGCTACAGGCCAAACGGATTGGCCGCCAGCTCCGGCAGTCCCAGCAGCACCAGAACTCAGTAGTGGGCACTGCCGGTACTGCAAGTAGGCAAGTAGGCAGAATTTTGATGGATTCTGGAACCAGTTAAGTTCCTTGTTTTTAGAGCGGGGGTGGGGGAGGGGGAGGGGATGAGCCAGCCTAGGGAGGGGGGTGTGTGGGATTGGGGGTGGTTGGGTTGTGAAGGCCAGGTAGAGAAGAACAGAGGGGCATGGGGTGGGGGTAATATCTTGGAGAGGGTGCCCCTGGTGTGCACAGGGTACCCTCTGAAGGAAGTCTCCACCCCCACTTCCCTCCCACCTTTTTACAACTTGCGTTTAAAACACGGCCTAACCACCCTGCCCGCTGGTCCATGCCAAATGCATTATGATATGGGCAGCATAATATTCAGGCTGGTTGGCATGGTAACAAGCTCAACTGACCGCTAATTATTTATTCATAGTGGGCAGGCTGTCGATTTCGACACCCGCTCACTTACCATATTATGGGAAACAGCTTGAGGGTGGGCGGGAAGAGGCTGAACTTGCTACTCCTTATATTTTATATGCTACCCCTGCCAAAGTGATGCCCCAGGGTAGGTGGTTGGGTGGGCATAAAATCCAGCCCACTGTGTAGTTATTAACTCATTTGCTATTGCGTGTAAATTGGCTGCTCCATCCCTCCTTAATAGCACCGTGGGTGTACCTACACCACATGGACTGCAGGGATTCAAGAAGGCAGCTCACCACCACCTTCTCAAGGGCAATTAGGGATGGGCAATAAATACTGGCCTAACCCAGCAATGCTCACATCCCATGAATGAAAATAAAACATTTCCTACATTATAACAGTGACTACACTTCAACAAGTGTTTTAACATCTCGAAATTTCTTTGTGAAAGGTGCTACTAAAATGCAAATTCTTGCTTTAAGTCCCACCCTAAGTCCTAAGTTCTCAATTTTTGCCGATAATCTTATTTTGCATCATGATTCACAGCCATTGGTGCAAAGTACTGCGGCGATCGGCAACCTTGGTTAGTGAGTGGACCAAATGAGTGGCCCTCCTTCATCTCAGTGGGCTGCGAGATTGAAATCGAGCATCATAGCAGCACTTTGGTTGGACACAGAGGGAGCGCATGGTTCTCCCAGTCAATGTTGTGCGCAATCAGCACGCACCTCACCACGTGCCTTTGTTTTGCGTGCGTATCCCTTTGGTAATACCAGTAGGAAAAAAAAACTACGTGGACGGAAACCAGCGGAACCTGGCAGTCCTGAGCGCGGGCATCGGTCAACAAAATGTCCCGCGGGCTGCACTCAGAACCCTGATGGGCCAATGCGGCCTACAGGCCGCAGGCTGCCCACCGTTGCTCTACTGGTTCCAGGGATGAACCTGCAGTCGGGAATGAAAGTTGCATTCAAGTAAAACTTCAAGGGTCTGGGGAAAGTTAATGAAGACTGTCACAAGGATATATTTTAAGAAGCATCTGGAAAGCAATCAAGATATCTCAACAGGCCATCAATCTTTGTCGAGGCTGAACAGGCAAGGATTATAAAGGAGAAGGTCAGGATGAAGAGATGGAAACAAATAAAGCAATGTTATTTGCATCTTTAACATAATAAAATGCCCTAAGGTGCTTCACTAGAAGGTGGTGGCATTGTGGCATTGTCACTGGACTGGTAATCCAGAGACCCAGGGTAATGTTCTGGGGCAGCAGATGGTGCAATTTGGATTCAATAAAAATCTGAAATTAAAATTCCAATGATGATCAATGATATCGATTGTTGTTAAAAACCCATCTGGTTCACTAATGTTCTTTAGGGAAGGAAATCTGCCATCCTTACCTGGTGTGGCCTACATGTGACTCCAGACCCACAGCAGTGAATGACCCTTCACAGCCCTCTGAACAAGGGCAATTAGGGATGGGCAATAAATGCCCACATCCCATGAATGAACGATAAAAAAAAACAACAGCATGAGCAAAGATTCACTCCACAGAATAATAAAACACAGGGCAATGTCAGAAACATGTTTCCATTTAAATAGCCTTTACCAGCTGATACTTAACAAACTTTCTACTGTCCTCACAGACTCTGTTATTCCTGACTACTTCAATAACTCACCGATGTACCATCGCTTCTACCCCATGCCGCTTTTCCCATTTCTGCTTTGAACGTCTGACTGGACAAGATTAATTTTGTAATTAACTCTGATGCTGAACTGACGATCTGTTTTAATGTCTACGTTACGGTCCAGGCCTCCTCCCCCACTGTTTTGGACTCAAACTCACAGCCAAGAATGCGGTTTCCCCATCAGCAGACCCTAGGTGACCGAAAACTGTTCCTTGCCTATGCCGCCAGTTGGGGACAAAGATGGCCCAAGGGATAATGATTGAATTGAATTATATAGGACTGCAGAGACTATACAGCACAGGAAAAGGCTATTTCCATCCAACAAGTCCATACTGGCGTTTCAGCTCCACTCGAGCCTCCTCCAATCCTTTCTCATCTACCAGCATAACCCTCTGTCACCATTTCCCTCATATACTAACCTAGCCTCCCCTTAAATGCATCTATACTATTCATTTTAACCACTGCCTGTGGTAGTGAGTTCCGCATTCTCACCACTCTTTGGGAATAGAAGTTTCTTCTGAATTCCCTATTGGTTTTCTTGGTGAACATCTTATATTCTTCCCCACAGTTGGGAATATTCTCACTCTCTGAACTCTATCAAAACCTTTCACAATTTTAAAGGCCACTGTTAGGTCACCACATTGTCTTCCTTTTTCAAGAGAAAAGAGAGCTGATAGGTATAACCTCAAAACTCTGGTATCATCCCTGTTCCCTGCTGGAGATCTTGTGGAATACCTGCCCGGCCTCTTTCAACAGCTAACGGCTGTTTGTGACTCAGATACAAACATCTTGAGCAAAATCCATACGGGAAACAGAAGTTTCTTACTTTACTAGGTGCCAGGAAGGTATTCCATTAGAGACCTATGTAATGAAAGATAGCTGATCACTGTCTGCAATGATGCTACATTTGGACAATGGATATTGATAATGATATGCCCGCTACAGTTGTTTGCATTCAGCAGTTTGTTCGATGTTCTAAGGGTCACAGAAAGCTCAATAAGCATCAGTTTGCATTTATATAGTGCGTTTAATGTAGGAGTTTCACAGGAGCATTATTAATTTTTTTTAAAAATTACACCAAACCAATTAAGGAGATATCAGGACAGAAAATGAAAATCTTTGGTCAAAGAGGTAGGTTTTAAGGAGCATCTTAAAGAAGAAGAGCGAGGTGGGTGGGGGAGCGGGGGTGGTGGTGGGGTGATGGTGGTGGGCAGTGAGGTCCAGGGAGGGAATTCCAGAGCTTAGGCCCGAAGCAACTGAACTAAGCAATTAAATTTAATAACCAAAGTGTAACAGCTTAAAACTTCATGACTTGAGTGAATTGTAGAAATTGCAACCATGACCATGTATGGGCAATGAAATGGGAGTAAAGAAGGAGAAATCCATCCCTCTGGGAGTGCTGGAGTGGATTGGGTGTGAAAGCCTGATACCTACCATAGAGGCAGCAGGCGTGTGCAAAAGATGCTAGAAGACTGCATATAAAGCACATTAAACTTCCAATAGGAATTATGGAGACTCCCTATAACATGGACTAGAGTATGTGCTCGTTGCCCTCACACCTCTGTGACGTCTGCACTCCCCACCCTAAAAAGAAGTTCTGCTATTTCTTAATTAGCTAATTGTACCTGAAACCCCAGCTTTTTGACACCCACTCCACCCACAACAACTGCCCCCCACCCCCCCACCTCCCCCCCACCTCCTCCCCCACCCCATGTCATGTGCTGGGACCTCCACTAAAATGATGTCAATGAGGTGACATCACATAATGAGGCAAGGCCAGCTCATTTGTGGGAAGGTTGATGGCTAACCTGGTCCAGGCACCTCATGCCCATGATCTTGCAATCGACCCCTGGAAGTATAAATCTCCTCGACAATAAGAATAGAATCAGTCCCACAGGGAGTGATAGTGGTCATGTTGTTTTATGTTTTTTCTTTTCATTCGCAGAGCATGGAACCAAACAGAAACACCAATAAAATTTGGGCAATTACGATGTTCTTTTGTCTGATGAAGACTTGTCAATTGTGATGCCCTATTGAGCAGGCAGTAGAAAAGATTTAATAGATAGACTTAGTCAATAGAATACCATGAGTTGTTGGAGTATTGGGTTACCATGATGCCCCTTCACCTTTCAAACCATGGCCTGGTCCCAGAAATGCCTCAAATTTAAAATCTCCTTAACGGCTTTAGCCCCACCCTATTTCTGTAACCCCCTCCATCCCTACAACCCACCGACCTTTCTGCAATCCTCTAATTCTTGTCTTCTGTGCATCACAAGTTTCCTTCACCCCCCCACCAACCCCCCCACCACCCCCACCCCCCTACACTGGTGGCCTATCCTTCAGCCAGCTTTATCCTAAGCTCTGGAATCCCCTCCTCAAACTTCTCTGCCTCTTTCTCCTTCTTTAACATTCCTTAAAACCTACAACTTTGACCAAGTTTTAGGTCACCCGTTATAATGTCTCCTTATGTGACTCATTGTCAAACTTGTGTCCGATAATGCTCCAGTGAAGTGCCTTGGGATTGTTTCATTACGGCAAAGGTGCTATATAAATGCAAAATGTTGCTCACAGCCTGAAACCCTTGATCGCCTACTGCCTGTAAGAGAGCTTTATGGTATGCAACTTGGGCGATCATAATTCAGTCAGGCTACGGGACAAAGTTGCCTTGATTTGATATTGGTAGGGCATCTCAGGCAAGGGAACTGTCTCACTGCTGTAGTAGGAAGAGCCCGCAGGAACTCCTGAAGCTCTTTGCCTCCCCAAAATAAAGTTAAATTTTTTTTTTAATTCATGGGATGTGGGCGTCGCTGGCTGGGCCAGCATTTATCGCCCATCCCTAATTACCCTTGAGAAGGTGGTGGTGAGCTGCCTTCTTGAACCGCTGCAGTCCATGTGGTATAGGTACACCCACAGTGCTGTTAGGAAGGGAGCTCCAGGATTTTGACCCAGTGACAGTGAAGGAACGGCGATATATTTCCAAGTCAGGATGGTGAGTGGCTTGGAGGCCACAGGTGGTGGTGTTCCCATCTATCTACTGCCCTTGTCCTTCTAGATAGTAGTGATCGTGGGTTTGGAAGACGCTGTCGAAGGAGCCTTGGTGAATTCCTGCATTGCATTTTGTAGATGGTACACACTGCTGCTACTGTGCATTGGTGGTGGAGCTGCACTCATTCAGGCAAGGGGGGAGTATTCCAGTTTAACATGTTTAACACGTTTCCTCTTCAGTCGGACTGTCAGCTGAAACAGGCTGGAGCAAGGAAGACGTAAGCTCCAATCTTCAGTCCTACAGTGGCAAGAGGGCACTCTTGCCACCCAGAGGGATACCTTTAGGAAGAGAGTGGAGGTCACACTGTCAGTGCAAACAGGAGGGTCTATTGTACCACTGCCATTTTTCTAGGTTCCGTTGCCCTATTTCTGCCCAATAGACAGCCCCAATGTCTTCCTACAACACCTTCCTATGGTGCTTCCCCAGTAGCTTGCACCACAGCCTGCCCTCTGGCCAGATTTTGCAATTGCACAGTGTGACACGTTTTGATATGGAAAACCCATTATAAGCATGGAAATAGGGTGACAAATTTTGCAAGTTCATAAATGCTAATTTACAATGCTGGGGTTTATTTTTTTTTCCTTAAAAGCAGCACAAAGAAACTGTTACACTCTTCAATATACTGCCAAGTGATTTTTAAAAAAAAAACTTATAAGCATTGGGCAGCTACTGAGACTCTATTATGCAGATGTTTTGTGCATGGATGACCAGACAACTAGGCCAGAAAATCTAAAATAAACTTAATATAAGCTTGAATAAATGTCTTTTCAAACAGCAGAATAGGCAGATTTTTGGGATGGGTGGAAGTGGAAGTGGAAGCCGACTTTATTCATAGAAAATAATAAAAAAAACAAGCTGCAGCCACCATCGAGGTCAGCCAGTTCAAGCCCTGGGGACACACTTACAACTGATACAGACCAGTGTGACATTTGGCCTGAGCTGAGATTTTGCACGGGTGTGAGGGAGAAGAGCTCATGCTTACTCCAGTTTCTCGCTAGTGGGAATTTAACCTACCCCCTCAAAAGCAGGTTATCTGGTCATTATCACTTCGCTGTTCCTGGGAGCTTGCTGTGTGCAAATTGACTGCCATGTTTCCTACATTACAACAGTGAACTACGCTCCAAACTTACTTCTTTGGCTGTAAAGCACTTTGGGTTTTGCTGTGGCCCTGAACGGCATTGGATAAATGCAAACATTTCTTTTTCTTTCTCAGAAGCAAGTGAAAGCAATCGATCCTTATTTGCCTTTGAGTCGGGGTAAAGTCACAGAGGTGGCCCTGAGCTTGAAAAATCAAGCTTTTATGTCTTGTGCTGCACCACGATCCGATTACGGACTGTTTTCACCTACTTCCATGTCCATGACATCGCCCGACACAGCCCTGCCTCAGCTCCATTTATTGCTGAAATACTCATCCGGCCCTTTGTTACCTCAAGACTCAACTCTATCAATGCAGTCCTAGCTGGTCACTCTCCAAGGGCGGGATTTTCCACACCCGCCCGCCGCCGCCGCTGGGATCTTCCGGTCCCGCCGCAAGTCAATGGGCTTCTGGCTGGGGCACTGCCTCGCCCTCGGTGGGTCCCACCCTCGGCGGAACCGAAAAATCCCGGCCAATATGCCTAAGCTCATCCAAAACCCTGCAGCCTGTGTCCTAACATTCACTAGCCATCCCTGTCCTTGCTGGCCTGCCCGGCAAATTCCACCCCCCCCCCCCCCACCCGGTAAGCTAACCCTTTTAACCCTGGTATCAATTCTGCACTGCACCCTCCAATATATTCTTCCCAAAGTGCAGTGCTCAGAACTGAACGTAGTACCCGAGATGGGAATTAGTCAGAGCTCTATACAGCTGTAACACAACTTCCATGACTTTCCATTGCAACCCCCTTGACATAAAAGCCAACAACAACCCATTAGCCTTTTAAATTATTTTTTTTGCACTTGTCCACTATCTTTTAATGATTTCTGCACCTGGACCCGTAAATGAGTATTGGCTGAGTATTGCTGCTTGCTACCCAACAGCCCATCCGAATGCTTAATTTTATTCATAATTGTTTTCTTTACAACTCACATGGTTAAGATGTCAAAAGTGAAAGCAAATTTCTGCGGTTGCCGGAAATGCGAAATAACGGAAGGAAAAGTGCTAGAAAACACTCAGCATGTCAGGCAGCGTTTGTGGAGAGAGGAGCAAAGCTAACGTTTCCTGTCAATGGCTTTTCATCAGAATGGTTAAGCTGTTGTTAATTCGATGATTGAAGGAAGCTGTAACCACACACCACAAACAGGGTGGGAGTAGCTTTGTCTTTGGGAAATAGTGTAAAATGGGTGGCATCATTGTCCGTTATGCATCCCTCCCAATTTTCATGTCTATTAATTCATGGAAATCAACGGGGAGGATTTTTCCCTCGTCAGGCGGGCTCGGCTGGGGGGGGTTGGGGAGCTGACCGCCGCCCGCGATCGGGGCCAGGCCGCAATTTCACACTGGCGAGCCAATTAAGACCCGCCCAGCGTGAAACACGAGCGGCAAGTGCTCAGCATTGTCTATGTAGGAGGGGGAGGAGGGCGAGGGCAAACTTAGCGCATTCGCACAGGTGCGCGCTTGAAAATCTCCCTGAGGCAGCTCCTGCCTCAGGGAAATGAACAGTTTTCAAAATAAAAATGTAAAGGTTTATAAAATGTTATAAAACATGTCATTAGTATTGACATGTTATTAGTTAAATTTTAAAATTTTTATTTTATTTTTATTCGCTGTTAGCATCCTTATCTCACCCGTGGATGAAGTTTCCTAAAACACGCAAAAGCCTCTTTATTTTAGTGGAAAAATTCTTTTAGTTACATTGTTAATGGCGTTAAGAGGTCTTTTGATTGTCGGCAGGCATGCTGCCAACTCCAGCATGCACCTGCTGACCGAAATATCGTGCCGCGATGTCACGTCATTTTACTCTCGGTCGGGTCAGGCCTGTGCCCACCCACCGAGCTAAACATTCACCCCCCAAGAGAGCTCTGTGTAATGAATTGAATAATAACACCTAAGTGATATCATATACCAAAGCCCATTGTCGCATGGCTGCAGAATGGGGCTTTGTGCAAAGCAACAGGGGAATGATACAGCTTTAGCAAAACTTTGGATTATTGGGAACTTGGAGAAACGGACAAATTAAAAGCAAGCCCAACCAATTTTTCAAAACGGGGAAACAAAGATTTCTTTTAAACATGGTCAGTGTGTACTATCTGCAAGATGAATCACAGCAACTTGCCACGGCTGCTTCAACAGCACCTTCCAAACATGGGACCTCTCCCACCTAGAAGAGCAAGTGCAGCAGATGCATGGGAACCCCACCACTTGCAAGTTCCCCTCCAAGCCACACACACCATCCTGACTTGGAACTATATCGCTGTTCCTTCATGGTGGCTGGGCAAAAATCCTGCAACTCTCTCCCTAACAGCACGGTGGGTGTACCTACACCACATCGACTTCAGCGGTTCAAGAAGGCAGCTCACCACCACCTTCTCAAGGGCAACTAGGGATGGGCAATAAATGTTGGCCCAGCCAGCGAAGCCCCCATCCCATGAAAGAATGAAAAGAATGGGCAGCCCACCTCGAACATAAACTTCCTACTAAACTTACCTTAAAGTCTAAAGATTTGCAGTAATATATGAAAAGAAGAGGCAAAATAGAGGTTGTAACCCAGTCCTGACCTTAGAATTATAAACACATATGAGACACATTCTGCTGAAGTGTTATTCTCAAAGCAAATTGAATTTTGAAACTTACTATCTTGTCTATACTTTGTTAACAGTTGGAAAATTTGAAATTTAGAATTGTTAACGCCTACGTGGCGCTGAGAGTATTGAGAGGGACAAAGAAAAAGAGAGCAATAGCTTTTCTTTTTGTTCAGGTTGTTCAATTTTCTTTTAGCCATTTGTATTTTAAATCCAACTAATTATCTCCATTAATTTGCTTATTCTGGTAAGATACAAATGCTAATTGCTGACATCTATGATACAGAGATATTGAGAGAGTGGCACAATAAGAATTGAAGACACATGGTTTCTTTCCACTTTCTAATTTGATTGTTTTATTTAATTGAATTCTAAAAGAAAACAAACATTGTGGAAATATAATAAGAAAGGAGGGGAAGGAGATGCTTGAGCCTGAGGCCTGAAATTTCATAAAAGTGGAAGGGCTCTACACCGTAGCCAAAATAGCACCAAAGCTCACATTCTAGAAGTCCCACCTGCGCACCCAGCACCCACCATTTTTACTGGTGGTGGGGGTGGTGGGGGGGTGAAGGAATGGGGGCGGGTTTTATTTTGCACATCCACAGTTTACGGAGGGAGCTGCACATGTAAAAGTGCATCCTGCAACTTCCATTACTTGGATATCCAAAACACAACTTGTGAAATTTATACACTTGATGAAAAGGCCTAAAGCTGCTGGAGTTATTTGGAGAAGTAAGGTGCCCTTTTGGTGAGGTAGGGTACCCTTTTTTAGAGGTAGGGTATATTCTTGGAGACACAAGGCATCCATTTGGGAGAGGTCAAGTACCCTTTGGGAGAGGTAATGTGCCCTTTGAGAAAGGTCACATACCCTTTGGGATTGTTAAGAGTAGATATGAATATGCGTAAAATGTGGATGAGCTCTTTGGAACTGTCAAGCTGTCAAGTAATTTAAATCCTCAGGCCCTTTAAATTTTTGAAATAAGCACAGGGGTTTCCCTGTGCTGCTAACTCATTGCTTAGACAGATCATGTGATCTTACAGCACAGGATTATTCTTAAAGCTACAGTCCTACGCTTATCAAAACTATAATTACTACAATAGGGCTCAATGATATCATCTCTCATTTTTCGAAATGAAAGAGAATATAGGCCCAGTTTCCTCAATCTCTCTTCATAGGACAGTCCCACCATCCTGGGAACAAGTCTGGTGAACCTTCATTGTACTCCATCTATGCCAATAATATCCTTCCTAAGGAAAGGGGACCAAAACTGCACACAGTACTCCAGGTGCCGTCCATCTAATGTTCCGCACAATTGAAGCAAGACTTTGCTTCAGAAGCACTTCTTCACACAGAGCAAAGTGTAAATCTGGAACTCTCTCCCTCAATTCCTGCTGAGATTGGCAGCCAATTGAAAATGTCAAAACAGAGATTGATAGGATTTTTAAAAACAGAAATTTCCGGAAATACTCAGCAGGTCAGGCGGCATCGGTGGAGCGAGCAATCGAGTTAACATTTCAAGCCGAATATGATTCTTCTTCTGAATAAGAGTCATAGTTGACTCGAAATGTTCATTCTCTTTCTCTCTCCACAGACGATGCCAGACTTGCTAAGTTTTCCAGAAATTTCTGTTTTTATTTCAGGTTTCCAGCATCTGCGATATTTTTATTTTATTGATGGGTCTTTGTTAGGCAAGAGTTTTGGAACCAAGTGGGTGGGCGGAGTGAAGATGCAGATCAGCTATGCTCCGATGGAATGGAGGAACAGACTCGAAGGGCTGAACAGCCTGCCTACCTCTACTCCTGTATTCATGTCATTTCATTACCACACCATGCCATAGCCACAGATGTGTATTTGATGCAACACTTTATTACATAGGTGGACACAAAGGGAAAGATTTTCCCAGTCCCAGGCTGGCCGTCTGGGAGGCTGGGAAAATAGTGGGAAGCCACATTGGGGTGGCTCCCTGACACAGTCCCACCACTGAGTAAATTTCCTAGCGGTGGGACCACCCGCATGGAGGCAGGCAGCCAACTCAAACAGTCATTGGCTGTAATAAAGGCAATTCTCCTGGGCCTCCAACAAAACGCTAGTGCTGGAGCTGCTCCCCCGCTGTATGGGTAGATCACCAGCTTCATGGAGACCAACATGAGGGAGTCTGGGGGAGGGAAGCCCGTTGGAGCTGAAGGATCCCTGGCCCCAGTGGACCATTTGAAAGGGCCCCTCGGATTTTTAATGTTTTACTTACCTGTCCGAGGCGCATTCTCAATCGCTGAACTTCCCGTGGGGCAGCCAAGGCTTCAGAGTGGCCAACCCTCTGATAGGGCCAGCAGCATCTACACCCTGCCCATTGCCCTTAATTGTACGCGAGCCTGGAAGTGACCAGGAGGCTGTCTTCGGGAAGATTGATGAGCTGGTCCCACTACCAACAAGTGCAGTCCATTTGCCTGTGTCCCTAAGCCTGTGGTAAAATTCACCTCCAAAGGCGAATAGTATTAGATAGGTTAAGCGGGTGGGCAGAAAATTGTCAGATGGAAAATAATGTGGGAAAATGTGAATCAAAAATGATCAGGAGTAGGCCATTGGAGACAGACTACAGAATGCTGCGGTACAGAAGGATCTAGGTATCCTTGTACATGAATCACAAATGGTTAACAGCAGGGATAGCAAGTAATTAGGAAAGCAAATGCAATGTTAGTCTTTATTGCAAACGGGATTGAGTATAAAAGTAGGGAGGTCTTGCTACAACTGTACAGGGCATTGGTGAGCCTGGGTATTGTGCGCAGGTTTGGTATTCTTACTTAAGGTGGGATATACTTGCATTGGATGCTGTTCAGAGAAGGTTCACTAGCCTGATTCCGGGGATGAAGGGATTGTTTTATGAGGAAAAGTTGAGCAGGTTGGACCTATACTCATTGGAGTTTAGAAGAACGAGAGGCGATCTTATTGAAACACATATGATTCTGAGGGGGATTGACAGGGTACGATGTTTCGCCTAGTGGGGGAATCTAGAACTAAGGGACACAGATTGAGATTAAGGGGTCACCCATTTAAGAAGGAGTTGAGGAGGAATTTCTTCTCTCAGAGGGTCATAAATCTTTGGAATCCTCTACCTCAGAGAGCAGTGGAGGCTGTGCCATTGGATATATTAAAGGCTGAGATAGGCAGATTTTTCGATAAGCAAGTCAAGGGTTATGGGGAACAGACGGTCAAGTGGAGCGGAGGCCAAGATCAGATCAGCCATGATCTTATTGAATGGTGGAGCAGACATGAATGGCTTTATGGCTCCTATTTCTGATGCTCTTATGTTCTTATCTTACCATTTTCAGGCTGGGGATGAAAATGTCATCAAATAAACCCCCTGAAACAGGCCACATTTAACCGCGGTGCCTGTTAAAATGCAGAGACTGTTTTCCTCAGCTCACGTCCGTGCCAAAGGTAATTAAACAACTGCTCGCCAAAAGCTTGCCTGTGATCACAGTGTGTGTAGAGCAGCCTTATCTGTCATAGCTGCGTGTACACTGTGTTGAGCACTGCCCCTGTCCTATATACGGTGCTGAGACACAACAGGGATTTTTCATTCTGATGAAGGCATGGTGTGATACTCGACTATCTCTTGAGGGAGGCGAGATGTGGGAGAGAGAAAGAAAGTTAAACTCCCTCAAGCATAGCCCAAGGACATTCTGCAGCCTCAACGTGAAGACATAGGCTCAGTCATCCTTTAAAAAATGTTTTTTTTGCACTTGGTTTTTTTTTTAAAAGTGCAGAATGTCTCTGCGATGCATAAATTAGATTTGTTTCTCATTAGCTCTGTACCCACCCCAAATCAACATATTGTGTTAAGTAAGTTTTCTAGCCAGCTCCCAGCAGGTGATTAACTACGAATTGATCGATAACAAAGATATTCATCGTCTACCTTCATACGCTTGTCTCGGAGTCAGTGACACTCTCTAGTCCTCTTTCAGGGATAGTATTGATCAGTACTTTCTCTTCAGGACAGATTGATCTGATAAAAGTTGAAAACATCAGTTCTGGTTTCAAAACAAAATAAAAACAGAATTACCTGGAAAAACTCAGCAAGTCTGGCAGCATCGGTGGAGAAGAAATCAGTCAACGTTTCGAGCCCTCATGGCCCTTCAGCAGAACTGAAGCATAGTTTCAACAAGGGAGAAATATAAATTGGTTTAAGGTGGGTGGGGGGGAAGAGACACATTGAGGGTGTGGTGTGAGCAGATAATCAAAAGATGTCAGAGACAAAAGGGTCAAAGAGGTGTTGAAGGTGGTGGTCTTTGTCTGAGAAAAGTGCTAATTAAGAATGCAAGACAGGATATTCAAAGTACAGCTCTAGTGGGGGTGGGGTGGAAAGACTAAAGGTTTTAGTTTTAGATTTAAAAATAATGGAAATAGGTGCGGAAAGAAGAATCTATATAAATTATTGAAAAAAAAGGCGGGTGGGGGGGGGAAAAGAAACGGGGTGGGGATGGGGGGAGGGGGAGTTTAAGATCTAAAGTTGTTGAATTCAATATTCAGCCCAGAAGGCTGTAAAGTGCCTAGTCGGAAGATGAGGTGCTGTTCCTCCAGTTTGCGTTGGGCTTCACTGGAACAATGCAGCAAGCCAAGGACAGACATGTGGCCAAGAGAACAGGGTGGAGTGTTAAAATGGCAAGCGACAGGGAGGTTTGGGTCTTTCTTGCGGACAGACCGCAGGTGTTCCGCAAAACGGTCGCCCAGTTTGCGTTTGGTCTCTCCAATGTAGAGGAGACCGCATTGGGAGCAACGAATGCAGTAGACTAAGTTAGGGGAAATGCAAGTGAAATGCTGCTTCACTTGAAAGGAATGTTTGGGCCCTTGGACGGTGAGGAGAGAGGAAGTGAAGGGGCAGGTGTTGCATCTTCTGCGTGGGCATGGGGAGGTGCCATAAGTGGGGGTTGAGGAGTAGGGGGTGATGGAGGAGTGGACCAGGGTGTCCCGGAGGGAACGATCCCTACGGAATGCCGTCAAGGGGGGTGAAGGGAAGATGTGTTTGGTGGTGGCATCATGCTGGGTTCTGGTTTCACGCTGGGAGGAAGATGTGAAAGACAACGACTTCCGTAGAATACATCCTGGCCAGAAGTGTGATGTTGTGGGATATGCATTATTTATTTATTCATTTACAGGATGTGGCTATCAGTGGCAAGGTCAGCATTTATTGCTCGCTCCTAGTTGCCCTTGAGAAATTGCCTTCTTGAATACATCTGAGTGGCTTGCCAGACCACTTCAGAGGGCAGCTAAGAGTCAACCACATTGCTACTGTTCTGGAATCACATGTAAGCCAGGCAGGATAAGGACAGAAGATTTCCTTCCCTAAATAACAGTAGTAAAGCAGATGGGTTTTTGCAATAATCGAATAGTTAATGGTCACCCTCTCCAACAAGACTTCAATTCTAAATCCTCATCCTTGTTTTCAAACCTCACCTCTCCCTATCTGTGCAATTTCCTCCAGCCGCGCAACCCTCCAACTTCTCCGCGCTCCTCCAATACTGATTTCTTGCTCATCCCAGTGCCTTCAGTTGCTTTTACCCTAGTCTCTGGAAATCCATCTCTACACCTCTCTGCCTCCCTACCTTGTTTCCCTTCTTTAGGACAGTCCTCAAAACCTGCCACTTTGTCCCAGTTTTTGACCACTCTTCTTATTCTCTCTTTGTGTGGCTTGATGTCCAATTTGTTTTGAAAACGCTCCTGTAACGCATCTTGGGAAATCTTATTATGCTGAAGCTGCTACATGATTGTAGTTTGCTGTTGTTGATTTAAACAAAAAATAATTTCTTCCTCCCTCTCCTGAAGGTCTTGCATCTTGCTCACTGCCCTCAGCTACTTCGCTGAAGTGGTAGTTCATGTCTGAAGGCGAGGTACTGATTGATAGCTCGCCTATCTAACAAGGCGGCTGAATCGAATTCACTTCTCAGCTTGCACCTACATATCTTTTCATGGAAGGATGACTAGCTGGTGATCAGGACCAGGCAATTCCAACCGCCTTCCTTTTCTTGTTTCTCCCCTTCCTTTCTGAACTGCTTCAGATACACCCGCAGGGATGTTAGTGTGGGAATTCCAGGATTTTGACCCAGCAGCAACGAAGGAACAGCGACATAATTCCTAAACAGGATGATGTGTGGCTTGGGGGGGAACTTGCAGGTGGTGGTGCTCCCATGTGCATGATGATGTTGATCTTTCAGAGTTCAAGGTGCTGTAAAAGGGGCCTTGGTGACTTGCTGCAGTGCATCTTGTGGATGGCGCACACTGCTACTACTATGCACCAGTGGCGGAGGGAGTGAATGTTTAACATACTAAATAGAATGCCAATTCAGCAGACTCTTTTGCCTTGGATGGTGTCGAGCTTCTTGAGTATTGTGGCTTTTTCATTGCTTCCAAGTAGTTTGGAATCTGGAGCACAGTTATGGTGGATAATTGGTAGGGGGCAATTGTTCTTAACCTGGCCTTTACTCTTTGAAGTCATGACCCAAGCATTTCCTGAAGTGAATTGTTGGAAATAGGTAAATCAGGATAACTGTAGATATGTGTTACTGTGTGAGGTGAATTAGAGGGCAGTTGTAGCTGCTTGTAATTTTCTGGTTCCAGATCAGAAGAAGCCAGCATAAAATGGACATGGTCTTCTCTAATATAAACGCAGAAAGTGCTGGAAATACTCAGCAGGTCTGACAGCATCTGTGGAGCGAGAAACCGGTTAACGTTCTAAGTTGAATACGACTCTTCTTCAGAAGAGTCATATTGGTCATGGCTTTCTCTATTTGTACACACTGCCCCGGATTTTGTGGTATTAACGACAGCAAAGCTGTCAACCAATTAGAAATTACTGCATTGACGAGAACTTCCCCTTTTATGCTCTTAGTCTCACCGTAATAAAAGCCTGATGCAGTTACTCTTTACGAAATGAGGTGTCACTGAGATTTCAGAGATGTACTATCTTCATAATTATCTTTGAAAAACCTTTCTGGTTCTGAAAAAATAATTTTATATTTGTGGAATATCAAATGTCTCCCATTATGATAAAAAGATTTGTATATATTTAAAATAAAATTTTTGAGGAAAACAAAATGTTCATAATGATTCAGCTTTGACCTTAGTTCCATATGTATGTCCCAATTATTTATTTTGCTTTCTGTAAAATTTCAAGTGAAGTGCATTTCACTTCCGTCTTTACTGCCTGTGAGAATACTTCAATATGATTGGTTGATTACCCCGCTTTATGACATCATGGTTGCTGGACATCTGGAGATCCACTTGATTGGTACCAGATTCAAACTACTATTGGAAAAGGCAAAATCAATGCCACAGAGATCGTTAGGATATTGTGGGCAACTTTCTTTGCGGTCAACAGTGAGTGGCATCACTTCACTTTTGATCGCAAAATCCAGGCTATTATTTTACAATTGGAACAAAGTATAATGCTTTGAAGTGTGAAGTCTGGCATTTGTGCTGAGATGTGTTTGTAGTTCTCCCACTGCATGGCTCATGGGTTGTACGACTGGAATAAGTGCACAATGAGGACCAATTCTACCCCAGTTAAGTAATTTTGAACTACAATCATTGCTGTAATGTGAGGGAATGCAGCGGCTAAGTATTAACCATGCCACCAGGAGAACTAGCCTGCTCCCCTCCAAAATGGTACAATGGAATCTTCTACATCAGATTGGGCCTCAGTTTAATGTCTCATGCAAAATCTCTCACATCTGACAATGCAATGTTCCATCAGTGATGTGTCAGCCTAGATCATTTCCTACAATGTAATTTAGGGGTAGGAGAGCTACCAATTGAGCCATACCAGATTACTTTATTCTTTAAACCCGGCTGAAGAACCAACCCCGCTTTACCAAGTTGCTTGTCTTGAGTGCAGAAGTATCGTGAGCGCACTGTGTCTTACAGTTCCATCAGTAGAAATGGAAGATAATCCTTCTAAAATTTGCAAGGCATAATTGTTAGGCACTTTGGCATTATGCAGCAACAGATTATGCAAATGCAGCATTTCAGTGTTTGCTAATTAGCCATGAATATTTACACTGTAAGAAAACAAAAGTAAATCCAATCTTTATGAAACTAAAAACAGTGTAATCATTATGCTGTTGAGGGGTAAAGTATTAGTAATGTTCACTAATGGCAGCTAATTACCACATGTGGATTAAGTTAATTGAAACTTAATTTAATTGCGATGTGTTTCTGTAACTCAAAGCGTTACATTTTACCTGTGTAAATGCCCTAGAAATTTGTGGTGGTGATATTAGCTGACAAACTCATTTCTTGGAATTCTTCTCTCAGTCACTTAATGGGGTCAGCGACTTTACTTGTTTTTGATGAACATGACAATGTTGGAGCGTAATTTCTTGTACCAAAACTAAGACCTTGACCCAACTGTACAAAAGAAAACACTTCATGACGCCTTATCACGTCATACTTATGCCTTTTAACCACAATTAATTACTTTTAAAAGCAGTTATTGTGGTTATGCCCGTGACTGTCGCAGATATTTTGCGCAGCCGGCAACCATTTTGTGCACCGCAATGCGACGGCTTCTGCGGTAATTATGGTTTTAACTCATGTGTAATATACCTTTAAGAAGAATGTTTGTTAAGGAAGATCACGTGATATTTAATACCCAGTAGGAGAGTAGCACGAGCTGCCTCTGTAGTTAGTAGTTAGTAGTGTAGAGATAGAGTTTGAAGTGAAAGTGCGCGTGTAGTTGCTGCAGGCTGCATTTGTAAATAAACTAGAAGTTTCCCGCCAAAGAAGTGCCTGCTGATCAACTCTATCAACAGTACCAACTCGGCCCTCTCACAACAAACTGGCGGCCAGGATCCAACAGTATCCTATATTCATTTTTTTGTGGTGCTATGTAGAGAGGAGAACACTAATCGGCAGTCCTCAGGTAACTCTCTGTCTCTAATAGTGGGAGCTTTACCTTCCATCTCAGGTGGTAGGCAGGGCCTCAGCTAACCATCTCGTTTAAGGATAACATCTTTCATAATGCAGCAACCATTCGCCACTCTTTTAGAGAATCAGCCTTGTTTTAGTGCTTAGAGTTAGGATTGCACCCACAATACTCAAATACGGAGACAAGAACACCAACAACCAAGCCAAGCTGAGGGAATAGGTGCTGTAAAAAATGACTATGATGATGAACTTTTCAGGCTAGAGTTGTTAGGATGTGTGGCATCATGTGTCAGTTTTTTTAATTCATTGCCCAACATGGCAAACTAGGTCAGTGAATTATTTAGGCCTCACTGTCTAAGATGCCTAAAATTCAGTGTAAATGCCTGTGTCATAGGTCAACTGCTGCCCTGTTGCTATGCATGGTTACATGGTCACACAAAGAAGAGCAGAGGACAACTGAAAGGTGGAAATAAAAGCAAAATACTGCGGATGCTGGAAATCTGAAATACAAAATATGAAAGGTGGAGATGTTGTGTTAACCGGTTTCCAAGCGGAGGATGGTTCTTGAGGGGGTTTGCTGCATTAGATGCCCAGCCTCAATGGCATCACAGAACAAAGCGCCTTCCCAAACCCATTCAGCTCCATCTGTTGATCTTTAACTTGGATGGGAGATGGGCAGTGACTTCACCGAGATTCTCTTCTGTTCTCGGATTGCTTCAGAAGTTGGCAATTCAACATTAGGTTCAAATCATACAGCTTTCATTTTCTTGGCATGACTGAAATCCTCTCCAAATACAAAGAAAACTTAGATAAAACATCCGTTTTTTTCTCTGGTTTGTGAAATGCTTGTTTCAGGAATGTGTATGTGTATTCTTTCTCATTTAAATTATTTTCTGAGAATGTATTTCTCCTGTTGTGCTTATGTTTATATTGCCGCCTTTTGGGTTGATACCAATCTGCCTTTGACTGTTGGATTACAGAATTACAAAATGGTTCCAGCGCGGAAGGAGTCCATACAGCCCATCATGTCCATGCTGGCTCTCGGCAAGAGTGGTTCACCACCACCCCCCGCCCCCCCCCACCCCCCCCAACCGGCACCCCTCACTCTTTCCACTTGGCCTTTCAAATCTTTTGCCTACAAGTACTTACCCAATTCCCTCTTGAAATCCCCACAATTGAATTTGACCACTTTTCCACACTCTCAGACATTCCAGATCCTAATCACTCGCTGGATAAAAATGTTTTTCCTCGTTTCACCATTGGCCCTTTTGCCAATCACATTAAATCGGCGTCCTCTGGTTCTTAGTCCTTCGGCCAATGGAAAGAGTTTCTCTCTATCTACTCTCTCATGAATGAGACTCCATACTCCATGTAATAATTAATTTTCAGTTGCGGGGAGGTTGATTGATAGTAATTAATACTTATTACATTGTTAGAAGGGTACTTCGACTGGAATAGAAAAGACATAACTTTCTGTGGCAAGCTTAGTTCATACCCCTCCTGTGCAAATATAGACACAATTCAATGCACTTCAATGGTAAACTAGACAACAAGAAGCTGTTTTTTTTGTGATGCTAATGTTGGAACTGCGCAACTCGGACAACAACTTTGGATGTTTCCTGCTTAATCATATATCTTAACTCTCTCCTGAAGTTGCTGCACCATTTGTGCATAAAGAAAAGAAAAGCTTCATTAACTTCACTATTGTTTCGAGACCAATTGCTGACCCATTGACATTTTATTCACCAAAGCATTCAATTGTGATGGGAGATTGAGAACTGGAAATGGAGCGGTCTTATGCTTTCTGAATCACCAAAACCATCCTGTAATTGTAAATTCATGTAGCAGTAACACTCCTGTGTAGTTCTTGAAGCCTAACTTGCTCATTCATTTACAGAACATGCGTAATTACTGTCTAATAATATATAATAATATAATGTCTACATGGCTGATATTCTGTCCTCAGTTATGAATCAGTTCATGCCGAAAACATTAATGACCATTAATCCTGGTCACAGTGATGAGAGATGACTATTTATTGGAAAAAACTCCTAAGAAATAAATCAAAAACACTTTTTAAATGTCTCTGAGCTTCAGTTTTATTTCCCCAATGGTTTCACTTCAGAACCCAGAAAATAAATTACAGTTCCACAGCACGGAGTTCCCTGTGGTACCTCACTCACATGCCTGCTATTCATCTGCCAGTATTTACTGTGAGTGTTATCAGCCCATCACCAGCCAAGACCCATCTCGTCCTTACCTGGTTCATTTGTGTGCCTTTCCAATAGGGGCCACTCTGCAGCATCAAAGGAACAAGAAGAGGCCATTTAGCCCCTCGAGTTTGTTCCCCCATTCAAAGAGATCATGGCTGATCTGCACCTGAACTCCATCCACCCAGCTTGGTTCCATACTCCTTAATACTATTAGCTAGCAGACGTTTATCTGTCAGACTTTAAATGATTGATTGAGCAAACATCTTTTTTAGTGTGAGAGTGTTCCATATTTCTGCCGCTCTTTGCATTAAGTGTTTCCTAACCTTTCTCTTAAATGATCTGTCTTTGATTTTAAGGTCATGTTCCCTTGTCCTAGAGTCCCCCATGAGTAGAAAACTTTTCTCTCTGTTTAGCCCATAATTTATTTCAAAATCATAAATAAAACATCAATCACATCACCTCTTAACTTTCTATACCTCTTCTATGTTTTCTATTCCAGGAATACAAGCCTATTTTATCTCTCCTCATAATTAAACCTTGGCAATCTGTGCTGTATTCTTTTCTAAGGTGCAGCACCCAGAACTGTGCACAGTATTCAAAAATAATTTGCATAGTTGTGGCAAAGCTTCTTGCCCTTTATTATTCTAGCTCCCTAGTTATAAAGGCAAACATTCTATCAGTCTTTTTTGATTCTTTTTTGTCAGTTCGTGATCTGTGCCCATGGAACAGGAACTCTCTGATTTTCCCTTTTTCTAAGCCCAACTCCCTTTGGCTGTTGAAAGCAGTTCCACTGTTTCACTGTTACTGGGAATTCGTTAAAAGTGGGAATTCAACTGGTAAATATTTTTCAAGTTCAATTTTGGAGTAAGAGTCAGATCCTGACCTTGAACGAACAACCCAGAATTAACAGCCTTTAAGTCAAGTAGCCTAGCTAGACAGGCAACTGTCGTAGTGGCAGTTAACTGCCAATCACCTGAAAACCCATTGCCTGAATAGGGCCCAAATTAGATGTTGATAACCGTAGCAGGAAGCTAGGCTAAAGAGGGACTCATCACAGATCTATATAAGAAAGGGACTTTTTAAGCGCACAACCAGTTAGAGGTGCACGATCAGTGAGGGGAGACTTCAGCCTGAATGAGACAGAGACTGAGTGAGTATATTTGGGAATTTTGTTCAAAGTGGGAATTCAACTGGCAGATTTCAGGTTACTGTCAGATCAGCCATGATCTTATTAAATGGCGGAGCAGGCATGGGGGTGCTGAATGGCCTACTCCTGCTCCTGGTTCTTATGTTCGTATGCCTCGATACGCAAATCAATAGGTGCACAGTAAAACCAATTCTAGATTTTCCATCAATTGTTTTATGCTATTGGTGTTAGCAAAATTAAACCCTAATGGGATGAAAGGGGCAGAAAGCAGAGAGTAGTGATGAATGGCTGTTTTCCAGACAGGGGAGGGTTGAGGATCACGAGCAATAAGTCTTCCTGTAAAATTCATCCTGGTTAAGGGGAGATTTCATGGAGGCATTCAAAATTATGAAGGGCTTTGATAGGGTAAATAAGGAGAAACAATTTCCACTGTCAGGAGGGTGGCTAACCAGTGGACACAGGTTTAAAATAATTGGCAAAACATCTGGGGGATGGGAGATGAGGAGAAATTATTTGACGTAGCGAGTTATTCTGATCTGGATGCACTGTCTGAAAGGGGAATGGAAGCAGATTCAATTGTAACTTTCAAAAGGTAATTATAATGCAAAAATAAAAACCCCAAGGGCTAAATTTGGGAAAAACTCCAGACAATTCTACCTTTCTTACTGACACAGTCAGGAAGGGTACGAGAAGACCATGGTTTTATCAGGGACCCTCACTGGGTTACTTGAAGGGTAAGATTTTCAAGGCTAGGGGAAATGGATACAGGCATGGGACCAAATGGATAGCTCTTCCAAAGGACTGGCACTGACACGATGGCCAAAGTACCTCCTTCTGTGTGGTACCGTTCTAAGGTCCTGCGATTTGACCCCTCTTTTGCCTGCATCCATCTACCAATTGGTAGCAAGCCACCCAGTTTCAGGGAAATTAGGGATGGGTGACAAATATTGTCCTTGGCTACGACGTCTACATCCAATTAAATATTAAAAGAAAACACTTGGCCTCAACCTTGGCAATGACACAACCTGTTCAGTCGACCCTGCAAAGCCCCCTCACTAATATTTGGGGGTTTGTGCCAAATTGTGCCCCAGACTAGTCAAGCAACAGTCTGACATAGTCATATTCATGAATCATACTTTACAACCAGTGTCCCAGACTCATCCTTCACCTGGGCATGTCCTGCCCCACCAGCAGTTCAGACCCACCAGAGGTGGTGGCGGCACAGTGGTGTATAGTCTGCAGGGAGTTTCCCTGGAGCCCTCAACATTGACTCCAGACTCCATGAAGTCTCATGGCATCAGGTTAAATATAGGCAAGAAACCCGCTGCTAATTACCACCCACTTCCCTCTCTCAGCTCATGAATAAGTGCTCATCCATGTTGAACACCACTTGGAAGATGCATTTAGGGTAGAGCACAGAATGTACTCTATCCATTATAGTATTGGTACTTATTACTGCACAGTCCTTATGGAAACAAATTCCTGCTTTTATGCTGAGGATATGCTCCATCATGTTGTGTGACACTACCACTGTGCCTAATGACATAGTTTCAGAACAGATCTAGCAGCTCAAAGCTGGGCCTCCATGAGGCCCTGTGGACCACCAGCAGCAACGGAATTGTGTTCCACCTAATACCTGAAATCTCATGGACCAGCGTATCCCTCACTCTACTGTTACCATAAAGGAGGGGGGACAACACCGGATCAATGAGGATTGGAGAAGCACATATCAGGAACAGCACAAGTACAGAAGTTGAGTTTTACGCCAATGGGATTTTACGGCCCTGCTGAAGTCAGTGGAGTTTAGAATGACTCGCTGCATTTCACGGCCGAGGTGGGGCTGTAAAATTCCAGCCCAGGTGTATTTAAAGGGAAGCTAGATAAACATATGAGGGAGAAGCCAATAGACGGTTCTGCTGATAGAGTTAGATAAGGGAGGATAGGAGGATTGCAGCATAAATGTCGGCAAGGACTGGCCGGGGCTAAAGGCCCTTTTTTCCTGTGCTGTACATTCTGTGTAATTCTCTGTAATATGGCCAATAACTGTGTAAAACATGGTGGAATATAGCTGAGGAGATGCGTACTCATGTTTTTTCTGTGATCAGGAACCTGAAGTAATTGAACCATTTTGCTTGGCTTCATTTTTATTCAACCTCACCTCCAGTTAAGGGAGAGATTTTCCACCCATAAATTGGTAGCTAAAAAAGTCATTCGGCTTCACAGTAAAAATCACATTCTTTCAAATGTTTGTGCTGCGTGAAAGGGGAGGCGAGCCTAAGTGCCTTGCTCAGAACACCAAGCTATTTATCTTGACTTTTTACGCGGGAGATAAATCATTTTATTAGCCAACCTTTTTCAGTTTAAGACATTGGAGCATTCCTTAATAGAAAGTTCCCGAACTCTTGTCCCCTAAGCTGTGAAACATTGGAAGCGGGATCGATGGCTTTCATTTTCCAGTGACACTATAAAAAGGTCTCGTTCTGGTAACCTGGCTAACCCGTTCTGTTATGCTGATTCAAATATGATCTCTCCATCGCAGAGTGGCATCTGAACACTTCACGGCAGCGAGAAAAGAACCAGAAGGGAAATGAGGGGAGGCTTTTTCTTTTTTAACGCCGCCTTGATTTGTTGAGCTGGAGTGCGCTGTGTGAAGGAATGGATTATTCATTCATTCTCAGGATGTGGGCAGTGCTGGCGAAGCCGGCATTTATTGCCCTTGAGGAGGCAGTGCTAGGCTGCCTTCTTGGACCATTGCCGTCCATGTGGCGAAGGTACTGTTGGGGAGGGAATTCCAGGATTTTGACTCAGTGACAATGAAGGAGCAGTGATATAGTTCCATTGTCAGGATGAATTGAGGGGGGACCCTGGGGGCGCTGGTGCTTCTGTGCAGCCGCTGCCATTATAGAATCTGTTTTTTTTATTCTTTCTTGGGATGTGGGTGTTGCTGGCAAGGCCAGCATATATTGCCCATCGCTAATTGCCCTTGAACTGCTAGGCCATTTCAGAGGGCAGTAAAGACCCAACCTTATTCATGTGGGTCTGGAGTCACATGTAGGCCAGACCAGGCAGAGACAGCGTATTTTCTTTCCTAAAAGGGCGTTAGTGAACCCGATGGGTTTTTACAACAATCGATGATAATCGTCATGGTCACCATTACTGAGACAAGCTTTCAATTCCAAATTTATTCACTGGATTTAAAATTCCACCTGCTGCCTTGGCCATGGCGGGATTTGAACTCATGTCCCCACAGCATTAGCCTGGGCCCAGACATTACTACTACATCCCGATAGAAAACGATACAGCAGAAGAGGAGGCCGTTTGTCCCATTATACCTGTGCTGGCTCTTTAAAAGAGCTGTCCGATTAATGCCCCTCCCCTGCATTCTCACCATAGCTCTGCACTTTTTTTTCCCCCCCTTTGTTAACTGGAGATCGATTCCCTTTCGAGCAGTACTTTTGATAAGATGGTGAAAGCTGAATATCAATAGCAGCCTTCAAAACGGAATTGGAAGCACACGTGGAAATGCAAAAGCTGGCTGGACTATTGTAGAAAGAGCGGAGGGAGCAGGATTAATTGCATCACTCGTTTATAATTCTGTGAGGGAATGAAAGGTTTGCCCAGCTCCTTGTAAACTGACTGAGTAGAAAACAACTATGCTCATGGATCAGAAATGAATTTCACAATGCCAAGCTCCTCAAATACATTGACTGCTCTGAAGGGAAAGTTGAAAGGCAGTGTATACTGTGGAGTCGTGTTTCTTTATTTTTTTGCAGGCATGCAGAAAATGGAAGGAATAACTCTCATTTATCTAACACACTTCACAACCCGAGGATGTCTGAAAGTGCTTTACAGCTGCTGAAGTACTTTATTGACATGTAGTTGCTGTTGTAAGGCAGGGAAACATGGCAGCCACATTGCACACTGCAAACTCTGACAAACAGCATTGTGATAAGTGGCCAGATTATCTCTTGCTGGCTGTCTGATGAGGGATAAATATTGACCCAGGACACCGGGGATGTTGCCTCTGCTTTTCCTCAAACTTGTGCTCATGGGATCTTATACCTCCACCTGAGAGGGAAGACAGGACCCTCAGTTTAACATCCGAAAGGTGCCACCTCCGACAGTGCAGCACATCCTCAGTCTTGCGCTGGAGTGTCAGCCTGCATTATACTGTCCAGTCACTGTATCCCACACACTCATTATACAATGTGGCTCACTTACTAGCACTCTCTTCTCTCAGTTGCAAGGTTGTGGGTTCAAGTCCCACTCCAGGATTTTGGAGCATAAAAATCTAGGCTGATACTCTAAGTGCAGTACTGAGGGAGTGCTGTCTTTTGGATGAGATGTTAAGCCAAGGCCACATCTGCCTGCTCTGGTGGATGTAAAAAAATCTCATGGTAGTATTTTGAAGATGAAGAGTAGGGAAGTTCTCTCCAATGTCTTGACCAACTTGCATTCCTCAAACAACATCAGACAAAAGCAAGTTGTCATGTCATTATCGCGTTACATTTTGTGGGAGCTTGCTGTATAATACTTGTAATATGGTAGTGACTACACTTCAGAAAAGTATTTCATTAGTGGGAAAACATTTTGAGAACATCCCAAGGTCATGAAAGGTACTCCAGATTTTTTTAAAAAATCATCAACTGTCAAATTCTAATGCTGTTAATGTCAAGAAATTTAGGGAATCTCGTGCTTATCCTTTCCACTTGATGGCTTTGTTTCAAGACTGACCTCTGTTTTATGTCAACGTAATGGCTGATGTGCTTTTATTCGTCAGAGAATTTATGGTAAAAATTAGCCTGTGAGAGGATAGAAGGGGCTTGATGCCATTTTGAGAAGGGACAGGGAGTTGGACAACATGTGCAGACAGCATGAGGACGAGTTGTGGCAGTAGGCTTCACTGGTATGAATGACATTTGCTGATAAGTTTGCTGAGAAGTTCCATTAGCAAATTGCACTAATGCTGTAGCAATCTCATTGATGTAGCCTTCTTTTTACTCATTCATGGGATGTGGGTGTCGCTGGCTGGGCCAGCATTTGTTACCCATCCTTAATTGCCCTTAAGAAGGCGGTGCTGAGCTACCTTCTTGGACCGCTGCAGTCCATATGGCGTAGGTACACCCACAGTGCTGTTAGGGAGGGAGTTCCAGGATTTTGACCCAGTGACAGTGAAAGATTGGCAACATAGTTCCAAGTCAGGATGGTGAGTGACTTTGAGGGGAACTTGCAGGTGCTGGTGTTCCCATGCATCTGCTACCTTGTCCTTCTAGGTGATAGAGATCGCAAGTTTGAAAGGTGCTGTCAAAGAAGCCTTGGTGAGTTCCTGCAGTGCATCTTGTAGATAGCACACGCTGCTGCCACTGTGCATTGGTGGTGGAGGGAGTGAATGTTTGTGGATGTGGTGCCAATCAAGCGGGCTGCTTTGTCCTAGATGGTGTCAAGCTTCTTGAGTGTGTTGGAGCTGCAGGCAAGTGGAGAGTATTCCATCACACTCCTGACTTATACCTTGTAGATGGTGGAGAGGATGTTGGGAGTCAGGAGGTGAGTTACTCACTGCAGAATTCCCAGCCTCTGACCTGCTCTTGCAGCCACATTATTTATATGGCTGGCCCAGTTCGGTTTCTGGTCAATGGTAACCGTCAGGACGTTGATAGTGGGGGATTCAGTGATGGTAATGCTATTGAACGTCAAGGGGGCGATGGTTAGATTCTCTCTTATTGGAGATGGTCATTGGCTGGCACTTGTGTGGTGCGAATGTCACTTCAATGTATCTGAAAGACATGAGACTGGATTCTGACTAACTGGTGTTTTCTCTGCCTCTTTCCTTCCCGCAACACTTTGCCTGGCTGCTTTACTCTGTAACTGGAATTCTTTCAACTGAAAACGATCATTGTGTCTTCGTCATTCTCCCCTGGGCTTCTTCACCTGCGGGTCAACAATCATTGTCCCCTCTCTTCGATAGGTAAGGTACATTCATTTCAGCTTCAGCCTGAAGCCTTAATGCATGAGTGTAGTTACTCACTGAATGCTTGAAATTTGCTCTGGATATTTGTTTTTGTCAGATGTCTTACAGCCTTGTTTTTGAAAATGTTTTCACACACTATGTAATTGCACAACATATCGCTGACTGCTTCCAACAGAGTTGCAACTTACACTGAGAATCATAGAATTACATAGCACAAAAGGAGGCCACTTGGCCCATTGTGTCTGTGCTGAATCTCTGAAAGAGCTACCCAATTCATCCCATTCCCCCAACTTTCTCTTACCCCGCTCTATAATGTTTTTTTCCCTCCTTTTAACTAGAGCTCAGTTTCTCTGATGAAATATATTTTTGGAAAGGATGCTGGAAGCAAGTATCACCCTTTCAGACAGCGCTTTCCCAATCATAACCATGGCCTGAATTTTCCGGTTTGGTGGGGGGGTGGGGGGAGGGGCCGGGGGAGGGGGCGGGGGTGGCGGAGCGGGAGTGGTCGCGAACACGATTGCTGCTCGCCGCTCGCGATCAGGTCCGCGCCACCATTTTACACAGGCCGGCCAATTAAGGCCCGCCCAGCATACTTCATGACTCCTGTGCATAGCGGGAGTGAGCGGGCAGTGGCGGGCGTGCTCAGGCCGCCGGGTCCAATGGTGACCCAGCAGCCTGTATAAAGGTAGGCCCTGGGAGCCTCACAAAGGCTGCTCTCAATGGCTGGGCGGAGGGCTGTGCAGGGGGGCAATGAAGTTCATGCAAGTCTGGAGGGTAGGCCATCGGGGCAGGCCAGGCCGGAGGGTAGGCCATCGGGGCAGGCCAGGCCGAAGGGTAGGCCATCGGGGCAGGCCAGGCCGGAGGGTAGGCCATCGGGGCAGGCCAGGGCGGAGAGTAGGGCAGGATCCAGTGTGCCCCTCGCTTTTCCAATGACTGCCTTGCTGCCCTCCCCGAGGAGGTGGCACCACACCGGGAGGTGCTCGTTCCCCAGTACAGGAGGAGGAGGCCCCCCAACATGTCGAAACGTGCCTGGGAGGAGGTGGCGGAGGTGGTGAGCTCCCGCAACGTGGTGCGGTGCACCTGGATCCAGTGTCGCAAGCGCTTTAACGACTTGTTGCACTCTGGCAGGGTAAGTGCCATGTTAGCATTGGTCATTTAAACCCAGCAGGTCGGCTTACCCCCTGCTGCTCCTCCACTACCCAAGTCTGAGTCTAGTGACTGCATTGAATCATTGGCGGTATGTGTCCTTCGCTGGGTGGGCCAGCAGATATTGCCCATGCCGAGGTCACCCTGAGAGGGTGATGAAGAGATAGGTTTTGCCCCCGCAGCATGTGTTACACTGAGACCCACATGACTGGTGTGGGGACAGCCTGGAGGAGCTGCACCTGGGCACAGTGCTGGAACTCCAGGACATGTCCAAGTCAGGGTGATGAGATGCTGGGAGGGGAGCTTCACGGTGGCGTTGGCAACAAACCAACAAACAAACGCATGCGCCTCCTTGCTATAGGATACACCGTGTGGTGCCTAAAGTGATGTAGGCAGCATGTGTCCAAGGGGGGCATCAGGGAGTGGGGAACTGGCCTAGCATCTTTGTGTGAGTGTTCGGCAGCTGCGGGGTGAGGAGGCACTGGAGCCCTGATATGTCCCACTCTGGTTGGGGTGGGCCGTGCGTGAACAGAGTCCATGTGCAATTTGCACTAATCAATGCTCTTCTCTCATTTTCAGGAGAAGAATGCTCATAACACGGCAGAGCGGGTGAGGACTGGTGGCGGCCAGGTGCAGATCACCATTCTTAGGTGGTTCGAACAGGAGGCCCTGGATTTGGAAAGGCGCCATGCACCCAGGTCCACTGGCGTTGGTGAGGCTGGGGTGCCACAGCCAGGTATTTATGCCCAACAGCGAGGTCAGCATTCTCCTCCCAACAGCCATAGCAGTGCTGAATGTGAATTGATTTAATTTTGCAACATGGCTTGACCATTGCTTATGGAAGGATGAGCGCATAATGATCCAGGGGACAGGGATGCACATTGACATTGTCTCCACGTTAACTGATCCAATGTCCTTGTTCTTCCTTTCAGCATCAGTGGAGCAGGGCCGGGAGGAGGAGCAGCAGAGGCCCCCTCTCACACCTGAGGGCCCTGAAGTCTCATCAGCGTCACGCCATCTCTGCCAGGCAGGCACCAGCGCAGATACTAGCACCTCGGTGGGAATTCGAACATCAGCTAGTGTCCCGGGGCACAGCGGTGAGGGCACTTCACAGTTGCTGGAGGAGCTGGCAGAGACAGAGAGTGCCCACGGCGCCAGCAGTTGGAGGACTTCAGGGGACCAGGCACATGCTCAGTCGATGCCTGATGATGTGCCTCTGGAGTCGTCCGCGACGCAGCAGGGGCAGGAAATGCGGCCGGGTGTGTGGGGGCACCTGGTGGACATACATGAGGCTATGCTTGGCTTGGTCTCCATGTGGGAGGAGTCTGCGTGGACAATTGCTGAAGCAATGAGCCTCATGTCCGAGCACCATGCGTCCTCCTTGGAGAGAGCGCTGACTCTCGTGGAGAGGCTCCTCCAGGAGACCCATCAGGGCTTCCAGGGGATGCGCTCGGACCAGCAAACCCTCACACCGGCATTGACCTCAGCTGCTCAATGCCAATGTGGAAGATGGTCTGGGCACTAGGTTTCCCAGCTCGATGCCCATCCATCCACAGTGAGCAGGGAGGTCCAAAGCGACCTCATGTTGGCGCAGCAGCTGCCTGGCGTCTCTGCGGGCTCCTCTCAGTGCGCTCCGGATGAGGGCGGCAGCTCCTCCACCCCTCTCCCAGTAACTGTAGCATCTGGTGAGGCTGCGACGACTGGGGAGTTGCCAGCTGTGGAACTGGCAGATCCCTCCCAGGCAGGGCCAGCACAGGCTCCACAGGCCAGAGGACGTCTGCCAAGGTCATCGAGACCAACAGGACAGCAGAGTCAGCCGGCTGTCTCAGATTCCACTCCCATTGAGGGGGCAGCACCAAGGCGTAGCACCCGGAAACGTAAACATAAGGCACTTTAGGCACACCACGGGTTTATCACTGGTGCTTTTGTGTTGGCCTGAGATGTGGTATTTATGATTTGCTTTGAATTGGAACACCATTGTCATTTTTTTGGATTAAGTTTCTAAGTTTGTGATGTTAAATTCAAATATGTCACCATGGCTGAGGGAGCCTCTTTTCTTCTGCATGTGGATGGTTTCCAAAAATGCTATGAGTGCTTTGTGGGACATTCAGTTTTATTAACGAGGCCCTTAGTTACTGTTCATAACCTGGCAGATTTGGCACTTAAGATATGGAGTATGGAGCCTACAGCCCAGGCTTCTCCTGGTGCTCTATATGTGTTGTGCTAACTGAAGGTTTGTTGGATTAAAGCCTCCCAGGTGTCTCTGCCTCCCTGGAGTATGCCCGAGTCAGCGTCTACCCCCTCAGCATTTCCCTGTGCATGCTCATCCTCGGACTCACTGCTGGGCTCATCGTGTGCACCTGCAGCCACTGCGTCTACATCTTCATCATTCACAGAGTCCCCCCTTTCCAGTGCAAGATTGTGGAGAGCGCAGCATGTAACCACTATCACCGATACACGATCTGGGGGGTACTGGAGTGTCTGAGGACGTAGGCATTGTGGGAGCTGCCTGGGTACCTTGCACAGACTTGTAGAATCAGCATCCTGTGATCATACACTATCTGCACGTTCATGAAGTGGAAGCCCTTCCTGTTGATGAAGGCACTGGGCTCACCTGCTGGCACCTTGATGGCCACATGTGTACAGTCTATAGCACCCTGGACACGGGGGAAGCCAACAATGGCCGCGAAGCCTCTGGATCACTGTGTCCGGCTGGCCTGGTCACAGCGGAAGTGGATGAAGGTCAATGCATGTCTGACCAGAGCATCTGTGACCTGCTTGTCACAAGTGTGGACAGCTGATTGGCAGACACCGCAAAGATCACCCACCGACCCCTTGAAAGAGCCAAAGGCATAGAAGTGGAGGGCAACTGTGACCTTCAGAGCCACTGGTATGGGGTGTCCACCCACACAGTTAGAGGAGATCTCAGGGCCAATCATCTGACAGATATAGTTGACTGTCTCTCTTGAGAGATGGAGCCTCCTTCAGCACTGCACCTCAGACATATTGAGGTAGCTGCTTTGCCACCTGTATACCCTGGCAGTAGGATAGTGGTGTCTTTTGTGGCTCCTTCCGCCTTGGGCTACCTCTTGACCCTGTGCCCCTTGTGCCTGCGCCTGCGCCTGACCTCCCAAATGTGGCTCCCCTGGAGGCTGAATGTACACTCCTGGCCTCCTCCCCCTTCTATCCCTCTCTTCCCCCTCAGAGGAGCTGCCTCTAGTGGAGAGTTCAGCTCCCATTCCCAGGCTAAGGGAAGGCTTCCTGAAACCTGCAGGCCCAGAAAAGATTACTCACTGCAGAGTGCTGACCTGCAGGTTAAGAGTCCAGACAAGTAGCTGGTTTGCGTTTTGAAGTACTGCAGATCAGACAGGCAAGTTTTAATAACTTTGAAAAATAAATATTTGACAGTGCACACTCGTGACCCCAGTGAGTCCTCTTATCCCGCCCGTGGATGAGGTTTATACAAATGTCTCCTGCCCGCCTGCCCGGTACGCTTGTGCGCCGACCCGAAGATTGCATGGGCGCCGAAAAATCGGCATCGATTGGTGAGTCAAGGGCTTTAAGTGGCCCGTTAATTAATGGCGGGTGCGCAATGATGCCCGATGCGCGTTCACCCAATGAAATATCACGATGGCGCGCAGTGGTGCCGGGACACTCGCCCGACGTCATCGTGCGTCATTTTACGTGCGGACGTGCGGGACCTGCCCAGCACACCAAAGGGAAAATTCTGCCCCATGTTTCTGAAGCCGTGTTGGTCCTGAGAACCAAGGCTGCAGCTTCAGCCAAGACTGGAGTAAGTACTTTCTTTCTCAAGCAATTCAATGGAGAGATGCTCATCACCAGTGGGGAGAGAGAAGCAGGGTTAACCTTTTAGGTTGATGACCTTTCATTAGAACTGTCTTGGACCTGAAACATTAACTCTGTCTCCTCTCCAAATATGCTGCCTGACCTGAGGAGCATTTCCAGCATTTTCTGTCTTAATTTCCTGCACCCACACAGTATTTTATTTCTGTTGCTTATTGTATTAAATTCTAGGAACAAGCAATCTTTAACTTGGATCTTCGCATGAAAGTGTGAAATGAATTTGCCACTCAGATGGGTATTTCATTTTCATCAACCTGGGCACTTTCTACCTCTGACAGTGTAGTGTCCATTTTTACAGTCCGTACATCTTAATTCTGAAAAGACGAGGTATCACTGAGCAGTGATGTGCAGACAAAGGCATACATTCCATTTTTTTAACAACATTGGTGATTTTTGTGCTCCTTAAAGTGAGGTGTGCAGTGTTGAGAGATTCCAACCTCCCCCATTCACAGTTACTTAATGTCATTATCAAGCAGCCCTTGGTCAGGCAGATCATTGATTACTATGGATTAAAACTCTCCCTGCTCTGCCTTAGCCCCCCTCTTATATTCTTGTAACTTCAAAAAACAGATGTCTTGGTAATTCACCCCATCGCCCATTGGCATCCTATTTGGGCTTCCAACCCCATATGCTCCCCATTATCAAGATCGCCTATTTTCACATCTGTAACATCGCTCATCAAGGCCTCTGCCTTGCCACTGCTGAACTTTTCATTCGTGTCTTTGTTATCTCCACACTCAATTGTTTCATTGCTCTCCTAGCCAGCCTTCCACCTTGCACGCCCCAAAAACTTGAACTCTTCAAAAACTCCTATACATCCTAACTCGCACCAAGTCCCATTCACACATCACCTCTGCTCTCAGTGACCTACATGGGCACCAAAGCTGGCAACTCCCCAATTTTAAAAGTCTCACCCTTGCTTTCAAATCTCTCCTTGGCCTCACACCTCCCTACCTCTGACCTCTCCTCCAAGAATCTCCACATCCCTCCAATTCTGGCCTCTTGCACATCCCTGCATTCCATTGCTCCACCACTGGTGGCTGTACCTACAGCTGCCTAGGCCCTAAGCTCTGGAATTCCCTCCCTACACCTCTCAACTTTCAAGATGCCCCTTGTTTGACCAAACTTTTGGCCACCTATCCCAATGTGCTCAGCATCAAATTTTGTCTGTCTACACTCTTGTGAAGCACCTTGGGGTGTTTTACTATATTAAAGGTTATATATAAAAGCAAGCTGTAATTGTTTACAAAATGGATGTGGAACTTGTCACTACATTAAAAAAAATAATCCTTGTGTGTTAAGTGCTTTGAGAATTTTCCTTTTATCTGACCTGGGCACACTTGATACATATGTGCCTCTATTTTTCCAACCCTCAATGCTAACGTCCTTCACCTTAATGAGTACAAAATTCCCAGTGAGAAAACACAGTTAAGAATTCAATTTCGTATTCTCCTTTCCTGGTCCAGCATCTGCCCCCCAGCATCAACAGAATAGAAGCTTCCCATGTTTTTATTATGTATCACATTTACTTGAGATGCACCCATTCTGAATGAGACAGCTCATTAATTCCTTCACAACTGTCTCGCATGTAAAGAGTGTTTGTGTAACAGATGTAATCTCAAATGGTGTTACTGTTGCAACATGCCCAGCGAAATACAACTGTAGCTGATTAATTCGATATTACTGTCCACATTCATTATCATTATGACAGAACTTGCATTTATATAGCACCTTTCATGAAGTACCTTTGAAGTGTAGTTAATGTGGTGACATATAGGGAAATGTGGCAGTGCACAGCTGGATCCCACAAGCAGCAACGATATGAATAGTCGGATAAACTGTTTTACTGATGTTGGTTAAGGGATGAATAATGACTAGGATACCAGGGAGAGATCACTTGCTCTTCTTTGAAATAGTACCTTGGGATCTTAGAAGAGATGAGAAAAGCTCAGCTGGCTGAGAAGAGGGTCAGAGAAAATAGAGGCTAGTGAATTGTGCACCTTCTCAGTCCACTGTCTTCCTCCGAAGCAATTATGGCAGAGACTGATGTGCCAGAGTGGGGGCTCCTGAGTCACACCAGCTGATGCTTAGCAAAGAGTTGACTACGGTGGCACATATCATCATTTTACAAGTTCTTGCACATTTTTTTCCCCTGTTTGACCTTCATTTCTCTGCATTTTTTTTGCTTCTTCCAGTAGAGCACATGACTGCTCGGGGGAATGGGTGGAGGGAGGGTGGGGGGGTGGTGGGGGAAGGAGGGAAAGGTGGGAGTGTTTCGTCATGATGCCCCAGCCATCAGGAATGTGCAACAGGCTTAATGGGCCAGCTGGCCTTTTGCTGCCTGTCAATGTGGAATGTTCAGGTTCACATTGAGAGCGAACTGAGATGATGAATGTTGGTGACTATCTATTGGTGGATCATTTTTCAAAGGGATATTTGCAGATGTGAACTTGTCTGAGCTCTGTCCAAGTGAAGTCTACAAGACTTGACTCCATGATTGTCAGGATTTGATGATTTTGCCGGCCAATGTATGTGATGAAAAATGAGTGATGGTACCAACCCTGCGCAAATACCAAAGATTATGCAATGTGCAATGTGAAAAAAAAATCAGTATTTACACTGGACAGAATTCCCAAGAACCAATCTGTACATGGTCTCATTCAGGTCCTGATTTCGCTATGGACGGGGACAGACGTAGGATAATTTCACAATTTCTCACCTCCCAGCTGACCACAAAAAAAAGTGTTTGTGAGAAGCAGCGTTTTAACCCATTGAGTGCTCAGTGACAACAGTATTGATGCTTTTCATTGTCCACGCAATGGGTTGACAGCTGAACAATTCACCACACAATGGAGGGTGTTTGCTATCTCAAACCACGAAACCGGCTTTCTTGTAAATTTAAATCAAAAGATAGGATGAGCTTTTATTTCTCACAACACTCAAAATGTAATCACCACAAGATTTACTCTTCGCACATATTAGATATGCGCGCACACATACACACACGAATAGACAATTTCTAAAGATGTAACATGCACTTAAATTACTTAACGGGTTTAAAAAAAAGTCACTTCTAATTAGTGCTCAAGGCGGTAGTTGAAACGTTACAGGCCTAAAGGATTCTCTCTTGATGCACTGAAGAAAAATAAAGGTTTCTGCTGATGAATTCACACTTGTTCACCCCAAACAACAGCAAGCCTCTGGTCAAACTGCTGCAGTGAAGAATTATACTCTGGCAGGTAAAATGAACAAACTCCAATTCTCTACTTAGGGTGACTTTTGAGGCAAGGTCCTCTCTTGTGCTGGGTGTGAGATGGCTTCCCCCTAGTCTTCGTAGCCTAGACTGACCTGCCCTCGTCTGTCCTTGTGTTTTCTAAGGTACTTCCAAATACTTCTTATCAGCAGCCAATTTCTGTCATGTGACAACAATATTGATGCTTTTCATTGTCCACTTAATGGGTTGACAGCTAAGCAATTCACCACTTAAATGGAGGGTGTTGCTATCTCATCGGCATTTCACCTATGATTAACCTCCAAAATGTCTTTTTTTGAAATTTTCATGGAGCCAGAATGTCTAGCAGCGATTGCTATTTTAAATCTCTCCCATTAAAATGGCGAGGGATAGTGAATCAGCACCTGGGTAGGCCATCAGCATTTTAAGTAACTTCCCAGAGATATCGATCTCTGTATGTGCAGAAACCATCAAAGAAGTCACCTGACTCTCTGGGGCCCATTTTGTGAAGGTACATTGTCCATATTCCATGTTGCCTTTTAAAAGTAAAGTATCCATCCCCCAATAAGCTTTATGGGCATGACCATAACAATATTTCCTAGCTCCAAGCATCATTCTGAATCAATACTTCTGTTACCATCTACCCCAGCCCCACCTCATCTCCTCATTCCAGACATCTCACATTCCAAAGGTTTTGTTCAAATTTTTCGCTCTGAAAAAAATGTAATTCTGATTGAAAAATCAAGGTGGAGGGAGGAGTCAGCAGGAAAGGGTAAATGTTGCAGAGTGGAAGAAGCTTTCACACACTCAAGCAATCTAGATAAGTGACTGTGTGATGGCTGAGGCTGCTCTGTATGAAAACGTTACTGAGAATTCACTTGTGTCAGGGTTATGCATGTACAGATCCTTCTAACCCCTTGACTTATGGAAAAAATGGGGTCTTACTCAATGCTGCAGTACCTGGTTACACAGTTGGTCAGTCTAATGGGAAAAGCTAAGAAGTCTGTCGTTCCAAATGTATAGTTATTGGTGTTGACATGTGTGTCTGTCTGAGATCTAAGCTCCCATTTTATTCTCTTTAGAAATGCTCATTAAAGGAAAAAATATTTTCAATCTGTTCCTTCTTTGTCTCTCTGTCTGTCAATCTTTTTCTTGCTATCTCTTTCTATCTTCCTATATTTTACTCATCATTGGCTGTCTTTCTTTGTGTCCAGCTGCCCCTCTCAATGCCTGTTGTCTGCTTCTCTCTGTATCTCTCTCTTGCCCCCTTATTACTTTCATTAATGTCTATCTGTTGTCTCTCCAGTTCTCTCTTGTTCTCCCTCATCCTGTCTCCCTTTGTTAATTATCTATCTTGTCTCCCCTTGTCTCCCCTGCTCTCTTGTTCTCTCTCATTCTCTCTCTGCCTGCTATCAATGGTCTCTCCTGTTCACGATTCTCTCCCTCCCGGTTGGCTATCTATCTTATTTCTCATGATCTCCTCTCGCTCCGTTGGGGATTTGTCTTGTCTCTTATACTCCCTCAAGTTCGCACTTTATTTCTCTCTCTCTCTGGTTCATTTGCACTTTATTTTGCTCTCTACCTCTTTCTGTTATCTACCTGTCCATCACTGACACCCTCTGGTAATTTCTAACCTTGAAAAGGCTGAGGCGGTGAAATAATTGAGGTGTTTAGAACGAAAAAAATGATTCAATAGAGTAGATAGTGAGAAATTATTTACTGTCATCAGGAATCAGGAACAAGGAGGTATAATCTTAAAATTGGAGCCAGATCACTCAGGATTGAAATCTGGAAAACTTTTTTCATTCAAAGGTAGTAAAAAGCTGGAATTCTCTTCCTCTAAAGGCTGTGGATGCTGGGGGCAAATCAAAAATTTCAAAACTGAGATTGACAAATTTTGAGAAGGAAAGTGTAGCAATTACTGTTTTGATAAATGTAGGACTGTAGCTTTAAGAATAATTCTGTGTTGGAAGATCACATGATCTGGGTAAACCAATCAGTTTGGAGCATGGGGAACCTTGAGGAGACAGTTCTTCTTTAGTTATAGAGTTTGATGCCCACATATTGTTGCTGATGCTGTCTTGTAAATAAAGTTCAATGTTTCCACCAAGAAAAGTTGCCTGGAAAATTAACTCTTTAACAGAGAATATCAGGTGATATGGAGCTAAGGTGGGTAAATGGAGTTGAGGTGCAGACCTGTCATGAAGGTGGAATAAGCTTGAGGGGAAGAATGGCCTACTCCTGTCCCCATATTCTGTTTTCCTTGCTTTCTCTCTCTCTGTTGTGTGTCTGTCTTACTTATCTCCCTGAATGCACACAATTTATGGTTTCCTCCATTCACTTACTCTCTATGTTGACTCTCTGCCTCTCAACAACATCTTGCATTCAGAAAGCTTCTTTGCTGTGGAAGTGTCAGCCGTCGCTCAGTTGGTAGCACACTCGCCTCTTGAGTTAGAAGGTTCTGTGTTCAAGTCCCACTCCAAGACTTGAGCACAAAAATTAAGGCTGACGCTCCCAGTGTAGCACTGAGGGAGTGTTGCACTGCCAGAGGTGCCGATGAGACGTTAAATCAACCTGACTGCTCAGGTGGATGTAAAAGATCATATGGCACCATTCCAAAGAAGACTTTCCTTCCAACATAAGGACAGAAGTAGGGATGTTCACAGGTAGCCTTGTGATACTGTGGCACCTTGCTGTCAGTCTGTGGTCCATCCGGAGGTGGTTCCCCCTACTCCATCCCGCCCCCCCACACCTCCCTGGAACGAAAAGGTGATGGGAGGGATTGGGGTGGCAGGGTGAAGTGGTGCCTTCCTTAACGGAGACAGGTTTGCAGAGCCAGGAACTTTCCCAACTTCCGATTCCCCCTCACCATTACAAAACTCCGACCCAAAGTCTTTCATTTGTTTAGAAAGGTTCCAAGGTGCTTCAAAGGAGCGTTAACAGCAAACTTTGACACCGAGGCGTGGGGACAGATGACCAAAAGGATGTCTACACTTTCAAGTTTGTCTCTCTTTTTTTGCCTCCCTCTCTCACTCTCTTATCCTTCTCCCTACAATTTGCTTTCAATGTATTGGTCTCCATTGCTGTTCACTGGATGGATCGCTGATTACCTTGATCCCTTCACTCTACTCTGCAAACAGCACACTTACAAATCACGAGTGAATACTTCACCCTGACTTCAGTTTATCCCGAAGTTACTCTGCTGACCCAGGGTGATCTGAGCTGACAAAAAGATGTTTCCACTTTACTCGCCTGTGGCTTTGGATAAGTCACTTTTTTTGAGCCAGTTGTAAGGATTATTTGATGTGCCAGAGATAGGAAATTGGAGAATATTTTCTTCCCCTGGCAAAAGTGGCTATGAAAATCTATTAAATAGATCAGTGAAGGCTGTCTTATCAGTTGAGACAGACGGCAGAGAATTTGCATTGGATGAGAAAGGTTTGGCTGCTGTCAAAGCAGAACCATTAGCATTGTGGTCATCTCAGTAAGGTGAGGGATATGGATGAGGGAATGGGTGGAGTTTGCTATGTGCTCTAATGTGTAAAGAGTGCCTTGTGATTCTTTTTAGAAAAATGGTTGAATTTAAAAGGCAGGTAATGATCAGAGAGTTTCCATTGTTCACGAGGAACGTGGATGCATTCCCCTTTCCCACCGGATGCTGCACCAATAGAGGACAGGAGCAGTAACATTAGAGCACTGGAGATTGGACTGATTGACTGACAGGGACTGGACCAATCAACCACAGACTGACAGCAAGGTGCCCCAGTATCACAAGGCTACCTGTGAATAGACTGAATAATAGTAGGCTGACAGTCATCTGACCCAGTAAAACTGAACTGACAGGGATCGGACCTATAGTAACATTGAACTGACAGGATGAGACCCAGTATCATACATCATAACCACTTGCTGTGTAAAAAAGCTTTTTCTCATGTTGCCATTTGTTTTTTTTTTGCCAACCGCCTTATATTGTTGTCTTCTGGTTCTTAACCCTTCTGCCAATGAGAACCGTTTCTCCCTATCTACTCTGTCTATAATCTTCATGATTTTGAGCACCTCTATCAAATCTCCTCTCAACCTTCTCTTCTCTAAGGAGAGCAACCTCAGCTTCTCCAATCTATCCTCATAACTGAAGTCTCTCATTCCTGGAACCATTCTTGTAAATCTATTCTGCACCCTTTCTAAAGCCTTCACATCCTTCCTAAAGTGCGGTGCCCAGAATTGGACACAATACTCCAGATGAGGCCGAACCAATGTTTCACAAACATAACTTTCTTGCTTTTGATCTCTATTCCTCTATTTATAAAGCCCAGGATCCCGTATGACTTTTTAACCACTTTCTCAACCTGCCCTGCCACCTTCAATAATTTGTTCACTTATACTCCCTGTTCCTGCACCCCCTTTATAATTTCGTCCTTTATTTTATACTGCTTTTCCTCATTCTTCCTACCAAAATAAATCATTTTGCACTTCCTAGCGTTAAATTTTATCTGCCACACGTCCTCCCATTCTGCCAATCTGCTTTCGTTCCTGTTGTAAGGGTGGTCGAGTTGCTACTATTGATGACCGATTTGATTTGCAGACACTTCTTTGGTGGAAACATTAAGTTTATTTACAGTGTACTCAGCAGCAAATACACGTGTGCTTTCAACTCCAACTCTATCTCTACGCTGACTGCAGAGGTAGCCTGCGCTACTCTCCTATTGGTTACTACAGATCATGTGATCTCCCTTAACACGTATTATTCTTAAAGGTACGTTATGCATTAAATAAAACCATAATTACTGCGCACCTCCCCCTTTAACTCGGGTGTGCATATTATATTTACAAGTGCATATTTTTCAAGACAACATAATATTTACACTGGGTAAGGAATTTACAAGTTCAGTCTTTCAGGTTGTTTTTCTGGTACGTGTGGAACGTCGCAGCTCCACAACTTCAGATTCTTTGTCAGGAACCTCCTTTTCTGGAGTTGCCTGAACATCAGGTGCTTCGGTGGGCACTCGCAGTTCTGTATCCTCAACTCTTACAGGAACATCAGACATGTCTGTCCTGGGTTGAGTATCTTCAACAGGAAACAGACCTAGTCATAATCACTGGTGGAGCCAAATCTTGGTGACTTGTCTCTCCCTTCCTTAAATGGTCCACACATTTCCAGATGATCTGCCCTTCCACTTCCACGTGGTAAGATAGAGGCCCAGTTACCACACTTATTTCACCCGGTAACCACTTTGGTCCTTCTATGAAGTTCTTCACATGTACCGTCTCTCCCACAGTAAATTTCCTCTCACGACTATGACAGTCATGTCTAATTTATTGGCTCTCTGACTCCTTCCCACCTTCCCCTCTAAATTCAGCATTATTAAGCTCAATCTCATCCAGAGATGGTGTTTCAACAATAACTTCGCAGGTGTGACACCTGTTGTTGTGTGAGGGGTTGTCCTGTAATGAAAACGAAAGCGTGCTAGCTTGGTTGCCAAGTAATCACCAGTTAGCTTTCTCATGCCTGCCTTGAATGTTTGAACCGCTCTTTCGGCCGGTCCATTTGAGGAAGGGCGGTGCGGTGCAGTTTTTACATGAGCGATACCGTTGAGGCTGATAAACAGTTGAATCTCAGCACTTGTAAATGCCGTGCTGTTATCAGAAACGACTACTTCTGGTAGCCCATGAATGGCAAAACTTTGATGTAGTTTCTCAACAGTAGCGGCCGACGTTGGTGACTTCACCTCATGTGTGTCCAACCATTTCGAATTGGCATCAACGATGAGCAGAAACATTGTTCCCAGGAAAGGTCCAACGTCGTCAATATGTAAATGCACCCAGGGTCTACCTGGCCACTCGGGTGTAACGGAGCTGTCGCTGGCAACTTTTGCAGTTGCTGACATTGCACACAGTGCTTTACTAACCTCTCTATTTCACCATCCATCCCAGGCCACCATAGATAGCTGTGTGCTATGGTCTTCATTCAGAAATTTCCTGGATGGAAACTGTATAGTTCAATTAAAAGTGGCTCCCTTCCCTTTGGAGGAACTAACACTTGGGCCCCCCACAATAGGATGCCATCCTGGCTGGTTATTTCATGTCTTCTGTTGAAGTACGGTTTCATTTAATCAAATACAGGCTCCTGTGACCAACCCTGTAACACCTGTTCTCGTACTTGAGATCGGACTGGGTCCTGACTTGTCCAGTCTCTGATTTGTTGAGCACATACTGGTGAGGAATCTAAGAAATTTAACAGTAAAACAAGTTCCTATGGAACTGGGACACGCTCATCAATTTCTTGTAAAGGCGAATGACTAAGGGCGTCGGTGTTTGATTGCCAGACCTATGTACGATAGTGTATTCGTAGGCTGCCAGAATTAAAGTCCATCATTGTATTCTTGCTGAGGCTATGGGTAGTATAGCCTTGTCCTCACCAAACAAACCTAACAGTGGTTTGTGGTCTGAAACAATTGTAAAATGGTGGCCATGTACGTATTGGTGAAATTTCATGACACCAAAAATGATGGACAGGCCTTCATTTCCTATCTGTGAGTATCCCTTTTCCGCTGTGGTGAGCGTTCTCGATACATAATCTATTGGCTGTTCTGTGCCGTCATCCATCTGATGAGATAGCACTGCTTCCACTCCGTAGGGAGATGCGTCACAGTCAGTACCAATTCTTTCGCCTGGTCATAATGCACTAATAGATTGGACGAGCGCAACAATTGTCTCAACTTGCTCTCAACCTTTATGAAAGCTTCTTTCTGGGGTGCCATCCAAGACCAACATTGGTTATTATTGAGTAGAGAATGCAGTGGGCCCAGCACTGTAGACAAATTGGGTAAGAACCGCCCATAATAGTTGATCATTCCTAGGAATGATTTGAGCTCCGAGGTGTTCTTTGGCGCAGGTACCTCTCTTATGGCTCTCACTTTCTCCTCAACCGGGTGGAGGCCCTGTGAAACTACCTGGTTACCTCCCTCGCTTGGAACATGCACTTTTCTTTTTTTAAACACATTCCAGCTTGCAAGAAATGTTTTAAGGCTTCTTCGAAGTTTGCCAAATGTTCTTTATCAGTGAATCCTGTCACCAATACATCGTGTAAATAGACTACAACATGGGGCAGTCCCTGCAGTAAACTTTCCATTGTTCTCTGAAAGATGGCACAAGCTGAGGAGACACCGAAAGGCAATCGAGTACATTGGTACAACTCCTTGTGGGTATTAATTGCGACAAATTCCCAGGAGGCATTATCCAACTCTAATTGTTGATAAGCAGGACTTATGTCAAGCTTTGTATGCATTGTCCCTCCTGCCAGCTTGGCATACAGGTCTGCGATTTTTGGAATCGGGTGCCAGTCTAGCTTAGCTACTATATTAGCCGTCAGTTTGTAGTCTCCACAAATCTGGACGCTTTGGTCGGGTTTAAAGACGGGGACTATGGATGCTGCGCATTCTTTGAACTGCAGAGGTTGTATAACGCTCAGTTTCTTTCATCTGCTCAGTTCAATGTCGACTTTTTCTCACAGTGCACATGGCACGGATCTTGCCTTCTTGAAGCGAGGGGTTGCTACTGGATCCACATGAACCTCTGCCTGCAAGGCCCTGGATTTTCCCAAGTTCGTCCTTGAAGACGGTTGTGTACTTTCGAAGTAGTTCTGGTAGCCCACTTGCTCTCAACTGGAAAAGTTCAGGCCATTCTAACTTAATCTCCTTTGACCAATTATGCCCCAGGAGGCTTGGCCCTTCACCTGCTACCACCATCACGGGAAGCTTTGCCGATTGGCTTCCATAATGGACAGTTACTCTGCTTATGCCTTTTACTTGAATGTCTTCACCTGTATTTGTTTTGAGCTTGGCAGCTGTTTCTTCTAAATTTAATTGATGTTCACCATTATTCAGATATCTGGAGGTATGTTCCCCAGTTACAGCTCCCATGTCTACTTCCATTCTGACAGGTTTGCCATTTACTTTCACTGTGACAACTATTAGTTCCGTCTTTCCAGCTTTTAGATTAAACAACAAGTAACTGTCTGAATTCGTTGTTTCAGGCTCTCCTACATTGTAGATTTCATTGGGCTTCTTCTTTTGCTTGCAAGTCTGCTTGAATCTTTCCTTGCACTGCCTCATTATATGTTAATTTCTGTGACAATAATAGCATTGGATTTCTTTTTAAACTGCCAATCACTAAAAGATTGCTTGTTTCCGTCACCATTTAAATTATTCTTCAATTTCGCTGCTAAGTTATTTTTCTTTATTCTTCAGCTAGCAGTGGCTGTTTCCCACTTCTCAGCAGAGCCTTGTATTTTTGCACCCTTTTTGGCTGAGGTTTCCTGCCCAATGTGGAGGACGACGCCAATTTGCGCACCCTGTATTGCTTTTGAATCTCTCACTGCGTTTTCCACGGCCAGCGCTATCTCTGGGGCCTTCTTGAAATCCAGATTCACTTCGGACAATAATCCTTTCTGACTAGTGTCCTCCTTCACACCACACACTAAACAATCTCTGAGCATGTCGTTCAGAGTCGTGCCGAACACACAATGTTCCATTAGCTGCTTCAAATTTGCCACGTAGCATGCAATTGTCTCACCCAGAGCTCTATATCACAAATTAAACCTGAACCTCTGCCTCATGACTGAGGGCTTTGCTTGACAATGATCCTTCATGAGATCCACCAATTCATCAAAAATCTTTGAACCTGGGGCATTGGGTGCAGTCAAGCTTAGAATCAAACGTTAGGTTTTGCTCCCACAAGTACTCAAGAGGAATGCTCACCTCTTCTCTTCCCCCATAATCTCATTCACTTGAAAAAAGAACGTGAGGCATTCTATGTAATGAGACCAATCACCTGTGGCTGGTTCAAAAGGATCAATTCTCCCAAATTGTGGCATTTTGAGAGGGGAGTACTTCTTCGATTCTAACAGAGCTTGCTACTTACAATCACTGAGTGAGGTACAGTGCCGATTTCTGTCCAACTTGATTTCTTCTGCTCAACCCTGTTTTATCCTCATTGCCAACTTGTTGTAAAGGTGGCCGAGTTGCTATTATTGATGATAGAGTTGATCGGCAGACACTTCTTGGGTGGAAACATTCATTTTATTTACAATGTACACAGCAGCAACTACATGTGTGCTTTCAACTCCAACTCTATCTCTACCCTGACTGCAGAGGTAGCCCACGCAACTCTCCTATTGGTTACGACAGATCATGTAATCGTCTTTAACAAGTATTATTCTTAAAGGTGCATTACACACTAAATAAAACCATAATTACTATAGCTCCCTTGACGTCTATCACTATCGTCCATATTCTTCACTACACTAGTATTAAGAAATGTTGAAATGTACAGCCAAGTCTAAGTCATTAATATATATCACAAACAATGGTGAGTGGTCCAAATACTGACCTCTTGTACTTCTTATACCTTCCTCCAGTCTGAAAGACAACCTGTACTGAACTATTCTCTGTACACAGAACAGACAGGGATCAGAGCCAATAATAATTGCCTGACTGGAATCAAACTGGCCGGTAATAATACACTGATAGGGATCAGACCAAGTATACAGAATCTACAGCACAGAAACAGGCCAATTGGCCCCACAGGACCATTCTTGTGTTTATGCCCCAAAAGAGTGTACTCCCACCCACCCTGTCTTTAGCTTTATCAGCATAACCTTCTGTTCCTTTCTCCTTCAAGTGTTTATTTAATTTGGCTGTTAATTCATCTATGAACAATTGACTGAAGTGGAACAGACCCAGTAACAATAGGCGGGTGGGGAACAAATCCAGCAACAGTGAATTGATAGGGAACAGATACAGCCTGGCTGAACTAAACATATTTTGGAGAGGACAGGCTTCAGCATCAGGGCTGCCAACCCTCCTACATTTGTCTGGAAGCTGCTAGGAGTGGAGGATGAATCCTGCAGGCACTCTGCAAGCAACCTGAGTGAAAGGTCGAGCTTTGTCCCTGTGGTTTGAGCCTGTATTCACCGGTGCCCGGGTGGATTCCCGGTTATCGGAAATTCTCACGCGAAACCGCAAGCAAAGACACTCAGTTTCGGGAACTGAAGCCTTTGTAAGTTACAGCCGTCATGGTTGCAAACCGCAGGGAAGTGGTCAGGTGTCACCCCATCGAACAGCATGTCATCAGACATGGCATAATCAAGTGATATATGATCAAAGTCCTAGGGATATGCCCACAGGGTTGGCAGTGCTACAGCCTGCCCAGCGCAGGCAGATATTAAAAATTGAGATAAGAACAAAAAAATACTGGAAAATCTCAGCATCTGGGGAGAGAGAAACAGAGTTAACGTTCCGAGTCTGGCGGGTCACATGGACTCAAAACCTCAACTCTTATTTCTTTCTCTCCGCAGGTGCTTGCCAGACCTGCTGAGGTTTTCCAGCATTTTGTGTTTTTGTTTCAGATTTCCAGCATCTGCAGTATTTCGCTTTCATCTTAACGATTAAAAATCGAGGCCTATTTACGTGTGTGAGATATTGCAGGTAAGGTTTGAGTGTGAGACTTACGGGAGAGACTTTGCATGTGGATCCAAAGTATATGATCACATGCGTGCATGTTGTATATGGGTGCAAAGCATAGCAAGAGTTAATGTGGGACTGGGGGAACAATACTGCCCACATTATGATGTGGAGAGTCATATGATAGTAGACTGACTACAGTGGTAGTCGAGCAGAATCCAGCATGGAGACAGTACCTAGTCAGGACTATCCCTTCCAGATGTATGTAGTTATATGTTACCAATAAACACTTAAAGTTCAACCACACAAGCCTCGGTGAGACACTGAATAAACCCTTACAACAACCGTAGGCTGGATTTTCACTACCGAGGCGGGTAGCTCGAGTTGGGAAATTTCCTGACTTGGCAGACCTGCCTTGGTTTAAAGAGCCCGCTTAGACCCAATTTTCACTCCATGGAGGTGGGGGCAAGATGGAGTTGGGCCCATTGACGCTGGATGCAGATTGTTGGTGGGTACGGAGGTGGGCGAATAGTGATTCAGGCTCGCCTCAGTTCTCTGGGACTTAGTCCCAGTTGGATTAGAAGCAGTAAGACCCTCTAGCCCTCATCACTCACCCACTGCCCCCCACCATGCTCCCTCAAACCACCATGCCACCTCCATGCCAACCCATGGGGCCAGGATTTCTGAAGCCGGGTCCCACAAGACATTTTTAAAGGTCCACAGAGCCTTCCAACTCCGTGGAAATCCGGCCTATGTGTACATGTGAGACTGCATGACTTTGTGAGATGATACATGTGTGCCTGGATGTACAATGCCCTGTGTGTGTGTATGTGTGAATGTGATGTTGCACACTTGTCAATTGTGTGGGTGTGTGAGAGTTGTTATTGAATGACCTGCTTGTGTTATTTTTATTTTTCATTTCTAGTCAAAGAATTCGCAGTCTTCATATGGACTTGAGTTCTATCTTAATGAGTGTGTTATTAAACAGCAGAGGAGATAAGTTCCGATAAGCAGATTACGCATTCATATACTAACATCACAAAGCACAGGCTCACCCAACAGGCGGAATTGTCCCTGATTTGCCCTAAGTGCAGTAGCACAATGTTTTACCCGTCAGCCGCAATGGTGAGTTTTCACGCCATATCATCCCAAACACACCGCAGTAGTTATGTATACGCGGGAAGCACATCGTTTCGATGGCGGACGGGCTCTCATTTGCCCGCCACGCCATCACCTCGCTGCTTCACCACGCCGGGCACCATATTTAAAGTCCAGCTGCCCGCACACATCTCAGGGCTTCCAGGCCACGGCTACTGCAGGGGAGATGTCCACGGATCACAAAATGACTGCCGCCCCCAGGTTTAGTGACACATCACAAGAACGCCTTTTGGACACTGTGGAGGGCCGCCACAATGTCCTCTACCCCTGCTCTGGCTGCAGGATGGGCAGCGGCATCACCAGCCAGCCTCGGGAGGCAGTGGCAGTGGTGACCAGTGCCAATGCTGCACAGAAGTGATTGGCCATCCAATGCAGTTAGAGGATGAATGATCTCATCCATGCAGTAAGAGTTTGGCAACCACCTCATCACTCTAACCTCATATACTCAAGCCTACCACACATTCACTGGCATCTCACTCACTGCCAGCACAATGGACATCAGTACTCACTTTCTCACACACATACCCTCACATCCCCATCTGGCCCCATCTCCTCTGGAGACTGCCTCCTCATCTTGAGGCCACTTGTACAGATCAACTTCTGCTCCCACACACACCCTGGGATACCCCCCTCCCCCAGTACAGCCCTCATCCTGCAGTCTCTTCCCTTGCCTGAGGCCACTTCTCCCCCTTCCCCAAGCTAGCCCTAGTCCTGCAGCCATTGAAAAGCCACCCCCATATGGTTGATCTGGTAGGTAGAGACCTGCCTGTGAGCCCCCTAAAAGTGATGTGGTGCTGTTTGTGATGCCTGGCGCTGATGACTGTGAGTGCTGATTGAAGCAAGGTAAGTAAACAAACCTTGAAGTCCCCAGTGAAGTGCAGTCCTCCAAGTGCATGTTGCTTATGTGCTGTTGTGAAACATGTCGGCGTATTTCCCCACCGACATGGGACAGTCCAATGGGGGCAGTGGGGAGGGGGAATGTTTCCAGTGGCCTGGCCTAATAATGACATGCTGATGTATAACAATGAGGTTCCCATCGTCCAATGGCAGAGAACGCAGCCCGCCATTGGGGGCGGATCACAAACTAGTTTCGTGCTGCGGTGAAACCGATTGTGCCATATGGTCCTCTCACTCCACCATGCACGGCCTGACGCCAGTGGACACGGAAAACCCTGGCCAACACAACTGACGCCTCAATCTACTCTTTTCCAGGACATATCCAGTCAGGAACTTTGCAAAACTTGAGTCCTGTCCATGGAGCTTACTATCATTCAACAGTTTGATGCTTGGTTTCAGGGTAAAATTCTCATTGGGCAGAATTTTACAGCCCCATCGCGGTGGGGACGGGACCATAAAATGCGGCGAATGTTCAAATCGCGGCGACCTGCCGGTGTAAAATTCCATCCATTCTTTTCAAATCCTGGGATCTTATTCCATCCTCCAATTTTGGTCTCTTGTGCATCCCCAATTTTTTAACTCCAACATTGGCAACCATGCCTTCAGCTGCCTTAGCCCTAAACTCTGGGACTGGCCCCCGTAAACCTCTCTACCCCTCTCTCCTCCTTTTAAGCTGGGTATACCTACGCCTGACGGACTGCAGTGGTTCAAGAAGGCGGCTCACCCACCAGCTTCTCAAGGGCGACTCACGATGGGCAGCAAGTGCTGGATACCCGTATCCATGAACGAACGGGAAAAAAAAACAATGCTCCTTTAAAACCTATCTCTTTGACCAAGCTTTTTGATCCCCTGTCCTACTATCTCTTTATGTGGCTTGTTGCCAAATTTTGTTTGTCAACACTCCTGTGAAGTGCCTTGGGTCAATTTTCAAAAATAGACTTGCATTTATATAGCACCTTTCATGCCCAACAAACATGTCAAAGCCCTTGCAGTGCTTTTGAAGTGTTGTCTGCTGGTTGTATCTATTTAAAAGAGCTTTGTAAACGTGAGCTGTTGCTTCCGGTTAAAAACGGACCAGATCTGCTTTGGGTAGTCTTCCATGAACACATTTGGGATATAGAGATTGGACCTTTTCCAGCACTTTCTGGATGAGAGGAGCTAACTCATTTTGCTTTGGAGCGGCAACATCCCACACAGTGAATCATGTGCCGGGGAGTGAGTGTGCATGATGGATAGGTGGCCGTGTTGTTTCTTGTCTTCGCTGCTGCACAGATGGAAACCCAGTCAGAAGCTGACGAAGATTAATCTGCACCCTGCCTTGAAGATAGGATTGAGGCGAAAGCACAATTTATCACGTCTGTGTATCTGTGTACCCATGCACCAACGAGCTTCTGGTAAGACCGTAGGCTGCTAACACTGACACCGGCAATAAATACATCGCCAAATAGATTATGATAGATAACATCAAACAGATACTTTGGTTTGTCTGCTCCTGCCCCGAAGATGCCAGTCAGGATCAGCCATTAGGTCAATTCAATGATCCCTTCATTCCTGGCTGCCAAGGCAGTTTTCTTTGGGCATGATGTCAGCATTCAAAACTGGCTGATTATAATATTATAATGAGCAAGCATGATAAGCTGATGACAGGTTTTACTCATCCAAGAAAGATTGAGCGTTCATTAAGCAGCGCCTCTTGGGACCTGAAGGTCTGTTGTAATACAGGAAGTACGACAACCATAATGTTGCACAGCTCCCCAAAAAACAGCAATTTGAATCATGATCTGCTAATCTGTTTTCACTGGTTTGGGGATAAGTATTGACCAGGATCCCTTCTCTTCATCTAAATAGTGTCACAGGATCTCTTACGATCAGCAGAGAGGGCCTCAGTTTAACAACTCATCTACTGTACAGTGCGCATTTTCAACATTTGAGGATGACATGAAACTTGGAAGTATTGTGAACGGTGAGGACGATAGATACTGTTAAACTTCAAAAGGACATGGACAGATCAGTGGAATGGGCAGGCAAATGGCAGATAACATCTAATACAGAGAAAGGACATGGAGAGCTAATATAAAGTAAAGGTTGCAATTCAAAGGGGGGGAGCAAGAGCAGAGAGATCTGGGGGTAAATGTGCACGAATCATTGTAAGTGGTAAGACAGAGCAATTAATAAAGTGTATGGGATTCTGGGCTTTGTAACTAGGAGCATAGAGTACAAAAGCAAGGAAGTTATGATAAACGTTTATAAAACACTGCTTTGGCCTCAACTGGAGAATTGCATCCAGTTCTGAGCACTACAATTAGGAAGGATGTGAAGGCATTTGAGACGGTGCAGAAAAGATTCATGAGAATGGTTCCAGGAATGTGGAGATCGTGAGCGGACTGAACAGAATAGATAGGGAGAAACTGTTCCCATCGGTGTAAGGATTGAGAATCAGTGGGCACACATTTAAGGTAACTGGCATAGAATGGTGACATGAGGAAAAGCTTCAGCACGCAGCGAGTGGTTAGGATCTGGAATGCACTGCCACCTGATAGTGTGGTGGAGGCAGATTCAATCATGGCTTTCAAAAGGGTGCTCAATCAATAGCTTGAAAAGAAAAGGATGCAAGGCTAAGAGAAAAAGGCACAGGAGAGGCACAAGGCAAATTTCTCTCGCAGAAAGCCATGACAGGACAGGCTGGGTCACTGCCATCTGTGCTGTGCCATTCTATAAGATAGCACCACTTTCCTTTCTCTTGTCATACTGGAATATGTGCTCAATTCTCCAGTGAGTCTTGAGCTCATAACCTTTTCCTTCTGAAGCAAGAGTGTTACCCACTGAGCCACAGGTTGTACATGAATTAGATTGGGAGCTTTCTTTGCTGATGTTGGTATTACTTAATAAAACTGGATCTGAATAAAACAGCGAGGCAGAAGCTTCTGGAATAAGGGAGCCCCTTTAGGAGTTGTGGGTCAATACTGCTCCATTATTAATGCAGGCTGCTGGAGAATGGAACAGCTTTGTGCAAACTCTCTTTTCAAATGGATATTTTATAGGGAGATCTTTCGGAGCTGTGAGCAGCCTGGCAAGTTCAGATCCAGTTGTGAGCCGAGTATGAAACTAGGCATCATTCTTCACCCTTATGCGCACTTATTGTGCTAATGTATGGAGATTCTGACCCCCCTTAAGTCAGGTTTGAACAAAGGGCTAATGATCAGTGATTATCCCCACACTGCTCAGGCTAGCTTGGTTTCAGCCGGGGTGGGGAAATTGGCAGTAAGAATCCTGAAGTATGTGAAGATAGAGTCATAGAGTTATACAGTACAGAAACAGGCCCTTCAGCCCATCATGTCCATGCCGGCCATCAAGCTCCTATCTACTCTAATCCCATTTTCCAGCACTTGGCACATAGCCCTGTATGTTGTGGTATTTCAAGTGCTCATCTAAATACTTATTAAATGTTGTCCTGCCTCTACCACCCCCTGAGGCAGTGTGTTCCAGATTCCAACCACCCTTTGGGTGAAAAAAAAATTCCTCAAACCCCTTTCAAACTTCCCGCCCCTTAACTTAAATCTACACCCCCTGGTTATTGACGCTTCTGCTTAGGGGAAAAGTTTATTCCTTTCTACCTTATCTATGTCCGTCATAATTTTGTATATCCCTATCAGGCCCTCCCTCAGCCTTCTATGCTGTAAGGAAACAACCCCAGCCTATCCAGTCTCTCTTCATAGCTTAAACACTCCAGCACAGGAAACATCCTGGTGAATCTCCTCTGCACCATCTCCAGTGCAATCACATCGTTCCTATAGAGTGGCAACCAGATCTGCACACAGTACTCCAGCTGTGGCCTAACTAGCGTTTTATACAGCTCCAATATAACCTCCCTGTTCTTATATTTTATGCCTCGGCTAATGAAGGCAAATATCCCATATGCCTTCTTAACCACCTTATCTACCTGTGCTACTGCCTTCAGGGATCTATTGACACGTACACCAAGGTCCCTCTGATCCTCTGTATTTCCTAGGGTCCTACCAGTCATTGTGTATTCCCTTGCTGTGTTAGTCCTCCCAAAATGCATCACCTCACACTTCTCAGGATTAAATTCCATTTTCCACTGCTCTGCCCATCTTACCAGCCCATCTATATCATCCTGTAATCTAAGGCTTTCCTCCTCATTATGTACGACACCACCAATTTTCGTGTCATCTGCAAACTTACTGATCATACCTCCTATATCCACGTCTAAATCACTAATGTACACTACAAACAACAAGGTTCCGGCACCGAACCCTGCGGTACACCACTCGTCACAGGCTTCCAATCACAAAAACACCCTTCGACCATCATCCTCTGCCTCCTGCCACAAAGCCAATTTTGGACCCAATTTTCCAATTTGCCCTGGATCCCATGGGCTCTTACCTTCCTGACCATTCTCCCATGTGGGACCTTGTCAAAATCCTTACTGAAGTCCATGTAGACTACATCAACTGCACTACCCTCACCGACACAACTAGCCACCTCCTTGAAAAATTCAACCAAATTTGTTAGACATGATCTCCCCCTGACAAAGCCAAGCTGACTATTCCTGATTGATCCCTGCCTCTCCAAGTGGAGATTAATCCTGTCTCTCAGAATTTTTTCCAATAGTTCCCCTATCACTGATGTTAGATTCACTGGCCTGTAATTACCTGGTTTATCCCTACTACCCTTCTTCAATAATGGTACCACATTCACTGTCCTCCAGTCCTCTGGCACCTCTCCTATGGCCAGAGAGGATTTGAAAATTAGTGTTAGAACGCCTGCAATCTCCTCCCTTGCCTCACATAGCAGCCTGAGATACATCTCATCTGGGCCTGGGGATTTATCCACTTTTAAACCCGCTAAAACTACTAATACCTCCTCCCTTTCAAAGCTAATTTGTTCAAGTATATCACAGCCCCCTCCTCGATTTCTACACCTACATCATCCTTCTCCATAGTGAACACAGATGAAAAGTAATCATTTAAAACCACACCTATGTCCTACCGCTCCACGCACACATTGTCACTTTGATCCCTAATGGGCCCTACTCTTTCCCTGGTTATCCTCTTGCCCTTAATATTTTTATAAAATGCCTTGTTTTCCATTATCTTGCACGCCAGTGTTTTTTCATGCCCCCTTTTCACTCTCCTAATTACTTTTTTAAGTGCCCCCTTACACTTTCTATGCTTCTCTAGGGCTTCCGCTGTTTTCAGCCCTTGGTATCTGCCATAAACCTCCATTTCTTTCCTTATCCTTTGACATCCAGGGTTCCCTGGACTTGTTGGTCCTCCCCTTCATCTTTACGGGAACATGTTGGCCCTGAACTTATTATTTCCTTTTTGATTGACTTCCACTGGACTGATATAGACTTTCCTACAAGTAGCTGTTCCCAGTCCACTTTGGCCTGATCCTGTCTTATCATATTGAAATTGGCCTTCCCCCAATTCAGAACCTTTATTTCCAGCCCATCTTTCCATAACTACCTTAAATCTTACAGAATTATGGTCACTATCCCCGAAATGCTCCCCAGCTGACACTTCTACCACTTGCCCAGCTTCATTCCCTAAGATTAGATTCAGTACCACCCCTTCTCTTGTAGGACTTTCTACATGCTGGCTCAAAAAGCTCTCGTGGATGCACTTTAAGAATTCCGCCCTATCTAAGCTTTTCACACTAAGACTATCCCAGTTTATGTTGGGGAAGTTGAAATCCCTTACGTTATTATTACCCTATTATTTTTACACTTCTCTGAGATTTGCCTACATATCTGCTCCTCTATCTCCCGCTGACTGTTTGGAGGCCTATAGTACACTCCCAGCAAAGTGATTGCCCTCTTTTTGTTTTTAAGTTCTACCCATATGACCTCATTTGAGAAACCTTCTAAGATACCATCCCTCCTTACTGTGGTATTTGACTCCTTGATCAATAGTGCAGTGTCACCTCCTCTTTTACAGCCCCCCCTGTTACACTTGAAGATTCTATACCCTGGAATATTGATCCTGCCGTTCCCTCAACTATGTCACTGTGATAGCAACAATATCATATTCCCATGTGTTAATCAACACCCTAAATTCATCTGCCTTACTTGTAAGACTCCTTGCGTTAAAATAGATGCAATCCAGTCTTGCATTATCCCCTTGTGCCTTAACAGGTCTATATTTGCTCTGCCTTCCGGACTGACTTAGTTTCTCTTCTATATTTGGCTGTGCATCACCCCCTACTGTACTTCCACTCTGTATCCCATCACCCTGCCAAATTAGTTTAACAGTAACACTAGCAAACCTCCCCACAAGGATGTTGGTCCCGTTCTGAAACAAAAACAAAAATAGCTGGAAAAACTCAGCAGGTCTGACAACACCTGTGGAGAGGAAGACAGTTAACGTTTTGAGTCCATATGACTCTTCATCAGAATGGCCCCGTTGGTCCCGTTCTGGTTCAAGTACAACCCATCCAACTGGTACAGGCCCCACCTTCACCAGAAACAGACCCACTGATCCAGGAAACTAAAGCCCTCCCTCCTGCACCATCTCTTCAGCCATGCATTCATCCTCTCTATCCTCCTATTCCTATACTCACTAGCACATGACACAGGGAGTAATCCAGAGATTACAACCTTTGAGGTCCTGCATTTTAATCTGTTACCTAGCTCCCTAAATTCTTGTTGCACGACCTCATCCTTCTTTCTACCTATGTCAGTGCTACCACTGTGAACCACGACCTCTGACTGTTCACCCTCCCCCTTCAGAATCCCCTGCAACCATTCTGTGACATCCTTGACCCTAGCACCAGGGAGGCAACACATCATCCTGGAGTCATGTCTACAGCCACAGAAGCGCCTGTCTGCACTCCTCATTATTGAATCTCCTACCATTATTGCCCTTGCACTCTTACACCTCCCCCCTTGTGCAGTAATTGGTTCCTTGATCAATAGTGCAATGTCACCTCCTCTTTTACAGCCGCCCCTTTTATACCCTTGAACATTGAGCTGCCAGTCCTGCCCTTCCCTCAACCATGTCGCTGTGATAGCAACAATATGATATTCCCATGTGTTAATCAACACTCTAAATTCATCTGTCTTACTTGTAAGACTCCTTGCGTTAAAATAGATGCAATCCTGCCTTGCATTATTCCCTTGTGCCTTAACAGGTCTATATTTGCTCTGCCTTCCAGACTGACTTAGCTTCTCTTCTATATTTGGCTGTGCATCATCCCCTACTGTACTTCCACTCTGTATCCCATCCCACTGCCAAATTAGTTTAACCCCTTGCCAGTAGCACTAGCAAACCTCCTTGAACTTGTCTCTGGCTGCACTCTCCAAGGGAACATTCGCCCTCACCATTTTCCAACACTGAAAAATGGTTCTTGAGTGAGTTGCACTCTGGGGCTTTCCTGACTACCTGCCTGCCTCCCTTCTTCTGGTGGTCACCCATTCCCTCTCTGACTGCACTTCCTTAAACTGCGGAGTGACCACATCTAAAAATGTGCTATCCACGTAACCCTCAGCCTCGCGGGTGCACCACTGTGTCTCCAGCTGACGCTCGAGCTCCGAAACCCGTTGCTCAAGCTGGTCAAGCCAATGGCACTCCCTGCACAACTGTGCTAAACTTAAATAAGGGTAACTACAAAGGAATGAGGGCAGAGTTGGCTGGAGTGGACTGGGAAAGGAGTTTAGCAGAAATGAACAATGGCAGACATTTAAGAACATAGTGCATGACTCTCAACAAAGATATATTCCAGTGAGGAAGAAGGATTCAAGGAAGGGGATAAACTAACCATGGTTAACCAAGGAAGTTAAGGATAGTATCAAATTAAACGAAAAGACATACAATGTGGCAAAAGATTAGTGGTAAGCCAGAGGATTGGGAAAGTTTTAAAAACCAACAAAAGATGACCGCAAAAATAATAAAGAGGGAGGAAATAAACTTTGAGGGTAAACTAGCAAGTACTATAAAAATGGACAGTAAGAGCTTCTTTAAATATATAAGAAGGAAGAGAGGGGCCAAAGTGAACATAGGGGCTGAATATTATTTAAATGGAGAAAGACTGCAGAAAGCTGCGGCACAGAGGGATTTGGGGGTCCTTGTGCATGAATCCCAAAAAGCTAACACACAAGTTCAACAGGTAATAGGGAAGGCAAATGGAATGTTGGCTTTTATTTCAAAGGGAATGGAGTGTAAAAATAGGGAAGTCTTGCTAAAACTATACAACGCACTAGTTGGACCACACCTAGAATACTGTGAACAATTTTGGCCCCCTTATCAAAGGAAAGGTGCACTGGCATTGGAGGCAGTCCAGAGAAGGTTCATTAGGTTGATCCCAGGTATGTAGGGATTTTATTAAGAAAGGTTCTGAGGGGGCTTGACAAGGTAGATGCTGAGAGGTTGTTTCCCCTTGTGGGAGAGTCTAGGATCAGAAGGCATAATCTCAGAGTAAGGGGGCGCCCAATTAAAACTGAGATGAGGAGGAATTTCTTCTTTCAGAGGGTAGTGAATTCTTTACCACAGAGGACTATAGAGGCTAGGTCGTTAAATATATTCAAGGCTGAGATGGACAGAGTTTTAATGAGCAAGGGAATCAAGGGTTATGGGGAAAAGGCAGGAACGTGGAATTGAGGATTATCAGATCAGCCATGATCTCATTCAATGGCAGAGCAGACTCGATGGGCCGAATGGCCTACTTCTGCTCCTATGTCTTATGGTCTTATGGTCCCTAGCTAGGCCCCCTTTGAAGGTCGTCACACTTGAGTTGCAATAGCCAGCTTGACTCTGCTTTGTTATCTCCAACACCCTTGTCAATCTCTAGAGCTGGGAGAAGGCCGGCTTTATTTATTTATTTATTTATTTTTGCCCCTTAACGAAGCTCAGTCTGTTTACCTTCCCTGGTATAAGCCGTCGTACAGGTTCATTCATTTTGCAGAACTTGCTGATTCTAGCAAGGCTTTCGCTTGACTAAATTAACCATCATGCTTTGTGTTTTGAGCCCACAGTGCAGTTCAGTGCAGTTCTTTACAGGTCTTCTTCGGTCTGGATTCTTCTCTCACCTCGATGTTCCATGTTCCGACCGTAAGACAGGCTCCACACACAGGGCTACACCACAACCGGTCTACATTCATTAATATAAAAGAAATAAAGAAACAGTTACATAGTTAAAAAGTGATTGTACATTAAACAAGTAAATAATTCTTTGGCTTACAGCTGACAGTGTGTTATTGTTGCAGGGTGGGCTTCTTTCTGGTGCATCAGCTGCCAGCCAAAGTTCCTTCCAGGGTTGCAGGGATTGGGTGGGGCGGTGGGGAAGACTGCTCACCCCCTGTAACATCTAGCCCCGTCTGTTTACCTCTCTTTCCACAGTACTGCACTCACTCATTTTCTGTCTTATTCTCCTGCGCTGCTTGTTCCTTCTCTTTCTGTATCTGAAACATGATTATAGTGAACTCTTCATTTTAAAAATAACTTACATTTTAATCTTCTGCTCGCTAAGGTACACTGCTCCTAAATTGACCAATTTTCCACTTTATCTTCCAAAAATTGGCATAAAAAAACTCCTAGGTCAGGTCTAATACAACAACATCATTTTGTGTTTAAACTGTACCTGAAGTAAAACGTCTCAAGGTGCTACCCCATGACCTGACTAAGAATTTGTTGAATGGTGGGCAGTGATAAAAACATTGCATTCATGTAAAACATTTCACAATATCTCAAAGCACTTTACAGCCGATGAAGTACTTTTTGAGGTGTAGTCACTGTTGCAATGGAGGAAATGCGACAGACAATTTGCACAATGCAAGATCCCACAAAGCAATGTATGTTTTAGCGAACGTCAATTAAGTGATAAACATTGGCCAAGACGCCGGGGGAACCTCAATGCCCTTCTTCAAAATAGTGTCATGGGGGTTTCTATGTCAACCTGAGGGGGCAGACCGGAGCTTGATCTAACATCTCATTTGAAAGACGGCGCCCCTGACAGTGAAGCACTCCCTCAGTACTGCACTGCATTGCAGTATCGGCATTGATTTAGCATTCAAGTCCTGTGGTGGGCCTTTGAACACACAATCTTTCAACTCAGAGGCAAGAGTGTTATGGACACACTCAGTTAGAACTGGCCTGATTATGACCCAAACTCACTTCCCACAAAGCCAACGAAAGAAAGAGAAAGAGCCCTTTGTTTCATTCGTCTGAGTGGTTTGGACCTCAGTCCCAGTGCTGAAATGGCAGACTAATCATGCATTCTGTCATACTGAATTCTACATTGTCCCACACATCAGAGTTCCAGTTGTGTTTCTCGGTAATATCGGTTGAGGCCCCTGAATATTGTTGGGTTGTTGAGCGTAAACAGGCACGATAGTGTTTTTCTCTCTCTCTCCCTCTCTCGCCTGCTCACTCTCTTCCTTCCTCCTCTTTCTCTCTTGGGCTTTTCGAATCCCTTTTATTTAATCTCTTATTTTTTTTACTACAGTACTTTGATTTATCATGCAAACCCTGGCCTGGAAGTAACAAGCTGGAAGAGTAATCAGCATTAATTTCCATACACCATCGGTAAAGCAAACAGGGCAAATTCAATACAGCAGCAGTTGCAGTCTTAAAAAGGCCAATCAATACTTGATGTTCAGAGAATTATAGAGCACTCCATTCTTCAAATTGGAGTTCAGGTTGTGGGGAATGGGAGAAGGCAGGCCAACAAAGGGGGAGGGAGATCGAGTGCTTGTTTTAATGACTAAGTATTTTTTAAATGTATTCATTCATGGGATGTGGACATTGCTGGCTAGACCAGCATCTATTGCTCATTCATAATTGCCCTTGCGAATGTGGTGGTGAGCCACCTTCTTGAATCACTGCAGTCCTTGTGGTATAGGTACACCCACAGTGCTAATAGGGAGGGAGTTCCAGGATTTTGACCCAGCGACAGTTGGAACAGCAATAGAGTTCCAAGTCAGGATGGTGTGTGGCTTGGAGAGGAACTTGCAGGTGGATGCAGGGGATCTGTTGCTCTTGTCCTTCCACTGCATCCCATGAGATCCCGTGGGACACAGGGGAAGGTGATGAGTTGGATCCAAAATTGGCTCAGTGACAGGAAAGAAAGGGTAATGGTCGATGGAGGTTTTTGTGAATGGAAAGCGGTTTCCAGTGGTGTTCCACAGAGCTCACTGTTGGGGCCCTTGTTGTTTGTTCTATACATTAATGATTTGGACTTAAATGTGGGAGGCATAATTGGGAAATTTGCAGATGACACAAAAATTGGCCGTGTAGTTGATAGTGAAGAGGATAGCTGTCATCTCCAGAATGGTTTGGTTGAGTGGGCGGAGAAGTGGCAAATGGAATTCAATCCGGAAAAGTGTGAGGCAGTACATTTGGGGAGGGCAAACAAAGCAAAGGAATACTCAATAAATGGGAGAACATTGAGAGGGGTAGAGGAAGTGAGAGCCCTTGGAGTACATGTCCACAGGTCCCCGAAGGTGGCAGGATAAGTGGATAAGGTGGTAAAGAAAGCATATGGAATGCTTTCCTTTATTGGGCGAGGTATTGAATACAAAGGTAGGGATGTAATGATGGAACTGTATAAAATGCTGGTTAGACCACAGCTCAAATTTTGTGTATAGTTCTGGTGACCACATTACAGGAAGGACATAATTGCTCTGGAGAGTACCGAGGAGATTTACAAGAATATTGCCAGGGCTTGAAAATTGCAGCTAAGAAAAAGATTGGATAGGCTAGGGTTGTTTTCCTTAGAACAAGGAGGCTGAGGGGTGACCTAATTGTGGTGAACAAAATTATGAGGGGCCTAGATAGGGTAGACAGGAAAGACTTGTTTCCCTTAACTCAGGGGTCAATTACCAGCGGGCATAGATTTAAAATGATTGGTAGAAGGATTAGAGAGGACATGAGGAATTGGTATTTGAGGCTGAAATGCTCAACTCATTTAAAAGGTGTTTGGAACTTCACCTGAAATGCTATAAACTTGGTGTTGGTAAGTGGGATTAAAAATGAGCAGCTAGTTTCTCTTCTTTCGCCGGCACAGGCACTATGGGCTGAATGGCCTCTTTCTGCGCCACTGTCTTTCTATGATTCTATGGTTGTTGATGGTAGAGTTCGCGGGTTTGGAAGGTGCTATCGAAGGAGCCTCAGTGAGTTGCTGCAGTGCATCTTGTAGGTAGTACAAACTGCTGCCAGTGTACGTTGGTAGTGGAGAGAGTAAACGTTGTAGATGGTGGATGGGGTGGCAATCAAGTAGGCTGCTTTGTCCTGGATGGTATGGAACGTCATGAGTGTTGTTGGAGCCACACTCATCCAGGCAAGTGGAGAGTATTCCATCATACTCCTGACTTGTAGATGGTGGACAGGCTTTGGGAGTCAGGAGGTGAGTTACTCACCACAGAATTCTCAGCCTCTGACCTGCTCTTAAAGCCACAGTATTTATATGGCTAGCCCAGTTCAGTTTCTGGTCAATGGTAACCCCAAGGATGTTGATAGTGGGGGATTCAGTGATTACCATGCTATTGAATGTCACGGTGGTTAGAATCTCTCTTATTGGAGATGGTCATTGCTTGTCACTTGGGGGTTGCAAATGTTATTTGCCACTTATCAGTCAAAGCCTGGATATTGTCCAGGTCTTGCTGCATTTGGACATGGACTGCTTCAGTATCTGAGGAGTCACGAATGCTGCTGAACATTGTGCAATCATCAACGAACATCCTGCTTCTGACTCATGGTGGAAGGAAGGTCATTGATGAAGCAGCTGAAGATGATTGGACCTCGAACACTACCCTGGGGGACTGAGATAATTGACCTCCAACAACCACAACCATCTTCCTTTGTGCTACATTTGACTCCAACCATTGGAGAGTTTATCCCCTGATTCCCATTGACTCCACATTATTGGGTAAATGCCAGTGTTGTAGCTGTACTGGAACAGCTAGGTGCGCAGCTAGTTCTGGAGCACAAGTCTTCAGTACTATTGCTGGAATATTGTCAGGGCCTATAGCCATTGCACTATCCAGTGCCTTCAGCTGTTTCTTGATATCAGTTGGAGTGAGTGGAATTGGCTGACGACAGACATTTTTGATGCTGGGGACTTCAGGAGGAGGCCGAGATGGGTCATCCACTCGGCACTTCTAGCTGAAGATTGTTACAAATGCTTCAGCCTTGTCTTTTGCACTGATGTGCTGGGCTCCAGCATCAGTGAGGATGGGGAAATTTGTGGATCCTCTTCCTCCTTTGGGTTGTTTAATTGTCCACCACAATTCATGACTGGATGAGGCAGGACTGCAGAGCCTAGATCTCGTCAGAAATAAGGGTTCATTTCCTGAACGGAAGATTCGGCCCATATCTCCTTATGTGGTTCAGTGTCTGCTTATATTTGATAATTCTCCTGTGAAGCACCTTGGGATGTTTTATTCCATGAAAGTTGTTATATAAATGCAAGTTTTTGTTGTTATATAATCATCACATTTTTACAGCACGGAAGGAGGCCATTCAGCCCATCATGCGTGTGAGAGTTCGCAGACAGCTGACCACTTAGCTCCATGTCCTTGTCTTTTCCCCTCAGCCTTTTCTATTTTTCTGTTGTCGTTCCTTTAAAGAATCTGCATCAAATTTTCTCCTGCTGCTGCTTCCACTCTATCTTTCATAACTCCACCCCAACCCCGACATAGGAATAAATTGTCCTGCTTCTTCTGTAACTTTTCCCTTTAAACTTTAAGAGTGTGAAGCCTCAACATCATCAGGGAAAAGGAACGTTGGGAGAAATCCAACAGCCAGACCAGGGAGAAAGAGGCAAGCAGAAAAAAAAAATGGAGAGGGAGAAAAGGGAGGCGAGGACAAGATGAAAGAGTGAAGAACACGTCAATGCTTAGCACACTTTCAGACCGGGGTATTTGCTTTGCACTCTGATCACTTGCACCTCCCATTGCATCTGCCATTTGGAAAACTCCACATTGAGAATAGTATGCTATACCTTGATCATTAGGAGCTCACATGAGGAGCAGCACTGTAAAAGATGATGGGACTATCTGTGGAAGCCAAACTCCTTCAAATTCATTCCAATTAGTAGCCAATTAGATGGTAGTCAGTCAAAACCTCTGCCGTTTCCTATTGCAAGTACCCTGGTATTGGTGCGTACTATTTTTATTTGGTAACCCTATTGTCCCATCTTAACAATTATTCTTTCCGATATCTTGAATTCAGCTCATGCCGCTCTTTGTATTTGGATGCTAATAGATGCTGGGGGACCACAGAGTTGGGGTGGGCTGGGAGATCACCCAATGTGATTTTTCCCCTTCCCCTGCATCCCTCTCCCATGCCCCCCCCCTCCCAATTTACTAACTCTTGGCATTTACTGACTGACTGCCCCAAAGTTGAGAATGGCTTCACTGTGTGTCATGGGAGAGCGGTGGAGTGAATGACAGGCTGGAATCAGTAATCCATCCCTATGTGTGCAGCTGATAGTGATTTTGATTTGGCTGTTAAAAGTTGTGCTAACTTAGTGCCATTCAGTACAAACAACACTGGTGCTTCACTTAGGGTTCCTGCTATGCTTAGGCACTTCTCATTTGTATCATTAAAACAATTAAGCTTTTCCACCATGGATCAAAGATATAGTAATGAATCCAATCGCAGAGCGGGCAGACCTCATTAATCTTAGTCATGTTGCATCTTCTGAATAGTTTATGTGTTGCATACACATGAGGACAAATGTCACACTCAGAATAGGGCAAAGCTGTCACCACAATAAGGAAAGACAGAAAGAAAGGGAAGAGGGGAGAGAAGAAGGAAGAGAGGAAGGGAGGGAGGAGGGGGGAAGAAAGATAATTTTTCAAGCGTAGCCACTGTTGTAACATGGAGAAGACAGAGGTGAAAAATCAGCAGCTAATTCTACTAAAAGGATGGATCCAAGGAGGGAGAAACAACACTGACTTGCAGTTCTGAGTACAGGTGTGAGGCTATACATTTCTTGGCAGCTGGTTATCAGGGCGTTTACTGCTGCTATGGCTGCCATCTTTCTTTTGCAGGGGGGGACTGGATGAATGGAATGTGATGGGTATTGTGATTCTCCTTCCACTTGCTGAGGTCCCCACTGCTTAACAATCTCCAGCTCATTCAACTGTCGCCTCCTCTCAGTGGTGAGGTGTGGGTGGAGTGGAACTGTTTGCTGATGTATCTCCAGTGCTCAGCTCCATTTTCTCCCTGCAGCAGAAACTGCATTTGTGCAAGCTTGGATTGACAAATGGTAGGTAAGGGTCGTGGCCATATATGAGTCAAGTAAAGAGGCTAGGTTTCTGAAATGAGTGGCTCAGCATCAAAGCTTCTCCATCATCTACAAGGCTCAAGTCAGGAGTGTGACTGCATACACACCATCTGCCTGGATGACTGTAGCCATTAAAGCACTCAGGAAGCTTGTCACAATCCAGGGCTGATCAGTACCCAGAAGGAAAAAAACAGTAAAAACTGGGAAATAAGAATACTGGCCCAAACTGTTTTTTTCCTTCTGGGTACATTTGACAAGCTGCTTCTCACACAATTGTGGTTGAAATCTGGAGCTCTATCCCTACATAAGGCCTTGGTGCCAGGGGGCAATTGGAGCTGTCAAGTCTGCGATCTATAGCTTTTTGCTGAGATGTCGAAAAGGTGGGTAAATGGAACCGAGGTGCAGATCAGCCATGATCTAACTAAATTGCGAGCAGACCTGAAGTGAACTAAATATATTTAAAGCATCTCACGTTCACAGGTATGAGCTGGACCGGTGATGTTGGTGGTTACTTGGTAAAGGGGGAGACAGTGGTGTTGTGGTAATGTCACTGGACTAGTAATTTAGAGGCCCAACTTAATGCTCTGGGGTCTTGGGTTTAAATCCCACCACGGCAGTTGGTGGAATTTAAATGCAATTAATAAAAACCTAGAATTAAAAGCTAGACTAATGGTGACCATGAAACCATTGTTGACTGTCATTAAAAACCCATTTGGTTCACTAATGCCCTTTAGGGAAGGAAATCTGCCATCCTTACCTGGTTTGGCCTGTACGTGACCCCAGAACCACAGCGATGTGGTTGACTCTGAGCTGCCCTCCTGAAATGGCAGAGCAAGCCACTCAGTTCAAGGGTGATTAGGGATGGGCAATAAATGCTGACCTTCCCAGTGACACCCACATCCCATGAAAGAGTAAAAGAAAGCTGAGGTATATCCTTTGGGTATCTGCTGCTGAACTCTGCCCCAAGTCAGTAGTTTAACTTGCGACTAAGCTGAGGAGCAGCCTTGGCCAGCACAATGTTGTTATCAATGATATTTTGTTTTTACATTTCAACTTATTGGTTGCATCGTCTGTCACCATTGCTGGAGACATTGGCTTAGCAATTGGATCCTGCCCCAGTCAGGGTATAATCCGGGTCCAGTGCCCACACCTAATGAGCCCAGCAGCAAGATTGCAACAACTTAGTGGTCGGGATAGGAAAGAAGGTAGGAGAGAATGAGTGATGGTCAGCAGCAGCCTGCAGATTTAATGTTTTATGTGTGGCTGAAAGGAACACAGCTCCTTCTGACTCTACAAGCAGGTTTCTGTATGTGTATGGAACATACCTTTTTGGTGGTAGTCTCCAGTGGTCCTTTTAAGAACCTCTGGCTTGGCCCCACATGAGATTGGGCAACTCTGTTTGTGGACCAGGTAAACCTGACTGCAGCAGGTCCAGCAGCTGGTTTGGGTCCCTTATTAGGCTATTCAAGGGCCCTAAAGCATTGAAAGAAATAGCCGATGTTATGTTCCTTCTGTCAGGTCGCTTTGCTCAGCGAAAACGGTTGCACGTCTATCTACTGGTGAGTGAGTTGGTTAGCAAGATACTGCAGACGCAGAGACCAATGTAAGATGAAGCACATGCTGTTTATTAACACAGGTAACAGAGCACTAACACAATGCGTGCTTCTCCAACCAGACTCTATACTAAACTACTGATTAACATTGTAGCCCGCGCTACACAGCCATTGGGTAATACCGTCACGTGGCCAATCTGCTCACATTCTCTTAAAGGTGTATTACACCTCAGATTACCACAGCTGAGAAGAAATTGAAATTTCCTGATCATCTGTTGCGGGGAGAGAGAGAGAGAGAGAGGAAATGTGGTGAGGTGAGTAATGGGGATGAGATTGCCAGGAAGAGGAAGGCCGAAGACCAGATGAAAAGATGCGGTGGTGAGAGACTTAAATGCAGTTGAATTGGAATACGATGGGTGACTGACAGGGGGAGATGGAGAAGGGTGATCAACCAGCATTGTGGCGACCCCAAGTAAAATGGGAGAAGCCGAAAGAAGAAGGGCCCAAAAGCCTGTTAAGGCAGCACTGCAAGGGATATCTCTATAGTACTCAAACTATATGGTATAGGAGAATTTGGCCCTCTAAATTGGAAATCCTTGTCCTCATTTCCCACTTGGAAAATAGATGCACTGCTTCTGTTTTTTAAACAACTACAAACATAACTTTGCCCTCGACCCCTAATCAGTTAAAGTGCTGATTTAGAGACCTTCGACAGGTCTCACCAACAATATCTATTTTGGAAACACGGTTCAGATTCCCTCTGCCCCGTGGCAACATACCTTCGAGCCTGACATCAGAATTAATATGAATGGAGGAGTCAGTCGTTTTATGGAAAGGAACAATGGATTTTTTTTTTTAAAGAGCTGCATGATCGGAGTTAGTATGAAGTTATATATTGTGACTGTTTTATCCTGTAGCTGCTTTGGGATTTTTGTTACATGTATCATGTTACATGTTACAGCTACAATTGGCGTTACACTGCCCTCATGTGTTGCTGCCTGGATGCTGTTGCTGTCCAGGATACTTGTCACATTTAGCTTAGTCTGGGGCCCTTTCTGGCCTAATACCCTACTTCCTCCAACCAATCCCCTGCTCTCTATGGGTCTAGGTCTCCATTCACAGTCCCATTTAGGTGCTATTGATGATTCAACACTGATCGCTCCATAGAATTATCTATCCTTGGCCCTAGTGAGGCTAATGGCCAAGTCTCTCTTGACAACTGCCGTGTAGACACATTTGAAAATCAGGTAGTCAGCTGCAGCACAGGAAGGGAGCCGGGTTGTGCAGGTTTCAATGCATTTCTGTGAGCGGCCCTTATGAAAGACATTGGTGTAGCTCTTCTAGTCAGTGTTGGAGCAGAGTCAGCGCTCACCGCTGTCTGAAATTTAAACTGAGCACTTTCCTTTAAATACTGGAGCCTCAGGACAGACTAGCACCAGTTCCAGTTTAAATGCAGTGATGGACTGTCTTGGGAGGCCGAGTGACAAAAAAGTGTAATTCCAGCGGAGCTACACCCGCTTTCTCACCATGAACTCACGCAGACGGTTCCCCTTAAATCTGTCTTCAGCTCATTGACCTGCAGAGTTTCAAATGCCCCTGTCAACCACAACAGTGCACAGCCAGCCCCCCGACAATGCTCACCCCCCCACCTCACCTCCCACCCCCCCAGCCCCCCGACAATGCTCACCCCCCCACCTCACCTCCCACCCCCCCCAGCCCCCTGACAATGCTCACCCCCCCACCTCACCTCCAACCCCCCCACCTCACCTCCCACCCCCCACCCCCCCGACAATGCTCACCTCCCCCTCACACCCCCACCCCAACAATGCTCACCTCCCCTTCACACCCCTCACACCCTGAGAATGCTCACCCCCCCGCCTCACCTCCCACCCCCCCAGCCCCCCGACAATGCTCACCCCCCACCTCACCTCCCACCCCCCCACCCCCCACTCCCCAACAATGCGCACCTCCCCCTCACACCCCCACCCCAACAATACTCACCTTCCCCTCACCCACCAACCCCCCCGACAATACTCATTCCCCCACCCCGACAATGCTCACCACCCCTTCACACCCCTCACACCCCAACAATGCTCACCTCCCCCTCACACCCCCACCCCAACAATACTCACCTTCCCCTCACCCAGCAACTCCCCCCCCCGACAATGCTCACCTCCCCTTCACACCCCTCACACCCTGAGAATGCTCACCTCACCCTCACGTGTTGCCTCCCCCTAATCCCCCACCTACCTTTGGGCTGAGCAGTGTTGAGAGGGCACTGAGCAGTGTTGAGGGGTTGTGGAGCTGTTTTGGGCCGGGGGGTGGGTACAGAGCTGTGTTGGGGAATGCTTATCAGTGTTGGGGGTGGTGTACAGCAGTATCAAGGTTACTGCTATGTTGGAGAGATTTGACAGTGCTGCTGATTAAGTTTGTGCTCCTCAGCAATTATACCAGCTAGGAAAAGCTCTAAGTACATCTGTGTAAAAAACAGGGTAAGTAAAGGGGAAACAGCCCAAGTCTGTCTGGAGATAGTTATCTCATGCCACTGTCATAAGCTAGGAAGAGTAAAACCGGCAATGGAAGTTTAAACTCCCCTTGTAAATATCACGCATGTGTGCACATCAGGACTCCCACAAGGTCCGGAGACACACCAGTGACTTAAGTTGAGTCATCCGGTGCACCCATAGCAGAAGATTCAGGCCAATTACTCATGGTTGTGCTCCTGGTCAACAAGTGGGAGGGTTTCCATGGCCTTATCTGACCTTTGAGAAGTTCTTGAGTCGTCTTAAGAGGTGGTGGGGTTCAGCTGATACATTTATTTGATGATGAGAACACTTGCTTCTTTAGTGAAGAATTTGCATCGTTTTGACTCCATAGCCTGTGCTATCTCCTGGTTTGAGGCAGGAAAACGAATCAACCACAACAGCGACTTGCATCCAAACAATGTCTTTAACATGAAGCATCCCAAGGTACTTTACAGAAGTGTAATCAAACAAAATTTGACACCTAAGGAAATATTAAGGCAGATGACCTAATCAAAGAGATATGTCTTAAGGAGCAACTCTGAAGAGGGAAGGGTGGTAGAGAGGTGGAGCGGTTTAAGGAGGAAGTTCCAGAGCAGATGACATTGGCAGCTGGAGGCACAGCCACCACTAGTGGAGTGATTAAAATTAGGGACGCTCCAGAGATCAGAATTGCAAGAACACAGACACCTCAGGGAGCATCCAATGTTGTGTCAATTGCTTCGTAATGCTACAACACAGAGAGGTGGTGAACAACTGTGGCACTGGATAGGGGGGGCATCAAAAAAATCAACTCCTAGTTTCCCTTTTGAAACTGACTTTCACTTAATATCGTCGGCCCTGTTAAAATTGGGAGCGTACTTTTTTGTGGAGAATTAACCTGTGTCTTATCAAATCATGGGCACGATCCTCTGGAGTTTCAAAGTGGCATCTAAATTTACGTTATTCCCTATTTCCAGCAAAATGATGAGTGTTACCTATACTGTGGTTGATACATTTAATAGGGACTGCTACCATCTAGAAGGACAAGGGCAGCAGATACTTGGGAACACCACCACCTGGAAGTTCCCCTTCAAGTCACTCACCATCCTGATTTGGAAATCTATCACCGTTCTTTCACTGTCGCTGGGTCAAAATCCTGGAACTCCCTCCCTAACAGCACTGTGGGTGTACCTACACCACATGGACTGCAGCGATTGAAGAAGGCAGCTCACCACCACCTTCTCAAGAGCAACTAGGGATGGGCAATAAATGCTGGCCTAGCCATCGACACCCACATCCCATAAATGAATAAAAAATGTTCTCTCCAAGTTAAGACAAGTGGGTAAGTTCAGTTCATGGTTAGTAATTTGAATATGGAAGCACCTTTATAATTCTGATATAAAACTATCATGTGTCCTGTAAAACTCTTCATCTACCTGACCAATTCTTCACACACTTCAACCATCAAACTCCTGAAATTCCTCAGCTGTAATGTCTAACTCCTCCATCTCATCTTTTTAATGCATACCTGAAAATGCCCAGGACGTTGCTTGTGAGACAGTGGGTGGAATCGTCCCAGATTTGCACCAAGTGCAGTACCAGGCGTGAAAAAGGACATTTTATCCGTCAGCCGCAATGGCGGATTTTTGTGCCATATTGTCCCCTCCCCACATCGTTAATTATGCAGTCACGGAAAACATGCCGGGTCACTGATGCACGGCCTCCGATTTTCCAGCCACACCGTTACCTCGCTGCATCCTCACACCAAAAGGCTCTGCACACACAGTTCTCAATGCTTGTAGCCCAGGACTGCTCCAGTGAAGTCATGGCCCCAAAAGCCAGGAATAGTCAGTGACGCATCCCTGGGATGCCTTCTAGATGCAGTGGAAGCCCACTGTGACATCCTCTACTCCTGCTCTGGCCACAGGAGGCCCATCAGTCTCACCACTCCATCTTGGGAGGTGGTGGGAGAGGTGGTCAGTGCCAAAGCTGCACACAAGAGGTCAGCCATCCGGTACAGAAAACGGATGAATGATCTCATCTGTGTTGCCAGGGTAAGTCAACTACCTCATCAATCTCAACTCACCTACTCACAGCTCATCACTCACTCACTACCAGCTCAAGGGACATCACCACTCACTCTCTCACACACTCCCTCACACCTCCATCTGGCCTCATCTCCTGTGGAGACTGCCTTCTCTTCCCGTCCATGGCTCCACTCAGCACGCACGCCTGGCATCCTTCTCATTTGGCCTGGCAGGCACCTTGCTCACACTCTCTCCATCTGTCTTAGGCAGGACAAGATCGCGCGCAATCAACGGGAGAGGTCCCAGTCCTTGTGGGGGTGGAGTGTCAGACATCAAGGTCCTCACTCCATTCAAGAGCCAAGCCTTAGAGCTGGCTGGAGAGAATTTTGACCATTCCAGTGGTGACACTGAGGTTGGCAACAAATACCCATGTGGGGATCCTGCACCAAATAATCCTTCTCTCAATGCTACTCTGAGCCCACTGCTGTGTGTTCAATGCGACTGCCAATCACTAACAATGTCCACTTTCACCCCTAGGCATATCTGACTCGTCGCCCTCAGGCAACCGTGACCCCAGCCCCAGCACAGAGAGCACCTCGGATGAGGGCAGCACCACTGAAAACCCTCCACCAGCTCAGTGACACACTCCTCGGTGGGACCTAGATGTAGAGCAGCCTCGGGATCACAATGTGGTGAGAACACCACCAAACCTCTTCCACAGCCAGTGGAGGCAGGGACATTCTTGGTTGCAGGCACTCAGGGGGCTGCTGAAGGCAAGGAACTTGCTGAGTCAGATGACGAGCCTCTGGACTCGGTCCTCAATCAGTTGGTGGAGCTGCAAAGACAATCCCGGGAACGTCAGGAAGGGATGTCCACTGCACTCCTCAAATTGCAAGGGATGATGGAGGAGTCCGTCCGTCTTCAGTCCGAGGTGATAGCGCTGGCATGCCAATGCACCGAGGTCAACACTGGCAGGATGGCGGCTGCCATGGAGACCTTGGTCAAGGACATGTCCTGCACTGCTGCGCAGGCTCAAGTCCCTCGCAGATGCCATAGTTGGTCTCCAGCAGAGTTAATGAGAGAGGAGTGCGGGCAGCTCGCTCTCACTCTAGCTTCCCCTTCTCCTCAAGGAGTCAGGCAGCGGCCGTCAGGCACCCATAGGGAGGAGGACCAGCAGCTCAACAGCCCGGGGCCATCCATCCAGGTGCATCCGGGAATGTCTGACCCATCCAAATCCCCAATTCCTGTGACCTCCTTCAGCTCCAGCTCCACAGGCCCAGGAGGGTTAAGCTGGCCCACAGCAGGACACCCAAAGCAGGCTGGGGCCCTCCAGGTATTGGCCCTCCACTGGACGCCTGCCGAGGTCATCACAGACAGGGCGTAGCAGTCAGCAGGCTGCCTCCACCTCTGCTGTGGATATCGGGTTAGCACAAAGACGTAGAGGCAGGGTTAGGAAGGTTAAGGAGATGTTGTTGCACAGCCTCGGCACAGATGTTAATCACTTGTACTTAATGTTCACTGTTGTAAATAAACTCCTAAGAACGTCTCCTTGCCTATGGCTCCTTGTTATGATGAACAATGTTTGTGTCACTCAGACGTGAAACCTTGGTTCCTGCACAAAATAAAGGCAGGTGTCTCAGTCCAGAGCCTCTGTGTAATCTTCAGAGCAAAGTGATGATCCAGCCTCACACTCACTGGACACATGACTGATGCCTGCACCTCGACTGTGCTTGTCATTGCTGCCAGAATGTTGTGGGCGGGCGTCACAGAGTTCCGTCATTCTCTCTGTGTGCTCTTAGCACCTTTGAGGTGAGGCTGCCCCCTCATCTCTTCAGCATCTGTGACCAGTGATGCTGTGCTCCTAAAGGGGGCTGGTGCTGGAAGCAGACAAAGGATCGGATGCTTTTAAAATTTCACGGCTGCGTCTCTATGATATAACACTAATCACAAGCGAGCTGCCCTCAGCCAGACAGGAGTCAGACATTCACAGAGGCTGTGTGAAGATCCATGGAGTGTCCTCACTGCAAGTTGTCATCATCCTCCTAAAATTAGTGACCACTGCTGCATCTCCATGACATGAGCCTGAACATTGAGTGTGCTCACACGGGAGTGAAACGTTCACAGGTGCAAGGGGAGGGTGTCAAGACTGTCCTCACTGCATCTGGTCATCACCTTCCATCAATTTTGCACCTATGAGGGCCTCCCGAGCGTGCCTGCCTTGTCTGGACAGTGCAACAGCCTCATCACTGGCATCCTCGCCTTCGAGGGCCTCATCACCACCATCCCTTTCAACGTCCTCTTCATCAGAGGAAACATGCAGCTCTTCCATCTCCTCTTGAGCCAGCTCCTCCCCCACAGCAGCGTCAGGTTATGGAGCAGGCAACAAGCTACGATGCTGCTTGACAACCCTTGCATTGCAGTGCTCTACCAGACCTGTCAGGGCACCAGAACCTCATTTTCAAGATGCCTGTCGTTTGCTCCACCAACGTCCAGGTTGCAGCATGAGCCTCATTATACCGTCGCTCTGCTGCAGTCTGAGGCCACAGCCGCATACCCAGCCACGTCCTCTGTGGGTAGCCCTTGTCCCCGAGGAGCCAACCCTGCAGCCTCTATGTACCCTGGAAGACGTCAGGGACCTGAGACCTGCTAAGGATGTCGGAGTTGTGGACGGTCCCTGGGAATCATGCGCAGACCTGTAGGATGCGTTTGTGGTGGTCGCAGACCAGCTGAACATTCAGCGAGTGGAAGCCCTTGTGGTTGAAGCAGTTGACTGATGTTGCCATGGAGATCTAAGCGCCACATGAGTGCAGTCAATGGCACCCTGCACCTGTGGAAAACCTGAGATCTGCGCAAACCCCAGCGCTCTTGCTTCCTGGCTTTTCTGATCCCGGTCGTAATACACAAATTTCAGCACCTTCGCAAAGGTGGGGTCCATAACCCTCCTGGATACACTGGTGCGTGGAGGCTTGAGAGATCCTGCACAGGTCACCTGTGGAGCCCTGGAAGGAGCCACTGGCATAAAAATTGAGCATCCCAGTCACTTTCATGGCCACTGGCAGTGGATGCCCTCCATGTCCCTGTGGTGTCAAATCCTGCAGCAGGTGACATATGTGACCGACCAGTTCCTTGGGCATGTGCAGTCTTTGGTGACACTGGTTCTTGGTCATCTGCAGGAATGACAAGGTCTGTCTATAGACCCTGGGTCTAGCAAAGTGTCTGTGGCGCTCTGTTGATCTTCAGCTCTGTGCACCGCAGGCCCTGCCTCCCCTTCATCTTGAGGGAGGTGCTCCTCACTTTGCCGGGCAAGGCGCCTCTGCCATTCTCTTCATCTTCTTCTCCGTTCCCTGTAAGCCATGAGGCGTACCGTTAAATCATCAGGCTCCATGATTCTGATATTCTCCTCCTGCAGGATCAAAGAGAGAGATGCATGGGTTAGCATATGTGTCCTAAGAACCTCTCTTGGTTAAGTCTGAAGGCCCCTTCACGCACGCTTGGAGAGTGCTGGCCACCACTTGGATGCCCAGTGTGTAGAGCACTCATTGGCTGCCTGAAACCCCACCCACCTCTGCCTCACTCCACTTGACCAATTGGCTGCGGCCTTGCCCACTGGACTGCATGCTGTGCTCTCAGCTCAGGCACAGGCATTCTCCTAACCCACATTGCAAGGCTGCACCGTTAGCTTGAACCATGATGGATACTGGTCCAAACCTTAATAAAGACTTTACAAGGGGCTGTGAGCATCTCCACCAGTGACTGTGCTATGGCCACCTTTCTCAAGGGGATTCTACAACTTTCCCGGTTGGCCAATTGCTCTGCTGCCCCCTGAAACGCACATTCATTTGCAGTCTGCGCCTAAAGGGTGAAAGGCACTGGGGCATTTGGTGACACTTTCATGCTTTTGTGTTGCTTGAGTGGGCAGTAAAGCTTCAGGAGCCCGACTCCAAGCGTGTCCATGGAGCGGGAGCTGAACGGCCTCAACTGCGGAAGAATGCTCACTTTTGAAAAGCTTTTTCAAGTGCGTAGCCACTTCCCTCACCCTCCAACCCCCTCAGCCCCTCCGCCCCAGCATGTAGTTGTGTACTTCCTTCAGCATATGCTGCCTTGTGCCCTCCCCACCCTACCCCAGCCTCACCCACACTGGAGCCCTTGCCCCGGCGCCACATTGAAAGCCAGCCAGGAAAAAGCGACTTGCCTGTGCTGTCCCCCACACCCCCTGCACCCCACCGAATGTGCAGTGCCTCTTACTTGATGTCCTACGAGCAATGCTCCTGAGTGCTGGGCAAGGCTGTGTGCACTCACCTCCTAGTTCCCCTCGAAGTCCCAGTCGCCAGGTGCATGCCTTTTAAAGGCAGTCGTGAAGTGCGCTGTTCTGAAGTCATGCCAACATAGGCGGTACATTTGATGTGTGTGGATGATTCCGGTGAGCAGGGCTTATAATGTCATGCTGAAGTATTGAAATTAGGTTCCTGAAGTGCAGCGGCAGGAAACACAGCCTGTGATTAACGGGTGGAGTGGACAATAGCAAACTGGTTTCACGATGGCGTAAAACTGATTTGTGGTCTTCTTGCCCATATTGTCTGCTTACGCCCACCGCCAAAAGGACTGAACGATTCCACCCAGTGTCGAAACAAAAGCTTTCTCCGCTGGCGCCATTTCTGTGTCTTCTTCACCAACTTAACTGCGGCCCAAGCTCTCCCAGCTCTCCTTTCGAGTTCTCCCCACCGGGAGCTGCATTTTATAGCATTTCTCAGAGGCAAAAGAGCCCTTCTTCATATTAATAATGAATAAGCAGTGGATGCCAAGCAGGAATGAAAAGGAGAAAATAGAGACGGTTTCAACTATGGGGGCTGAAGACACAGTGAAGCAGAAGGATTTTGAGGAGTGTTAGATAAGAGGAAGAACACACCAAAGTTCAGGAAACTAGGCAAGCAGAGTGACAAGGAATAGTTTGGTCTTCGAGGAGTGTTAAAATAGTGGAATAAATTAGGCATCACTAAAATAGGCTAGGAGAGTGTGAAAAAGGGCAGAAAGTGAAAGATCTTGGATTTGTATAGCACCATACACAGCCACAGGATGCCACAGGAAGTGCCTTCTAGTCAAGGATGTACTTATTGAAGGATAGTCACTGTAGGGAATGCGGCAACCAATTTGCACACCACAAAGTTCCAAACACAACAAGATAATAATGACCAGTTTCTCTGCTTTTGATGATGTTGGTTGTGGCATAAATACTAGCCAGTGCTGAGGGGAGAGCTTCTCTGCTCTTCTTCAAAATAGTGTCCCTGGATCATTCACCACCGCCTGAGAGATGGATGGGGCCTCAGTTTAATATCTTGGGCTGGATTTTCATGTTGGATTCAGGAAACGTGAGATGGGGGCAGTCCCTGACTTTACCAACTGGAATCAGTCACCTCTGCCTATACTTTCATCTCCTGGAGACTTGGGCAGGCAAGGGTTTGCATCTTCCCCCTCCCTAAAAGGCCAGAGGCAGCTGGGAGGAGTGCAGCTGATTAGAAGGCCTGCTTTAGATCCCGGGGACATTAGTCATATCCCCCATGCCCCCTTCATGCCCCATGCTCCCCACATATCCTTCACAGCCACTCAACCAGTATCCACTGTGGGCAGACCTCAGGAGCCATGTAATAGAAATGGGAAAGGATGTGAAAAATGAATTAAACCTCTAACAATCTAATAGAGCTGTCATTCAAACAAACCACATTCATTCTGTACAGAAAAAAAGACCCCAGATCCATTGATAAAAAATGTTTATTCCCCTAAAATGGTAAATAAGTTGTAAAAACATTTATTCCAAAACCACTTCAAAGGCAGATGATCCTTTAATAGCCTCTTAAAACTGTCAATCAAACTGAGCTAAGTGGGTCGTTAGATTTTGAAACTCAGCCACGTATTCATATTGGGCTCAGATGACAAAACAAACCGGTATAGCTCCAGACAATGGAGCCTATTTAAACTTAGATAATAGATGGCTGGGTTTTTTCTCAGCTACACCAGATGGTCTGTCATTCAAAGAATTCCAGGAGCAGGTGACTTTTCTTTTCAAAAGCATGTGAATTTTTTTCTATGCTAAAGTACTGTGGGGATTTAAATCATGATACTAGAGTTCCCCAGCACTGTTTTCTACAGTTTTGAATGTATAATACCAATTTCTCCGACGCAAAATGGACTCTAATGCATCTCAATACTTACACAATGCTGTTCAATATAACAGTCAATCTTTGCAGGACAGAGTCCTATGATCAATCCCTGCAGTAAAAAAAAACACATCTAACTTAGATGAAATCATCTAATAGTGATGTTTGAAGTTGTTAAAACGTTTAACACTTCGCTGTCAGAATGTTCCCAACTCCTCAGGAGACTTCTCTCAAAGTTCCCGAACTCCCTTACCTGATAGGTTTTCCAAAAGTTTCCAACCAGCCTGACCCAACCAAAATACTGTGGAACATGGAATACAAATCACCCTTGTAGGCTTGTCAATGGTAACCCTGATCACAGGACATGCATGCGGGGTCGCAACCTGAAAGTAATCTGTACCTCTTCCCGCCCATGGGAAGCTTGGGTTCTTTTTGAGGGGGATATTCAAACTTCCAGTCCCGGGGATTCCATTTTTCAGATTCCTTCACCCATTCCTGACTTTTTAGGGACATGAAAATCCAGCTTCTCATGTTTGAAAAGGGCATTTCTAACAGTGTAGTATTGCCTTAGGATTACACTAAATTATCAAGTCTCAGGGATGGAGTTTGAACCCACAAGCTTCTAGTCACGGAGGAGGGCGTCCTACAATGAGCCACGGCTGTAGCCTATAGTTTGCCATTAACTCATTAAGATCATGTCGAGTAATGGAAGTTGGTGGAGGTGGGGCTGCTGGGGTACAGGGCTTTGTACGGGCTACAGTTTTTGGATGGCCTGGGGCAGGTCAGGGCCATTAGGAAAGCATTAAGGAGGTGGGTCTCAAGGTGATGAAGTCATGGATAGAGTGTCATTGATAGGAGGACTGAGGCTGGCCTTGTTGCAGAGGCATGAGAAAGCATTCTTGACAACTCCTCTCCTTCCTTAGTTTTGTCTTCCTCCTAGAGGCTGCAGACTTTCAAAAGTCAAACTTGGTTTCACCAATTCCCTAATTGACCAATTTCTTTTTCACTTCCTTCAACTTTGGTATCCCCCTTGATGGGGCGAACACAGTCCTTTCCAAATTAAAAAAAAAACTCTTCAAAGGGCCCTCAGGGCAAGCCATCAATTTTTTCCCACATCTTCAGCAACACAATATTACCCAACTCTTCAGATACAGTCTCCAATTTAAAAGCACAGTGGCATTTGCAATCCAACTGAATCAGTGGGAACATCATTTAGACCAAGACGCTAATAAATTATTTCAGAAGTGTTGACTTGTGCTGGTTTTGTGATTGAAAAGATTATAGGAAAGTATTCTGTGATCCTGCATGTAAATAGATTATGCAGATGAAAGTTTGCTGAATAACATTATTTAATAAAATTATTCAGTAGTCAGTCTCCTCAAATAGTGTGCAGAATGTATTAAAAAAAAATTGCCCAAACTCTCTGGATACTACAAAGCTGTGCCGCAGTTTACACTTGCTACACTTTAATCTCACTCAGCTGCTCTGTGTATTGGGAGGTTTTATTTGACCCTTTAATGAAGTTCAAACTCAATCCTCCTCTCCTGATGGGACTGACTTAACACCCTGGTATGATCCACTTAGTGTGAGCTGAGAGTATAAGTGTTGTTCAGCTGGTGTATTCTCACATTCGGACTTGCTTTATTTCCTTCTATGCCCCTTGTGCAAGGGAGGGGAGTAAATCAGCTAGGGGGTTCCTCCTCTGATCATTGCCTAGTGTCTTCTGGTGGAAGTGTCATTGTTCATTGAAGACGGGAAAGGACATAAACCTGAATCTTCATGGGATTCATGGGATGTGGGCATCGCTGGCAAGGCCAGCATTTATTGCCCATTTATTGCTGGTTGCCCTTGAAAAGGCGGTGGTTACCCGCATTCTTGAACCATTGTAGTTTATGTGGTGTAGGTACACCCACGATGCTGCCAGGGATTGGACCCAATGACAAAGAAGGAAGGACAATATAGTTCCAAGGCTGCGCCAGCTATAGCTCAGGTGGATATAAAAGATGCTGGTGTACTATTTCAAAGAATAGCAAGGGCATTCTCCCCCATGTCTTGGACAATATTTATCCCTCAATCAACATCACTAAAACAGATTATCTGATCATTATCACATTCGTGTTTGTGGGAGCTTACTGTGCGCTAAATGGCTGCTGTTTTTCGCACTTTGCAAAAGTGACTACACTTCAAAAAGTACTTAATTGGCTGTTAAGCATATTTGGGACTTTGTGTTCAGGAAAGATGCTATATAAATGCTATCTATGGTCAGGATGGTGTGTGACCTCGAGAGGAACTTGCAGGTGGTGACGATCCCATGCTTCTGCTACCTTGTCCTTTAAGGCAGTGGAGGTTGTGTGTTTGGAAGGTATTGCCCTCATTCGACTCGCACAGACACACACTAACAACAGTCACCTTTCAGTAATCAGGTGTGGGATCCATGGCTGATTTTCTATCTCATTGACCCATAGGTTAGATTAAGTAGGTTTGTGTGGAGCATGAACATGAGCATGAACCAGCTGGGCCCGAAAGGCCTGTTTCTGTGCTGAACATATCATGTAAGTCCATGTAGGACGCAAGACCAACTGTACTGCCAGAACTGATGTTCTGGATGACCTCAGCCTATTCAGCACAGGCCAGGGAACAATCCAGGTACAGCTTTTACTGGTCTGTGCAGTGGTTCTAAATTGGTCTATTACGTTATCCACTTGCTCTTCCGGAATCTTAATATTGAGGATACTTATTGAAAGCAACGGTTCCGACCTCTCGCTTGTTTTACTGAGACTTCTACAGGTGCATGAAATAGAAATGCTTTCCATTCTTTAGAGATAATCCTTTCCCTTTGAAGATCTCAAGGTTTTGAATGGCAAATGATTTTATTGCAGCACAGACAACAAGCTCAATCCTGTAGCCAACATATCTCACAGTGGCCTCACATGTTCTCTGTCTTAAGTATGTGCAAGAACCTTCATTGTTCAAGGGTAAAAGCAGGATGCTCCATTCCAGTCTGATCCTGGAATTCTAATATTTGCTGATGTTTCTGCCTCTCACTCTCCTTCAGTTCCGACTTCTCTTCTTCCCTCTTTCTTTCTATCACTTATTCTTTTGTCTCACTGTCTCTCCGTAGCTCTTTCGCTCTCTTGATGTCTGTGTGCCTCTCTCTCTTGTCATTCACTATTTCTATCTTTCGTTCTCTGACCCTGGATATTTACAGAGAGATAGGGAGAGTGTTGGTGAGGCAGGAAATAGCTGACAAACTCTTTGAGGCCAAGGATGCAGAGGTCCCACTGAACTTTATGGCAGATGCCTCATTATTTGGTGGCATGGTTGTAATGTTGCTGGGCAAATAATCCAGAGGCCCAGACTAATGCTCTGGGGACATGGGTTCAAATCCCACCATGGCAGCTGGTGGAATTTAAAGTCAATTAATAAACCTGCAATTATAAAGCTAGCCTCAGTGATGGTGACAATGACAGTTATTATTGATTGTTGCAAAAACCCATCTGGTTCACTAATGCCCTTTAGGGAAGGAAATCTGCCATCCTCACTTGGTCTGGCCTACATGTGACTCCAGACCCACAGCAATGTGGTTGGCTCTAGCAAGCCACTCAGTTGGAGGACAATTCGGGATGGGCAACAAATGCTTGCTTTGCCAGTGATGCCCAAATCCCATGAAAGAATAAAAACAGAACAGTTTCTTGATCTATCTCCCATCCTGCTGTTGGTCTAATGTGGCCAGTGGCAGGAGACTACATCGGGGGATATGAGGGGACATTCCACATTGATGTGGGAGGGAGAAGCACTGACCATCATTGACCATGTGGAGATGAGAGAGATCGGCCATCAGGGCTTGAGGGACAGCAAGTTTATGATTGGTGGCTGGAAGGCTAAAAGCTCCCGCTCCTCGTAGACCACGAGGAGTGCTAAACAAGGCACTTACATTGTGGAACTGGAACTCCTACCTCCCTTTGGCTGCCTGGATTCCTGACCCCTGGACAACCTATGTGGCAGCAGTGAATTTTAAATTGGGCTCCCAATTGAACTGTGGGATCCCAATTTAAACATGCTAAATATGTGCATTTTCACACTAAAATGTATTCCTCGATGTATTCAAGAGTATTTACCTGTAGGTTCTTATTATATGTTCATGAAAACTCGTGAGTTTACCATCAAAGTGAGCACTTTTATTAAAAATGTGTCCAAACTTTCACCTGTGACAAACTGATTTAAGATCACTTAAAAACAGCTTTAAAAAGCAGTACTGAATCATTTAATAGTGTAATTGGTTCTTGTCAGTTGGTGTCTCTTAGTTAAATAATGCATCTTCGATATGAAAGGCTTTTAAAACTTGTCTAGTAGGGCTTGCCTGTTTAAGAAAATGAGCGATTGAAAAAGCCTTCCTGAACCAGCTCAAACAGCAGAATCTCGCAAGTTCGATCTGGAGGACATGACCAGATTCATGGTGGGCCTGACCCAAGCAAATTGAATCTTGATCCAACATAAAGGACCACGGATAGTTCAAGTGCAAGTGGTTTTTGGACGCAACTCGTGTCCATTTAAAATGCCATGTTATTTTGTGCTGATATTCTGGCCAGGGTGTGCTGATAGGACCAGTATAAATAAGCATAAACCCTGCACTGAAGTGACGTGAGCCTCAGCTCACACAATAACATTGAAGAATGTACAAATTAGGGGCAGGAGGAGGCCATTCTGTGCCTCGAGCCTGTTCCACCATTCAATAAGATCCTAGCTGATCTGATTGTGGCCTCAACTTCACATTCTGCCCACCTATGATGTCCTTTGACCCCCTTGTTCATCAAGAATTCAATTACCTCTGCTTTAAAAATATCCAATGACTGTATCTCTACCACACGCCGGGGAAGGGAGCTCCAAAGACTCACGATCCTCTGAGAGGAAACATTTTCTCCTCATCTCCATCTATAAGAGGCCCTATGTCCTCTTATGTCTTATGGCCCCTTATGTCCTCTTCACAGCTACTTTCCTATCTATCTTTGTGTCATCAGAAAATTTAGCAACCATACATTTGGCCCCTTCATCCAAGTCATTGATATAAATTGTAAATAGTTGAGGTCTCAGCACTGATCCCTGTGGCACTCACACATCTTGCTAACCCAAATTATTTTTAAACTGCGTCCCCTGGTTCTATTCTCTCCACAAGGGGAAACATCCTTTCAGCACCCACCCTGTCAAGCCCCCTCAGGATCTTATATGTTTCAATAAGATTACCTCACATTCTTCTAAACTCCAATGGATACAGGCCCAGCCTGTCCAACCTTTCCTCATAAGATAAGCCCCACGCCCCCCACCCCCATCCCAAGTTTCAGTTGAGTGAACCTTCTCTAAGCTGCTTCTAATGCATTTATATAGTTTCTTAAATAAGGAGATCAAAACCTTACACAGCACTCCAGATGTGATCTCACCAGCACTCTACAACTGCAGCAAAACATCCCTACTTTTATATTCCATTCCCCTTGCAATAAACGTCAGCATTCCATTTGCCTTCCTAATCACTTACTGTACCTGCACACTAAATTTTCGTGGTTCATGTAGGACACCCAGGTCCCTCTGCAGCTCAGAGTTCTGCAGTCTCTCTCCATTTAAATTATACTCTATTTTTCTATTCTTCCTGCCAAAATGGACAAGTTCACATTTTCCCACATTATACTCCATTTGCCAAATTTTTTGCCCACTCACTTAACTTATCTATATCCCTTTGTAAGCCCCTTATGTCCTCTTCACAGCTACTTTCCTATCTATCTTTGTGTCATCAGAAAATTTAGCAACCATACATTTGACCCCTTCATCCAAGTCCTTGATATAAATTGTAAATAGTTGAGGTCTCAGCACTGATCCCTGTGGCACTCACACATCTTGCCAACCCAAAAATCACCCATTTATGTCTACTCTCTGTTTCCTGTTAGCTAACCAAGCCTCTACCCTTGCTAATATGTTACCTCCTACAACATGAGCTCTTATTTTGCACAGTAACCTTTGATTTGCAGCTTATCAAATGCCTTCTGGAAATCTAAGTTCAGCACAGAGCAATGGGGATTCCTTCAGTTCATTCAGGGTGATCCAAAATATGGCACATTAAGTGAGGGTTCCAACGAGTCCTACTCTTCCATTCATCCCTTCCAGTTAAAACAAAATCCAAACTTAATGAGCTTTGGCATTTGAGCACCAAATCCATTTCAGAGTCCCGCAGATGTAAGGAGATCTTTTGCCATTCTGCTGCAGCTCGCAATCATATGGTGGAGCCTTAGTGTTTTTTTTAAAATTAATTATAATCCTGTTTGGATTTTACAATCATATACCATCTATTTCAAATTTAGCCAAGCAAAGATCGTAAGCATACACTTGGTAACAACACCTAATATTCATTACGAAACATTATTTATTCATATGCAGGAAGCATGACCTAAGACTTTGTGTGTGCGCGCGCGTGTGCACGTGTGTGTGTGTGTGTGTGTGTGTGTGCAGTTTTTATTACATTCATAATTAATTCAACAGAAACAATATTTTTGTGATGTCCCATCCAATGTTTTACATTAAAAAATCTTTATTACCAGCTCCTGGTGCGCAATTAATTGGCTCCAATAAATGATGTTTGTGAAATTTCTTGGTAAGTTGTATTTGTATGCAGCATATGTTTCCTGATGTAATTTATCATTGCAGTGAAATTACAAGAAAGTAAACATTAAACAAAACATTGAAGTTTTAATTTTCCAGAGAGAGGGAGAGATGAGAATTCATGTTCTTTACAAGTTCCTGATCTTATATTTCAAGGATTTTTTTTTTCTAAGATCTGCTTTGCCAGGATGACAAGAGTTGCCAAGTCTTTATTCCTCTGTCTGCTTCAGTTATCTGCCCTAATATGTTAAATCCCATGAGTTGGTAACACAGTCTTGTCCCCTAGAGTGTCTTTGCTCAATACTCCTCCTTATCTCTATAAACTCACCCAGCCTGCAGCTATTTGAGATCTTGACACCCCTCCAGTCCTGCACTTTTGTGCAATGCTGATTTTCAGTGAAGGCTGTGCCTTTTGCTGCCTAGGCCAAAAGTGCTGTGATTGCCTCCCGAAACCTCACTGCCTCCCGATCCTCCTTTAAGCTGCTCCTCAAAGTTCCTATCCCATTTGACCAAAGTTTTGGTTAACTGTCCCAATATCTCCCTTTGTCAAGTTATGTTTGCCACCCCTGTGAACATCTTGGGACATTTTGCTACATTAAAGACCCTATATAAATGCAATTTATCGTTGCTAACAATGGGAACAGTAATGTGTGTTATTCTTAAGTGTTCATGAAGTGGCGCTCAAACCTCCATGGGGTCGAACTTGTGCATCATTGTTGGCTACCTGTAACCACAGTGATGAAGTCCTCAATTTTGAGACCCATTTGAGTTGGCCTGCATACACTGAAACAGCCATTCAGAGGTTCAGCGTACTATGAGGTGCATTCATCAGTGTACTGATGAAGCGATCTGACAGAATATACAAGTCAAGCGTCCATGTTCAGCATGTCTGCCAATCCTCAGGATGTTATAGTTTGAAGTGCCACTCATGCAAAGGATAAGACAGCTTCCCATTTGATTGGATGAAATGTCACAGTCAAAAGTCAGCAGTAACTCTAATCTGAACAACCTTGAAAAAGAATGTATGTTGAAAAGAGGCAGAAATGTCTTAGCTTCTGCTGGGTGTCAATAATTGGACCTCAGTGTTAGCCATGGCTCAATTGGTGTCATTCTCACCTAAATCAGATGGTGATGAATTTAAGTCCCACTCTCAAAACTTGAGCATAAAAATCTTGCCTCAGACTGCCAGTGCTGTACTGAGGGATTTCTGCATTGTCAGAGGTGCCATCTTTTGGAAGAGATGTTGAACCCAGGTCCACCTGCCCTCTCAAGAGGACAAAAAAAATATCCAGCGGCTCTATTTCGCAGAAGAACTCGTCATGGTGTTCTGGCCAATATCTATCCCTCAACTAAGATCATTAAAATAGATTGATGTTTGTGGGATCTTGCCATGCTCAAATTGGCTGCCACGTTTCCTACATTGCAACAGTGACTACCCTTCAAAAAGTACTTCATTAGCTGGAAAGCACTTTGGGAAGTCGTGAAAGATACTATGGAATTGCAAGTCTTTCTATCTCTGAAGTGAAGACCAGAGATTCATGAGCCATGGCCAATCTAGATACAAACTACCTTTAAACAGCAGCAATTAGTCTCCAATTGACTTTAAAATATTCTTTCGAGTTATCAACAGTCACAGATTGCAACTCTTTCGAGTACAATCACAGTTCTTGGTTTTCCGGCAGTGGGACATGAACCCACAACCCTCTGATTCAAAGGCGAGGGTGCTATGAACTGAGCCACAGCTGACACCTCACCAATTGACTTTAAGATGCACCTATTCAGACCAGTTCTCCACAGGATCTAGCTGAGCAGTGATCTTTACAGGACATGCCAGGTTAAACACAACTCCCCTTTAGCAACTAAACAGCACAGCCATGCTTTAGGCTCCAGACTAATCATGAACAGCCCATAGGAATAGGAGTATTACTGTAAAATGAGACATGCTGTCAAAGTTTTTCATCTTGCACTCATCAGGACAGATTCAAAGGAAAAGCAAATCTCAAAGGGAACAATAATTTATTCTGCATAAGAAAAGGGTGCTGATTAGTTGGCACATGGACTCTGACTCTGACAGGTTGGTAGAGGCATTGCCATGGAAAATGGAAGAGGGGACAGTTAGCCCCGAGCCTTGTTTAAATTCAAACAAGACAAGTCAACTCTGGTTGAGACATTGCCATGGGGAATGCACCAGGGAATGGTTGTCCCACAAGATTTTGTTTAGTTGAAAAAGGTGCAATGTCTTTCTCTTTGCAAAGGATAAGACTCTGCATATGAATGGATATACATAGCTTCTAGCAAGCGTAAGTGAGCCACATTGAGAGCCTGACTTTTAATCTTAAATTGGTTGTTAGTGTAATTCTTAGCACAATTGTGATTGTTTAGTAAGTGTTGTCCAATTGCAGAATCACATCTAATGTTGGACATTATGTTCTGAGTTTTGCAAGCATGAGTTATTTGAACTTCTTGGGTTTCAACTCTGCTGAAGGGACGTGCTGTTTGATACGATCCTCCAGGCATTGGGACATACAGCTTACATACCTGGAATCACACTGGCACTGAAATTCATACACCACATTACTTATTTGTGTGATATGCAGAACATATTTTTAGCTTGACGGCAGCATCCTGTTAATGAAGAATACAGCATATGTTATTACTGCATAGTTGCAGTGTGAAACGGCTACATTCAACTTCCAGGGTAATCTGAGGTAGATGGGGTCCTTTTCAGGACTGAAAATGGCAGCTATAGGCCCATTCATGAGATTGCACGATACAAAGCAAGCCATGATACAAAACATTTCATAAGGAAGATGTCTACTCCAACAAGTGCAACACTCCCTCAGTAGTTAACTGGAGTGTCAGCCCAGACTTTTGAGATTAAGTCTCTGGAGTGTAACGAGTTAGTGCCATGTAGCCAGTAGAGAGCCTTTAGAGAATCAGGAGGTGAATCACTCGCTCAGTTGGCTGCAGTTCAAAGTACAATCTAGTTGACTCAGTTGTTCTGGAAGTAGTGCATTTCTACGCTCAGTTGTCAGTCAATCAAACATCTGTGGCCTTTAAAAGCTCTGCAGCTGACTGGCAGAGAGTAGCACCGGTTTAATGGGGAAAAAGGGCATCTTCAGATCAGCTTTGCACAGAAACTGGGTCAGCATAAAAAAGACTATTTTCTAAACGGACATCCCAATGTCTTGGGTCAGTTAGTCAACTTTTTATTTTAGATTCTGTCTCTCTCTTTGCCGCTCTCTTAATGCAACCAACTGTTAAGCACTGCCAAGCGCTCTCGGCAGGCTGTATCTAGTTCCAGTCACAGTAACAGAGGGCATTCAGACCTCAGAATGCAGAAATGAGGCTTATCCCAGGTGTCATAGTGTAGAGCTATGACCAACAATTTCTTATGCAAGGATTCATCAGTGTTGGAAAAAGAGGGGACTTCGTAAAAGTACTCTAGATAAAGCAGTGCCCACAGGCAGAGGAAGGACACAGGATAAGAGTCTGTTAATCCCAGGAATCATGGCAGCAGAATACCAATAAGGAACTTCAAAAAGTTATTCACAAGAGATCTCCTAGAGATCACAGAATGCCCTGGACTTTTAGATCCTACCGGGACAAATGACACTCTTCATTTACAAACATGTACGTGTTTGGATTTGCCCAACCTGGTGTGTTTAAAGTTGCATTGTCTAAACTCTTCACAACATTTAAGACGTGTTCAGTTGAGCACTTGAAACTCCGTAGTATACAGGGCTGCGGGCCAAGTGCTGGAAAATAGGATGAGAATAGATAGGTGCTTGATGGCTGGCATGGGCACAATGGGCCAAAGGGCCTGTTTCTGTGCTGTATAACTCTATGACTCTAAATTAAAATTAATGGCCATTCATTGGTATGTTCTAATATTTACATTTCTAACCACAAGTGTAACACCAGCAGCACTGCCTGAGGGAGGAGTTATGAAGGGGAAGGGGCAGAGAAGATATTAACTCAACGTGCCCATAGCTCTGGTCAGAAATGTGTTACATATTGCTACAACAACCTGCCTTTAGTTTGCACCTTTTACATAGAGTAATGTTCCAAATAACCTCCACAGGGTCTGAATCAAACAGTGAAGACCAAGCCAAAAAGGGCAGAGATGGTGTTGTGGCAATGTCATGGGACTAGTAACCCAGAGTCCCAAGCTAATGTTCACGGGATTTAAAAAAATTCGTCCTTGAGATGTGGGCATCTCTGGATGTGGGTTCAAATCCCACCATGGCAGCTGGTTGAGCTTAAATTCTATTAAAAATCTGGAACTGAAAAGCTATAATCTCAGTGATGGTGACCATGAAACCATTATCAATTGTCATTAAAAAAAAACCATCTGGTTCACTAATGTCCTCTAGGGAAGGAAAGCTGCTGTCCTTATATACATGTGACTCCAGACCCACAGCAATGTGGTTTACTCTTAACTGCCCTCTGCAATTGTGTGGCCAGCCTCAGTCTAAAGGCAATTAGGGATAGGCAACAAATGCTGGCCTTACCAGTGACGCCCACATTCCATAAAAGAATATATAAAAAAAAGGAGATATTAGGAGAAGCGGTGAAAGTTTGGTCAAAGTGATGTGTTTTAAGGAAAGTCTTAACGGAGAAGTGAGTTTAGGAAGGGGTGATACATTATGAGGCCTTGGTAGCTGAGGGGCATGGCTACCAAAGGTGGAGACGAAAAGGAAGAATGAGCAAGTCAGAGGGGAAGGGAAAGAGAAAGTAGTTAGGGTAAAAATAGATTACGATTTAAGGATTGTCAGTGCTTAAGAGAAGAAATGTCACACAGATTGAATGGGATGCATCTTAGTTTGTTGAGGGAAGTGAAGGTGGGGAGTAACAGAGGCTCTGTCCACAGCCTCCCAATCCTGCTTGAACATATGAGCGGTACCAGCTGACAGGAGGACTGGTTGTTTATCGAACTAGCTGGAAGCATACAGTGGCATCCCCCAGCAGTCAATATTAGGATGACTGTCCCTTATGGTGTATTTTAATGACCTGGACTTGGGCATTTAGGGCATTGTTTCAAAGTTTGCAGACGGCGTAAACCTTGTAAACGCAGTCAACAGAGAGGAGGATAGCAGCAGACTTCAGAAGGACATAGGCTGAATATTGATTCAGATTTTTAGAGATGGCCCACAGCTACTCATGGATGCCCAGTTTTGAGCTGCCAAGTCTGTTACATACAAACATACGAATTAGGAGCAGGAGTAGGTCATTCAGCCCCTCGAGCCTGCTCTGCCATTCAATAAAATTGTGGCTGATCTGATTGTGGCCTCAACTCCACACTCCACCTACCCCTGCTAACCCTTGATTCCCTTGTTAGTCAAGAATCTATCTACCTCTGCCTTAAAAATATTCAGTGACCCTGCCTCTACTACTCTGGAGGGAAAACAGAGTCACGACCCTCTGAAAGAAAAAAAATTCTCCTCATCTCTTCCTTGACTGGAGATGCCAGCTGGAGAGCTGAGAACGAGGGGTCAGAATCCCAGGAGAAGAAGTTGGCTGTTTAAAAGTGTGCTGAGGAGAAATCTCTTCACTTAGTAAATCAAAAAATTGTTACAGCACAGAAGGAGGCCATTCAGCCCATCATATCTGTGCTGGCTCTCCAAATGAGCAATTCACCTTGGTGCCATTCCCCCACCTTCTCCCCATAACCCTGAACATCCTTCCTTTTCAGGTAACAGTCTAATTCCCTTTTGAATGCTTCATTTGAACCTGCCTCCACCACACTCTCAGGCCGTGTATTCCAAACCCCAACCACTCGCTGCGTGAAAAGGTTTTTCCTCGTGTCGCTTTTGCTTCTTTTGCCAATTACTTTAAATCTGTGCCCTCTCGTTCTAGATCCTTTCACGAGCGGGAACAGTTTCTCCCTATCTACCCTGTCCGGGACCCTCATGATTTTGTAAACCTCTATAAAACCACCTCTCCAAGAAAAAACAGTCCTAACTTCTCCAGTCTATCTTCATAAAAGTTCCTCATCCCTGGAACCATCCTTATAACTCTTTTCTGTACCCTCTCTAATGCCTTCACATCTTTCCCAAAGTGCTCAAGATTGGACACAAATCTCCAGCGGAGGCCAAACTAGTGTATTATACAAGTTCAACATAACCTCCTTGTTCTTGTACTCTATGGCCCCATTGAGAAAGCCTAGGGTACTGTATGCTTTATTAACCACACTTTCAACCTGTCCTGCCAACTTCAATGTCTTATGCACATATACACCCAGGTCCCTCTGCTCCTGCACCCCCTCCCCCACCCCCTTTAGAGTTGTACCCTTTAATTTATATTGTCTCTCCATGTTCTTCCGACTAAAACAAATCACTTCACATTTCTCCACATTGAGCTTCACCTGCCACCTGTCCACCATTCCACCAACTTGTCTATGGACTTTTGAGCTTCTGCACGACCCCCCACACTGTTCACAATGGTTCCAAGTTTTGCATCATCTACAAATGTTGAAATTGTGCCCTATCCACCAAAGGGAGAATTCTCTCCCCGTCAGGCAGGCCGGTCAGGAGTGGGCGCAGGCGGACGTGGAGACGCTCGCCGCTCGCGATCGGCCGTGCGCCGCCATTTTACGTGGGTGGGCCAATTAAGGCCCACCCAGCGTGACGTGCGCCCAGTAGCGCTCAGCGCAACCTGTGCGAGCGGGCGGGGGCGGTGGTAGGAGGGAGAGTCGGGGCCTGTGCTCTTTCACATGGAGCTACCTCAGGGAGATTATATACAATGTGAAACTTAAAATTAAAAAAAGTTAAAAATTATTTACATATGTGCCCTCGCTGTCACTGAGCTGGGACATACTTATCAAATGTTTAAAAAATCTTTATTAAATGAATAAACCCCGCCAGTGGATGAGGTTTCATGAAAAATGCGAAGGCCGCCTGGGCTCTTCGCCTGCCTGTCCGACCTTAAGGTTGGACGGACAGCCCTGACAATTACGTTAATTAAGTATATCAATGGCATTAACAGGCTTTGACAGGTCAGCGAGCTGACTCCGGTGTGCGCCCGCAGAATAGAAGATCAGAATGATGCGCGGTGACGTCAGGACACATGCCCGACATCACCGCGCATCAGTTTACGTGTCGGTGAGCGGGACCCGCCCCCACACACCGAACAGAAGATTCTGGCCCAAGTCACTTACATGTATCAGGAAGTGCAAGGGTCCCAACACTGACCCCTGGGGAACTCCACCACAAACCTTCTTCCAGCCTGAAAAACATTCATTCACCATTAACTCTCTGTTTCCTGTCCAATAACTTTGCTTACAAAAACAAAAAACTACTGCGGATGCTGGAAATCCAAAACAAAAACAGAATTACCTGGAAAAACTCAGCAGGTCTGGCAGCATCGGCGGAGAAGAAAAGAGTTGACATTTTGAGTCCTCATGACCCTTCAGCAGAACTGAGTATAGTTAGGAGAGGGGTGAAATATAAGCTGGTTTAAGGTGGGGGGCGGGGGGGAGAGAAGTTGAGGGGTGGGGAGTGGTTGTAGGGACAAGCAAGCAGTGATAGGAGCAGATAATCAAAAGATGTCACAGACAAAAGGATCAAAGAGGTGTTGAAGGTGGTGATATTATCTAAGAAAATGTGCTAATTAAGAATGGATGGCAGGACACTCAAGGTACAGCTCTAGTGGGGGTGGGGTGAAACGACTGACAAGGTATTAGTTATAGATTTAAATTTATTTCCATTATTTTTACATCTACAACTAATACCTTGTCAGTCTTTCCACCCCACCCCCACTAGAGCTGTACCTTGAGTGTCCTGCCATCCATTCTTAATTAGCACATTTTCTTAGATAATATCATCACCTTCAACACCTCTTTGATCCTTTTGTCTGTGACATCTTTTGATTATCTGCTCCTATCACTGCTTGCTTGTTCCTACAACCACCCCCCTTCAACTTCTCTCCCCCCCCCACCTTAAACCAGCTTATATTTCACCCCTCTCCTAACTATACTCAGTTCTGCGGAAGGGTCATGAGGACTCGAAACGTCAACTCTTTTCTTCTCCGCCGATGCTGCCAGACCTGCTGAGTTTTTCCAGGTAATTCTGTTTTAACTTTGCTTACAAGTCTGTTGTGCAGCACTGCTGCAAGTGCCTTTTGGAAATCCATGTATACCGCATCAACAGCATTGTCCTCATCAACCCTCTCTGTCACCTCTTCAAAACATCCTAGAAAGTTAGTTAAATATGATTTTCCCGAAAAAAAAATCTGTGCTGGCTTTCTTTAATTCGCCTGCATTTATCCATGTGATTGTTAATTTTGTCCTGAATTAGTGTTTCTAGAAGTTCCCCCACCACCGAAGTGAAGCTGACTGGCCTGTAGTTGCTGGGCTTATCTTTACACCCTGTTTTGAACAAAGATGCAACATTTACAATTCTCAGTCCTCTGACACCACCCCTGAGTTCTAAGGGAGACTGGGAGACTATGGCCTTCACTTCTGCAATTTCCACGGTCACTTCCCTTAGTATCCTTGGATGCACCTCATCTGACCCTGTCCATTGCGAATCTTTCGAATTTTCTACCCCAGAAGCCTGTGGATGCTTAGCTGCTGAGTATATCCAAGAATAACACTGATAGATTTTTGGGCACTAAGGGAATCAATTGATAAGGAGGCACAAAGCGAAAATGGAATTAATGTAGAAGATCAGCCGATATAAAAACAGAAAATGCTGTCAGAACTCAGCAGGCCTGACAGCATCTGTGGAGAGAGAAACAGAGCTAACATTTCGAGTCCGTATGACTCTTCTTCAGAGCTAAAGCTTTAGTTTTCGAAACGTTAACTCTGTTTCTCTCTCCACAGTTGCTGTCAGACCTGCTGAGTTTTTCCATAATGTTCTGTTTTTATTTCAGGTTTCTAGCATCCGCAGTGTTTAGCTTTTATTATAGATGATCAGCTTATTGAATGATGAAGCAGTCTTAAGGGACCATATGGCTTACTCTCCCTGGTTCTTAAATATATAACAGTATAAAGAGTTAACAGAAGGGGATATGCTAATGTATGATGTAGTTGATGTATCACTGACATCAGTCAGTTATGTATTAGGCTCTCAAGAGAGAGGTTGGAGCACCATGCTCAGGAGCAACATGCCTACTCTGTGACCTGTTTAGATGTAGTACTAATAAACAAGTGTTACGCAAGTACCAGAGTATGACTATAGTCTGTCCAGTAACTAAGTACCACACCTAGTCCTCAGATAATAGGGACCATCTCAGAACATGGTGGCATCAATGTAAAAAAAAATCAGTGTTATCGATACAACTGCAAAGTGAAGAAAAACTGGGTAGCCGCTCGACAGAAGGAGGAGGCAAACTGGAGAGAGATGTTGATGAAACCAACAATGGGAGTTATGGAAATGCCATTTCCTTAGGTATCGAGCAGCATCACACCTTCATGCTAAAGAGCAAAAGCATGAAGTCAGTTTAATTCATTATGTCGTGGGTCCAGTAGCAGAGAATGTTCTCCTGAGTAAGGAGGTGAAGGAGTCCATTGCAGACTTTTGGACCATCCGCAAAGCTTTTGACACACATTTAGCCCACCACTGAGCCTCATTATTGAGCAAGTGGTTCAGTACGCAATGCAGGCCAAACTCCGATGATCAAATCAGGCTATAATCTGACGTGACTCTGTGGCTTCACATGACTCCATTGACTGGGTAGGCCCACAGGCAGTGGCCTCGCCCATGTGAAAGTCCACCAAATGGACAGTGGCCCCACCCACTCGAAAGCCCACCAAACTGGGCGAAAGGGCGGGAAACTCCACACCGGCAGCCATTTTGAGATGCTTGCGTTGTGCTGCGAAAAAACAACATAGACTCCAGGACTGGCCAGCAAGGGGCACAGGATGCTTCTAGTGTGGCAAAACTGGACACTTCAAGCATTTCTGCGGATCAACAACTTTAACCAAGGCAGAAGACAAGAAAATATTTATGAAACACCCTCCATCCAAGAAATTGGAAAACAAGATAAAGATGCAATTCTAGAATTCCTAGGGGAAGTTAATAGCCTTAGTCGAGATTATTGGTCAGTTGCAGTGCAAGTTATAGGATTTGACACCACCTTTAAAGTTGATACTGGAGTTGGTGTTAACATACTAGCAGATGATCTTGACTGGCTTCAGCCAATAACCCTTCATCAATCAGACATCAGATTACAAGGTCCAGGCAGCACAGCCCTTCCAATTAAAGGCAGGATTATTGCTCCTCTTCGTCACAAGACTCGATTCTCTCTATGTTATCCACAATCAATGCACATCCTTATTGAGTGGCAATGTTGGTATGCTTCTGGGAATCCTAGAAAAATCCAGTTTCAATCAGCACTAACTTTCTTTCTTTCACGGCGACACCATCCACTAGACCTCGGGTGGAGATTGAAGTTACGAATCTCAGTTCTTCACGAGGTGATGGATACAAAAGGCACTGCATGAAGAACTGCTGGACATGAATTGGCTCTTTCCAGAAGAAAATGATGAGGCAGAAGCCATTTCAGTACTGAGTGATCTGATGGAGGAGGAGGTCCTAGAGGCTAGTCTGTCATTTCAATCGATATGAGGTCTCTGTTGTTTTTATTTTCAGGAGTTAGATGTGCTTCTAGTAGCTAAGCAGCATTCAGATCTTTGTTCTACTGAATCTACCAATGTATTGCCTCGTATATCTCTCATTGTCCGTGAAGACTCTTCCACAGAGGATGCTTCACCTGAGTCCATGTCAGAGTCCAAAGAGGATCGCACAGCCACAGGGCTGGGACTTTCCAGGCGTAAAAGTCAAGTGACACCTGTAGTCCAGTCCCAGCTGAAAGTCTTCCTTCCTTTAGAGCTGGAGGTCAGCACAAAAGCTGTGGCAGAATCTTTAGCACTTCTGAAGCTGCAGAATCCTGTACAGAAATAGGAACATGGGAAAATAGAATCAGAAGTAGGTCATTCGGCCCTTCGAGCCTGCTCCACCATTCAATATTATCCTGGCTGATCCTCTATCTCAATGCCATACTCCTGCTCTCTCCCCATACCCCTTGATGCCTTTAGAGTCTAGAAATCTATCTATTTCCTTCTTAAATGTATTCAGTGACGTGGTCTCCACAGCCCTCTGTGGTAGAGAATTCCACAGGTTCACTACCCTCTGAGTGAAGAAGTTTCTCCTCATCTCAGTCCGAAATGACCTATCCCCAATCCTGAGACTCTGACACCTTGTTCTAGACCCCCCAACCAGAGGAAACATCATCCTTGCATCCAGTCTGTCCAGCCCTGTCAGAATTGTATATGTTTCAATGAGATTCCCCTCTCATTCTTCTAAAGTCCAGGGAATACAGGCCTAGTCTTCCCAATCTCTCTTCATACGACAATCCTGACATCCCAGGAATCAGTCTGGTGAAGTATATGGCAAATATACCCTTTCTTAGGTAAGGAGTCCAAAATTGCACATACTACTCCAGGTGTGGTCTCACCAAGGCCCTGTACAGCTTCAGTAAGACATCCTTGCCCCTGTACTCAAGTCCTCTCGCAATGAAGGTCAACATACCATTTGCCTTCTTAACTGCGTGTCTCTGAGTTAATTGTCTAGAGGAAATTCATCCCATTACAGAAGATGATTTCCCCATATCCTCAGCAATTCTCAGAACACTTAGCAGAATAGAGAAAGTAAAACTGAAACAATACTTTATAATATATTAAGGCAGCAGGTTGAAAGGGGTCACATTTGTTTACATGGTGAGCAGTCAACAGTCAGCAGGTTTTGTGTGAAGGGCTGCACACTGGACTCATTGAAAGAACAGAGACTGTAATGGGAAGAGAGTGCGGTAGGAAACTCAAAAGGAGAAGACCCTATAGATTGAAGAAATTTCTTCATCCAAACCCATTTTTACAAACTTCTGACACTGTACCCAGATCCTCAGATCACTGCTTCCTTATCTGGCCTCCACACCAACCTGGGAGGTATTTTCCAATACAGAGGTTGACCCTTCACCTTAGTCACTCAGTAAAGACTTTTTTGGGCTGCCTTTGACTTTCTCCATATTGTTCTCTCCATATTGTCTTTGTGTTTCTCTCATCTCTCCATGTGTGCTTTCTGTATCTAACTGCCCAACTGCTTCTTTGCTGAGCATCAACCTGTTTCTCCAGTCACTGCTTTTGCCTCTGAATCATCCTAATGAAATCCCCGGCTAGGCTTGAGTAATTGCAATCCTATTGTATTTTTTCAAGTTCTCCTCACGAGCCAAATGGCATTTAAATGTGATTAGAATGATACCTGCGGTTTGCTGAACCATCTCGCATGGAGAAATAACATAACTGGCACTTTTACTTTCTAATAAAATGATAGTCATATTCATCTGCAGTCAATCATGGTGCATGCAGGGAGCAATTCACTCCCATCTGGAACTGGATTTATCCACATAGGCTTGATACATCTACATTCCATTATTGGCCTTAAATGGAACAATACACTCCTGTCTTAAGCCGTACAACCTGTTTGTGTTTCAGTGTCCATTCTGATACAACAAAGGGAAAAGGAACAATAACTGGATATAAAAACACATTTACAAACACATGCACCCAGATTTTTGAAGTCACAGTAGAGGGTCCGGCTATTCTGATGAAAGTTTTAATTGAATTGCTGCCTCACAGCTTATGTCAAATGTCCGTTTACTCCATATATTGTGTGAGGTAATTGGGTTTTCCATCGCGTTTGCATACTGAATGTTGTCACAGTTTTTATGCAACATCATTAGCTCAAATAGACGCATTGCCTAATGGATTAGCACAGGCAAACTATTTATAGGAATATAATTATGATAGTTAGCTATTCAATTATTGGATTTCATGCAATGAAGGAATGATGAGCAGCTTATTTCTTGCACTTTCTTTTTGCTTAATTACTTACCTTGCACCTTGCTCAGGTGTCTAACTCAAAAATGTCAAAACGTAAGATAGCAAGCACTGGCTGCTTTGCTGGATTACTGGTTTAGGATGTTGTTGTTGGTTTTGTATCTTCTCACAACTATCTTGAAGTTCGGAGACTCGAACAATTTTCAGATTTGGGTCGCAGCTAATTTTTACCAGCTGGTTGCAAGCAGGAAGTATTCATACTCTTCCGGATCCCATGAAAATTGTTTCTTCAAAGGGAAAAAGCTTATCTTTGCTGAGTGGCCTCCAGTGGCCATTTTAAGGATGACTGCTTAGGTCCACTCGACAACAACGGCTTGGATTTATATAGCACCTCAAATGTAATAAGCTACACCAAGCTGTGTCGCCGGGCCAAAGATGGAAACATTAGGACAGGTAACCAAAAGTTTGGTCAAAGAGATTAAACAAAAAGAAAGAAGTGCAACATTTATAAAGAGATTTTTTTACAACTTTAGGACATCCCAAGGCAATTTACAGTCAATGATATACTTTTGCAATTTAGTCACTGCTGTAGTGTAGCAACTGTGGCAGCCAAATGTGGAAGCACAACATACAAACAGCAATGAGAGAAATGATCTGATACTCTGTTTATCTTGGGCGTTAGTTAAGGGAAAAATATTGGCCAGAACATTGATGAGAGCTTCCCTGATCTTCTCAGTGTCATGGAATATTTTACATCCCAAAAGAAGAGTACCAGGTAGGGGACAGGGACAGGAAAAAGGTCACAGTTAAGTTTAAACACAGGACAAGAGCTGCAATTAGCAGAACGGGGCTCAGGGGAAGCCCTGACAATCCAAGAAGGCAGCTGAAGGCTGGTGACTTCATGCTGCAGGCCTTTGGGGTGAAGATGCCTCTTTGGAGCTGTCGTGTTCTGCTCGGTGAGGCCGAACAGCTGAAGTTGTGCTTGTGAGTTGGTGCTTGAGTGCATACTCGGGAATCCAGGGGAACAGAATCTCAGGGGGCAAGGTTTAAAGCCTGCAAGATGGGCCGTTGTTGATGCTATCCACATTGGAGCAACTTTTTGGAGAGAATTTCCAGGTTAAATCTTTGAAAATGAAGACTGGAATCCCTCATGAGAAAGACAGAGTTTCACTGAGGTTGGTTGACTCAGTGGCACTGACATCTGGATGAGATGCTGAGAAATCCATGGACCCTGGTTTGGTCGCATCTGTCATTTAGTGTGCAGTGTGTTTTTTTTTAAATTATTCTTTCATGGGATGTGGGCATCACTGACTAGGCCAGCATTTGTTTCCCATCCCTAATTGCCCTTCAACTGAATGACCTGCTAGGCCATTTCAGTTTGACCACAGTTTGCCAGTTAATTCACATATACCTCATACTTACCCTGAATTGTAGACTACAGGATTGATACTGTAAATTGTTTCATTTTTCTGACCTTGTAAAATGTACTCATGTTTGTTCAAAACCTGTGAAATCTTGTGGCTTTATTCTCTCAGGTAATTGTGTTGAATCTCAAACTTTGTCTACTTTAAAGAAAACATTATTGGTCGCTAACTAAATCTTACCAAAAACTTGCGGGTCTGGTCAAGGATCAGAACAATTTAAACAGTCTTCCTTTCACCCTGTTTTGCATGGAAGCCCTGCCTGAAAGCTGAATTAGATGGATCAGGTCTAAGGCCCTCACCAGATTTTCATCTACCGGTTGCCCGTTTTTAGGTCAGCAATTGATTATTCCTTCTCCTTCCCCTTACCCCTGTAAAGTTGAGAATTCCAAATGACGAAGTTGCTTGACCATCACAGGATGAGGATAAGTCAACTTTGTCTTACTTTCTAACTGCAGCCCTAAAATTCAGGTCAAGTTGAACATGTCATAAATCACAACAATATTTTCACTCGCTGTCCAGACTTGGCATTGACAAATGGATGCTTGACTGAGAGCCAGCAGCCCGTTACGCCATGCACGCATCTCATGAGTCACTGCTTTCGAGAGAGGACAGGAGAAAAGTGGAATAAGCATTGGAGAAAGAACTTTGGAGGCAGCTCCACAGTATCAAAGATTCTAGTCAAACTATATCCCTCATAAACACAGGCCAGGCAACATCTGTGGAGAGAGAAATGAGTTAACTTCATTTTGGTGACCAGAATTAGAACTGGACACTACTTCGTGTGGTTTTAGGCCATTGGGTAACTGCTGACCAGTAAAACTGTTGGAATATATTTGTACTGACTCCGTGAAGTATGTCTAAGTAAAAATACGAAGCACAGAGCAATATTCCAACCTATCTTCTTCAGCCTTGATGGCACTCCACTGATAATAGACTGTGTAGCTCCAACAGGGGTGGAATCATAGGAATCTGCTGAGCAATTGATCATTCTGTGTCTACTCATCTTTATAGTGTTTAATCCTGATCTTTACCAGATGTTCAAGCAACTCCTTTGGAGTACAGTTAATTGATGGAGCATTAACCTGCTTTTATAAGTATCTGCTAATCTGTGGGGGAAAAACTCTTCTAATCTCCAGTCTTGTTTGAAGCTGGTTAATTTTGCACTCATGTTTTCTAGGTCAACAATAACAGTTTAAATTAAAGAGCCTGCTTACATCTACTTTATCCATGACTTTCAGCATTTTATAGATCTCGATTGAGCACTATCTCAATCTTCTTTATTGCCAGTGTAAACAAATTTAATTTTGTGAGCTTGTCAGAATAGCTTAGTGTTCAAAGTCCCAGGAGCTAATCTCTCGCACTCTTGGCAGAACCCTCTCCAATGCAGCAATGTCCTCCCCAAGATTGCTTGCTCCAAAACTACAACTGCTTGAATTTATATAGCACCTCTTACGTCACACAATGTCCCAAAGGGGCTTCACAGGAGCATTGTCAAACACATTTTACAATCTAGGCACTTAAGGCGATATTACACCAGCTGACCAAAACGCTTAGATAAAGAGGTGTTTTTTTTTTAAGAAATGTTTTAAAGGAGAGAGGGACAGAGGCAAAGATGCACAAGAGGTCAGAATTGGAAAAATGAAACAAAGCTGAAAGGTTCTAGGGCTAGAGGAGGTTACTGAGATAGGGCCTGATTTGAAAATAAAGATGAGAATTTTAAAATTAAGGCACTACTCCTTATATCATAGTTTAACACAGTATTATGATCTTTTGTTCTACCACACAAGTGGGTAGCTAACCTTAATGACTGTGGAATATATGGAGTATTATTGTGGCTATTTGCTTGTTCTGTTATTGCTCAATAAATTTGTGCAGCAGTTAAAGCCTAGAACAAAGTCTGGTGTAATAATATTCACTGCCTTCCAAAGGCAAGAAACAGGGAAATTTATAGCACGTGTAAGGAATGAAATGAACCGAGGATGTTTCAAGGATTGTTGCCTGGGCACTCTACAAATTTAGCCGAAATACTTAGCAAGGTGCAAACACAAGGGCATGGAGATTTCTCTTAGATGTATCGCATGGACTGTCAGCTTTACCCCCTGTCTGACCTCCCCATTCTATAGTTGCTATGCAGTCATGTATGAAAACCAGTGTATCACTATCTAGTTTTGTGATACCGGCACAAATAAGTGTTTCCAATCATCTCCCCTATGACAGTGAGATAATAGGCATAACATAGCTGACAGAGTAGAGAGCTGCATTTCCAAATTTGCAAGTGAGAGCAAATTAGGTGGCACTGTAAAGAGTGGAGAGAAGAGTAAAGGTTTTGCCCTTGACATCAAAGCAGCATTTGACTAAGTGTGGATTAAGGAGCTCTAGCAAGACTGGGGTCAATGGGAATCAGGGGAAAACTCTACACTGGTTGCAGTCATACCTAGCACAAAGGAAGATGGTTGTGGTTGTTGGAGGCCAGTCATCGCAGCTCCAGGACATCACCACAGGATTTCCTAAGGGTAGTGTCCTAGGCCCAACCATCTTTAGCTGTTTCATTGATGATCTTCCCTTCATCATACTGTCAGAAGTGGGGATGTTCACTGATGATTGCATAATGCTCAGCATCAATCACCATCCATATGCAACAAGATCTAGACAACATTGGACACATCCTTGGACTGATAAGTGGCAAGTAACATTTGCACCACACAAGTGTCAAGGAATCTCCAACAAGAGAGCATCCAGCCATCTCCCTTTGACATCCCCACGATCAACATCCTGGGTGTTACCATTGACCAGAAACTGAACTGGACCAGCCATATAAATACTATGGCTACAAGATCAGGTTAGAGGCTGGAAATTCTGTGGTAAGTAACTCACCTCTGACTTCCCAAAGTCTGTCCACCATCTACAAGGTACAAGTCAGGAGTATGATGAAATACTCCCCACTTATCTGGATGAGTGCAGCTCCTACAACACTCAAGAAACTTGACGTCACCCAGGACGAAGCAGCTCACTTATTGTCTCCATTCATCACCTTAAACATTCACACCCTCCATCACCGACACACAGTGGCAGCAGTGTGTACCATCTACAAGATGCAATGCATTAATTCACCAAGGCTCCTTTGACAGCACCTTCCAAACCTGCGACCTCTACCACCTAGAAAAACAAAAGCAGCAGATGCACGAGAACACCACCACCTGCAAGTTCCCCTCCAAGCCACACACCATCCTGATTTAGAACTATGTCATTGTTCCTTCACTGTCACTGGGTCAAAATCCTGGAACTCCCTCCCTAACAGCACTATGGGTGTAATTACACAACATGGACTGCTGCGATTCAAGAAAGCAGCTCACTATCACCTTCTCCAGGGCAACTAGGGATGTGCAATAAATGCTGGCCCAGCCAGTGATGCCCACATCCCATGAATGAATACATGAAACAAAGGGGTATTGGTAGATCAAGTGAGTGGACGAAACTGTGGCAGTAAGGGTTCAATGTGGGGGAATATGAGATCATCCATTTTGGACCTAAGGAAAATAGATTAGGTAATTTCTTAAGTGATGAAAAACTAGAAACCATAGGGAAGCAGAGAGATTTAGGTGTCTATGTTGAGAAATCGTTAATATCTAGTGGACAATTTTTTAAAAAGGCAATTTGAATGTTGGTCTTTATCTCACTGGGGGCTGGATTACAAAAAAACTGTAGAAGTTACAGTTGTGAAGCTCTGGTTACACCTCAGCAGAGGTATTGTGTTCAGTCTATATCCTAGGCTTTTTTTCCCTTGACTGTAGAAGGAGAATGGTGATCTAACTGATGTGTTTAAGATGATTGAAGGAGCCAATAAGGAGAAACTATTTTCTCTGGTGGGAAGAACCCAGAACAAGGGGGCTTAAACTTAAAATTAGGGCTAGGCAATTCAGGGGTGATGTCTAAAAGCATTACTTCACAGAAACATTAATGTAAACCTGGAACTCTTCACCGCCCAAAATAAATACTATCAAGCTTGGAGGCCAATTGAAAATTTCAAAGCTATAATTGATAGATGTTTATTAGGTAAAAGAATTGAGGGTTATTGAATCTAGGTGAGTAAAGTGAGTTAAATTACAGATCAGCCATAATCCAACAGAACGACAGAACAGACTTGAAGAAATCAATGTCCTCCTCCTGTCTTATATATATATTCAGAAAGATTGGATCAAGGCTTCGATATGGTGGGCTTTGGACTAGCAAGGAGGTAGGTTACTATCAACCAGGTTCATTTAGCTGATGTGAGGTTGGTCTACTGGCATATGCATGTGCATTTGTGTGCCTGCATATAAATGTGCAAGACAGAAAGCAGAGAGTGGTTGTGAAGGTTTGTTATTCAGAGTGACAGAAGATGGGAAGTGGTGTTCCACAAGGATCAGTGCTGGGGCCACTGCTGTTCATAGTTTACATGAACAAATTGGATTTTGAAATTAAAAATACAATTTCTAAATTTGCAGACGACACTAAATTGGTCAAGTAAATACTGAGGAGGACTGCAACAAATTACAGGAGAACATTAATAAACTTGCAGAATGGGCAAATCATTTTCAAATTAAGTTCACCAGATATAAATGTGAGGTAGCACATTTTGGTAGGAAGAATATGGAGGTCACTTATTACTTGAAAGATGCGAGTCTAGCTTTGGTAGAGGAACAAAGGGATCACAAAATACAGCAATCACTAAACGTTACTTCACAGTTTAGCAAGACCATAAAAAAAGCAAAACAAGCTTTGTTTATAGAGGGATAAAATTGAAAGGTAGGGAGGTTATGCTGAACCTTTAACAACCCTTGGTTAGAACAACTTAGAGTACTGCATACAGTTCTGTTTGTCATATTATCAAAAGGATATGGAGGCTCTGGAGAGGGTGAAGAAGATTTACAAGGATGATAGCAGAAATGTGTAGGTATACATATCAGGAAAGGTCTGAGCTGGGTCTCTTTACTCTTGAAAAAAGAAGGCTAGAGGTCTAAAGGTTTTGCTAGAGTGGATACAGAGAGAATGCTTCCTGTTGTGGGGAATAGAATAACTAGAGGCCATCGATGTAAGATCGTCACCAAGAAATCCAATAGAGAATGCGGAAGTAACTTCTTTATCCAAAGAGCAGTGAGAATGTGGAACTCGCGACCACAGGGAGTGGTTGAAGCGAATAGTATAAATGCATTTAAGGGGAAGTAACAAACACATGAGGGAGAAGGCAACAGAGGATAGATTTGGATGAGGAAAGGTGGGAAGAAACTCAAGGGAACATAAACATCAGCAAGGACTGGTTGGGCTGAATGGCCTGTTTTTGTGCTGCATATCCTCTGTTATCCCGTATGCACGCTCCTGCATGTGGAATAAAAAACAATCAAGCTGCCTGGAAATGATTTAAAACACACTTGTAATTGCCCTCTCACCGTCTTTAAAACTACACCTGTTATTTTTGGTTAATCAGCTTTTTCCTTTGATGTTTCACATTATTAAAAGGGTAATGGAAAAAACTGGCAGATTTTCTTCTTTATACTTGAACTTGTATTCACTGCATTCAGTCTAAGCTTCTGGATGGCTAGTTCCAGGAACATAAGCATCACTCCATCGAAGCTGTGGTTTGCCAACTATCTGGGAGATCCCTGGAGTCTCCAGATATTAAAGCTTAGCCGCTAGGATACTGCCGCAAGATATCACTGAGAAATAGAGGTGACGCATGCAGTATCATTGCTGTTTGTAGGACCTTGCTGTGCACCAATTGACCTGTGTTCCACGACGGATAAAAGTAACCACTGTTCAGAGGCACATCTTTGATTTTAAAGCACATTCAGACATGTTGGTTGAGGTGGTGAAAATTGCGGTAAAAATCAACCACGCTCCTTCTTAATATAAATCAAGGTCCAGGCCCTTTAGCTGAGTCCAGATTGATAAAGTGAAGATGTCTCTCTCACACAGGCTGATGGCTGTCACCGGCTTGAATGCAACCGCTAATATTTGTCCGTAGCTCACAAGTCATTGTGACATAAGTGACTCGGGAAAGAGAAATATTGTACAGTTCTCAATAAATAAATGGTTTGATCAGAAGAAGATTGGGGGAGGGAGACAGTCTAAGCACATTTTAAAATTCTCATCCTTTTATTCAATTCCTTCCCTGGCTCGGCCCCCTCTATAATCTTCTCCAACTCTACAACCTGCTCTTTCTGAATCTCTACACTCCTCCAATCCTGTCCTCTAGCAAACTCCTGATTTCTTTCACTCCATCACTGGAGACCATGCCTTCAGCTGCCTGGGCCCTCGTTCCCTCCATAAACGTCTCTGCCTCTCTACCACTCTCTTGTCCATTAAGAGACTCCTTAAAAACTATTTTGTTTGACCAACCTTTTGCTCACCTTTCTTTACGAAGCCCAGGATCAAATTTTGTTAATGCTCGTGTGAAGCCCCTTGGGACATTTTAATATATTAAAGGTGCTATGTAAGTGTAAGTGGTTGTTGTAGCATAGGAGGAATGTTTTGCAGCATGGAACCCGAGGCTAGGCGAACTTGGCACTGAACGTTAAATAAAGAGTGAAGTAAAAGCCCATCTGTCCATCACCATCCCTCACTCAGATACAGGCAAGTGTGAAGGAAACTCAGAAATGGAATAAATGACTTGCAAGCCTTATCTAATACTCATAAGCATTCAGCTGGCAACATGACTGATCACCTGTAGATCTTGTGATTTTATATCAGATTGACCTATAATCTAAGAAAGAGAACATTTATGTGTACATCTCTCAGAAGCATTTCAGTGCATTTCACGGTTTCTTTATTCATTCAAGGGATGTGGGTGTCGGTGGCGAGGCCAGTATTCAATTCCCATCCCGAATTGCTCTTTCAAAGGTGGTGGTGAGCTGCCTTCTTGAACTCCTGCAGTACATGTGCTATAGGCACACCCACAGTGCTGTAGGGAGTTCCAGGATTTTGACCTATTGCAGTGAAGGAACAGCGATACAGTTCCAAGTCAAAATTGGGCATGACTTGGAGGGGAACTTGCATGTGGTTTGTGTTCCCACATATCTGCTTCCCTTGTCCTTCTAGTGGTGGAGGTCACAGGTTTGGCGTTGTTGAAGGAGGGTTGGTGAGTTGCTGCAGTGCATCTTGTAGATGGTACACACTGCTGCTACTGAAAATCGGTGGTGGAGGGAGTGAATGTTTAAGGTGGTGGATTGGGTGCCAGTCAAGTGGGCTGCTTTGACCTGGGTGGTGTCAAGCTTCTTGAGTGTTGTTAGAGTTGTACTCATCCAAGCAAGTGGAGAGTATTCCATCACACTCCTGACTTGTGACTTATAGATGATAGGCTTTGGTGAGTCAGGAAGTGAGTTACTTACCGCAGAGTTCCCAGCCTCTGACCTGCCCTTATAGCCACAGTATTTATATGGCTGGTCCAGTTAAGTTTCTAGTCAACGGTGGCCGCCAGGATGTTCATGGTGGGGTATTCAGTGATGGTAACGCTGCTGAATGTCAGGGAGTTAGAGTTAGTTTCCCTCTTGTTGGAGATGGTCATTGCCTGGCACTTGTGTGGCACGAATATTACTTACCATGTATCAGCCCAAAGCCTGAATCTTGTCCAGGTCTTGCTGGCACAGACAATTTCTGCCTCTAAGAAGTCGTGAATGGTACTGAACACTATGCAATCACCAGTGAGCATCTCCATTCTGACCTTATGTGAGAGGGCTGGCCATTGATGAAGCAGCTGAAGATGGTTGGGCCTAGGGCACTAGCCTGAGGAACTCCTGCAGTGATGTCCTGGAACTGAATTGATTGATATTCAACAACCACGACCATCTTCCTTTGTGCTAGGTATGATTATAACCAATGGAGAGTTCCCCCCCACCCCTTATTGTCATTAACTCCAATTCTACTAAGGCTGCTTGATGCCATACTCAGTCAGTTCCTGCCTTGATGGCAGGGGCAGTCACTCTCACCTTACCTCTGGGATTCTACTCTTTTGTCCATGATTAGACCAAAGCTCTAATGAGGTCTGAGGCCGAGTGGCCCTGGATGAACCCAAACTGAGCGTCAGTGAGTAGGTTATTGCTGAATTTCACTTGGTAGCACTGCTGATGACACCTTCTACCACTTAACTGATGATTGAGAGTAGTTAGATGGGGCAGTAAATAGCCAGATTAGATTTCTCCTGCTTTTTGTGTACAAGACAAACCTGGGCAATTTTCCAAATTGTCGGGTAGATGCCAGTGTTGTAGCTGTACTGTACAGTAATTTACTTATTGAAGTGTAGTCAGTACATTCAAATGTCTAATTTGAGACATGATGTGTGCTAAGTGTCTTTGGGAGGAATATGTAACTTTGAACATATGGCCTGGATAATAAGTTTGGCGAGCGGGGGGGGTGGGGCCTACTCACTGACGCGTAAAATGACGCGGGATGAAGTCAGGCAGGACTCCCGACGTCACCCCGCGTCATTTCAATTTTCAGGTCGGCGGGGGCGCAGCCGAATCAGCTGTGCGCCCGCCGACCTGTCAACGGCCAATTGAGACCATTTAAAAACTAATTGAGATAATTAATGGACCTGCCCGTCCAACCTTAAGGTTGGTGGGCAGGCCCGGGAGCCCTGGCGGGCTTTAGAAAAAGCATCAAACCTCATCCACAGGTGGGGTGAGGTTTCATGTAGGTTTTTAAAAATTTAATAAAAATTTAATTAAAAGTGATGGACATGTCCCGACTCATGTGACAGTGTCACATGAGGGGACATGTCAGGAAAATTTTATTTTTCTATATTTCGCATTTTTGAATTTGGCGCCGATCTCCCTGAGGCAGCACTGAGCCTCAGGGAGATGAGTGCACTCTTTCGCCCGCATGCGCAAAAGAGCGCACTCCCGGCTTAGGGAATCCCCCCCACCCGCATAGGGAGCGCATAGCATTTCCTGGTGGATGTCACGCTGGGCGGGCCTTAATTGGCCTGCCCATGTAAAATGGCGGCACACCTCCAATCGGGGACGCCGATTGGAGGCGCGCTCGCACGCGCCCACTCCTGAACTCCCCCCGTGATGGGGGGGAAAGTTCTCCCCATGGTTCCCAAAATTTTCTGCTACAGATTGGATTTCCTCACATCTACTGTTGTAGGCTAATAGATAATTAAAAGAATTGTGGACTAATTGACAGAGGTTGATTGATAAGATGAGTCAATAACTCTATTCACACTGTACCATGCACTTCTAGGATGATAGAAGGTGAACAAGATGCACGTTGTTTTTTGTTCCATCTTGAAATTCTTCTGAAAGACAGAAAGATGTGACAGCCATTTTGTCCAAAGCTAGATTCCCAGAAAGAGGAAATTCGAGTTAGCTTAGTTATCACTTGATAGAGGAATGTGGGCTATAAGACTGGTAGCAATCTTTTCTCTTCGCATAAGGTTCCAACTGGACTATCAAAGCAGACTGAAGATACCTCAATTTAACATCTCATTCCTAAGGTGGTGCCTCCAACAATATCATGCTCCCTCGGAACCCCTCTGGAGTGACAGCCTCAGGATAGATTTATAAATTCAGAACTGAAAGTATTATCAATTGAACCAATGTTTAAGAGAAGCTGAAACGTTCTGTTATCAAGGTCTTGTCAAAGAAATTTCAAATGGCGTGGCCAGGAACCCATTAAGAGAGCAGTGTCCTCAATTATGAACCCATCATTTCATAGACTGCAAGGACATAGCTTGGGCTCCACTTGTAGGCAGAAACCCACGTCAACCCGCTCAGCTTGTGCCCTCACTGGGTAAAGGAGAAGAAGACCACGGGTGGGATTTTCCAGCCCCGCCCACTGCTGAATCCTCCGGTCCCGCCGAAAGTCACTGGGCTTTTGGCTGCACCGCCAAATTTCCTGCGGTGGGTCCCGCCACAATGGGGCCTGGAAAATCCCAACCTACGTCTAAGTCCAACAGCAAGTCACTTCAGATTCGTGGCAACACTGGAGGTGACAGGGAACCCTGGTTTTAAAGCTACTTTCAATAGTGACCTAGGGCAGAATTTTCCCGTTGGCGTGCAAGGGGGCAGCCCCCACACGCCCACGTGTAAAATGACGCGCAGTGACGTCGGGCGAGCGTCCCAACATCACCGCGCGCCATCGCGATATTTGGGAAGGCGGGAATGCTATAAGTTCAGATCCACGCCCACCATCAATTAACAGGCCAGTTAAGGCCCTTGAGGCAGCAATTGAGTTCGATTTTTCACAGCCCGTGTGACCTTCAGGACGTTACACGGGCGCAACGGGCAGGCGGATAGGAAACATTTGTATAAACCTCATCCACGGGCAGGATAAGAGGGTTGAGTGGGGTCGCGATTGCGATCTTTCAGGTATTTAAGTGTGAAAGTTACTTATACTTGCCTGTGTGAGCAGGGAGACTTCAAAACCCATACCAGCTGCTTGGACAGGAGTAACAGTCTTGGTCAGGACTCTACAGTAAAGATCATTTCTGGGGCCTGCAGCTTTCAGGAAGCCTTCCCTTAGCCTGGGAATGGGAGTTGTGTTCTCCACTGGAGGCACCTCTTCTCAGGGGGAAGGGAGGACCAGAAGGGGCAGGAGGCCAGGAGTCCACATTCAGTCCTCAGGGGAGCCACCTTTGGGGGGAGAGATGCAGGCACAAGGGGTGCAGGGCCAACAGGAAGTGCAAGGCAGAAGGGGCCGCAGAAGACGCCACTATCCTGCTGCCAGGGTATACAGGCAGCGAAGCAGCTACCTCAATATGTCTGAGGTCCAGTGCTGAAGGAGGCTCCCTCTCTCAAGGGAGACAGTCACCTCCATCTGTCAGATGATAGGCCCTGAGATCTCCGCAAACTGTATGGGTGGGCACCCCATGCCAGTGGCTCTAACGATCACAGCTGCCCTCAACTTCTATGCCTCTGGCTCCTTCCAGGAGCTTCTGCGGAGTTTCCCAATCAGCTGTCCACACTTATGTCAAGCAGGTGACAGACGCTCTGTTCAGGCGTGCATTGACTTTCACCCATTACTGCTGGGACGATGCCAGTCAGACACAGTGAGCCAGAGGCTTCGCGGCCATTGCTGGCTTCCCCCGTGTCCGGGGTGCTATAGACTGTACACATGTGGCCATCAAGGCACCAGCAGGTGAGCCCGGTGCCTTCGTCAACAGGAAGGGCTTCCACTCCATGAACGTGCAGATAGTGTGTGATCACAGGATGCTGATTCTACAAGTCTGTGCAAGGTACCCAGGCAGCTCCCACGTCGCCTACATCCTCAGACACTCCCAGGTGCTGGGGCTCTTCAGTGCTCCAGCCTGGCTGGATGGATGGCTGCTGGGTGACAAGGGCTATCCCCTCAGAAGGTGACTCATGACGCCTCTCCGTCATCCAAGAACAGAAGCTGAGCAGCGGTACAATAGGAGTCACACCCCCACAAGGGCTGGAGAGAACCATCAGTCTTCTCAAGATGCGTTTCCGATGCCTGGACCGTTCAGGGGGCGCTCTCCAGTACCCCCCAGATCGAGTGTCGGTGATAGTGGTTGCATGCTGCGCTCTCCACAATCTAGCGCTGGAAAGGGGGGACACAGTGGACGCTGAAGATGTAGATGCAGATGCCCCGGCTGCACAGGATGAGTCCAGTAGTGAGTCCGAGGATAAGCACTCGCAGGGAAATGCTGAGGGGGTAGACACTGACCCGGGCATACTCCAGGGAGGCAGGGACACCGGGAGGCTTTAATCCAAAGAACCTTCAGCTAGCACACCACATATGGACTTTCAACACACGGAAGGGCTGTAGGCTCCACACTCGATACCTGAGTGCTGAAACAGCCTGGATACTAACACTAACTAAGGCCCTTGTCAATAAAGCTCAATGTCAAACAACTCACTCATAACATCATGGCTTCCCGTCCACTTGCAGAAGTGAGGGATCACCCTGAGGCATGGCAACATGTCAAAATTTATTGAGTGAACAAAAGTAACTTCATAAAGCAAAACAAAAACAGTATTGCACATCACACCAAGTCTTCATCAAAGTACTATGGGCCAACATAAAAGCACCAGTGAGAAACCCGTGGTGTGCCTTAAATTTATGCTTACAGCTGCTACACCTAGTGCTGTCCCCTCGCTGGCACTGGCATTGGAGACAGCCTGCTCACTGTGCTGTCCTGTTGGCCTCGATGACCTTGGTGGACGTCCTCTGGCCCGCAGAGCATTTGATGGCCCTGCCTGGGAGAGAGCTGCCAGTTCCACAGCTGGCTTCTCCCCAGTCGTTGCAGCCTCACTGGATCCCACGGTCACTGGCAGAGGGCGGAGGAGCTGCTGCGCTCATCTGGAGCACCCTGAGAGGAGCCCGCAGAAATGATAGGCAGCTGCTACGCCGACGTGAGGTCGCTTCGGACCTCCCTGCTCACGGTAGATGGATGAGCACCGAGCTGGGATACTTGGTGCGCAGACCATCTCCCACACTGGCACTGACCAGCTGATGTCAATGCCGCTGTGAGGGCTTGCTGGTCAGAGCACGTCCTGAGGAGGCTCTGACGGGTCTCCTGGAGGAGCCTCTCCATGAGAGTTGCTACTCTCTCCATGGAGGAAGCATGGCGCTTGGATATGAGGCTCATTGCATTGGCGATGCTCCGTGTGGACTCCTCCAGCACGGGCACCATGCCACGCATAGCCTCACGTATCTCTGCCTGATCCTCCCGCACACCCTGCTGCACTTACAGCATTCGCTGCCTCATGGACGACTCCAGAGGCCCATCATCAGCCACTGACCGACCATGTGCCTGGTCCCCTGCAGCCCTCCCACTGCCAGCGCCCTGGGCACTCTCTGTCTCTGCCCGCACCTCAAGCGAGTGGGAAGTGCCCTCACCGCTGTGCCCCGGGACACTAGCCGAATATCTAATTCCCACTGAGGTGCTAGTGTCTACACTGGTGCCTGCCTGGCTGAGATGGTGTGATGCTGGTGAGTGGATTTGCTCTGGGGCTCCATGGATGAGAGGTGGGCCCTCTGCCTCCTCCTCCCGGCCCTGCTCCGGTGATGCTGAAAGGAAGGAAAAGGACATTTGATTATTACAATGCAGGCAATGTCAATGTGCATGCCGCTCCCCTGGATCATTATGCGCTCATCCTTCCATAATCAATGGCAAACCCATGTTGCTAACTTTAATCATTGAGCATTCAGCAGTGCCATGGCTTTTGGAACACACATGGTGACCTGAGTGCTCGCCAAACATACCTCCCCGTGGCACCCCAGCCTCACCGTCACTGGTGGACCTGGGGGCATGGCGCCTCTCCAGATCCATGGCCTGCTGATCAAAAGCCATTAGAATGGCCAACTGTGCCTGCCCTCTGCCAGTCCACATTCATTTTGAGGCATTGTGCACAGTCTTCTCCTGAAAAGGAGAGAAGAGCATTGATTAGTCCAGCCTGTACCTGGATTCCCATCGCATCCCTGCCAACCCAGCCAGAGTGGGACATTGCAGGGCTCCAGTTCTTCGTCACCCCGCAGCTTCCGCACACTCACCCAAAAAAGCCAGGGCTAACACCCCATTGCCCAAATTCTGCCCCCTTCATATTTGGCACCACAAGGTGCCACTTTGCTAAGCAAGGAGGCACAAGCATGTGAGCGCAAAGATCAGCAGATGGATTGGTGCCCCACCAAATGGAAGCTCCCCTCCCAGCATGTTAGCACCCTGACTTTGACATGCTTCCCAGTTCCAGCACTCTGCCTGGGTGCAGATTCTTGACTTTCAACCCCATTCTATACTCTGGGTGTCAGTGTCACACAGGCTGCGGATGCAGAATACATCCTAGCTCAACCCTCTCAGGGTGAACTGGGCATGGGCAATCTCTGCTGGCACACACAGCGCGGGATACATGCCGTGAGGGGTTCAATGCCGCTAATGTACTCAGATTTGCTGAGTTGCCACATTAAGTGACTTGAAGCAACATGGTACTCACCCTTCCCATGCACAGGAGGTCATTGAATCTTTTGCGGTACCGGACCCATCTGCGCTGCACCACATCATGGGAACTAACATTCTAGGCCACCTCCTCCCACGCACATTTGGTCAGGTGGGGGGGGCCTCTGCCTCCCGTCCCTCGGAAGAAGGACCTCCCACCGCGCTGCCACCTCCTGCAGGAGGGTAGCTAGGCACTTGTTGGAAAAACGAGGGACACACTGTCCTGCTGGCCTACCCTCCGGCCTGGCCTGCCCCGCTAGCCTACCCTCCGGCCTAACCTTCCCCAAAGGCCTAACCTCCGGCCTGGCCTGCCCTGCTGGCCTACCCTCCGGCCTGGCCTGCCCCGCTAGCCTACCCTCCGGCCAGGCCTTCCCCGAAGGCCTACCCTCCGGACTTGCATCAGGCACATTGCCCCTCTGATGTGCCCTTCTCCCTGCCATCGTGAGCAGCCTTTCCAAGGCTTCCAGGCCTTCATTTAAACAGGCCGTCAGGTTACCATTGGACCCAGTGGTCTGAGCACTCCCGCCGCCGCCCGCCCAACTACGCTGGGAGGGACTTAATTGGCCTCCTAGCGTAAAATGGCAGCACGGACCCATTTGCGGGCGGCGATTGGGTCCGAGCCCACCTGCGGCCACTCCCACATGGCTCGCCCAACATGGGCAAAATTCTCCCCCCAATGTCCAGTCTAAGCCATATCATGCATGAAGACACGAAGCAATGTATTTATTCAACAGAGAGGGAAAACCGGCACTTTGGTCACTGAAAGCATGACTCCTCGCACTGTGAGTGACATCAACTCAGTGGCACAAGGTTCAACAAACACTAATGACTAAGGCAGAATGGCTCTAAGATTCAAAAATGGTCACACACATGCACTTTCCAGCAGTGCCCATTGGATCATGATAGCTTCAAGATGCTGAGGCCAACTGTAATATTTGAACAGTTACCCCAGCTGGGCTTGGTTAACTCAATGTGGAGCAGAGATCACAAATTTACCAGGCCTCTGTAGATTAATATGACAGTGCATGGAGCATTTTTCTTAAAGAACGAGTGTCGAGGGCAGAACATCATATTCATTCATAGTCAATGTGCAAAAAACGTCTCCACTTTCACACATTGAGGTGGCTGAACCTCAAAGTTACCTTTTAAATGACATTTCTGCATTTCATAGAAAGCAACAAGCACACAGGAATAGTTCATCCTCTCAATTGCCCTTAACACAATCAGTGAATTGCCTCAAACTGCCCTCTACTGGTAGGAAGTATGGTGGGATTTGAACCCAGATCCTCAAAGCATTACCCTAGGTCACTGGATTACCAGTCCAGTGACAATACCACTACACCACCACCTCTTCCCCTTTATGATGCCCCTTACCCATCTCTTTGACCAAACTTTAGGTTACCTGTCCTAATGTCTCCCTCTTTGCCTTGGTGTCAATTATTGTCTAATCGTACTCCAGCGGAGCATCTTGAGGTGCTTTCCAGAAACACCTCAATTTTATTGTTGCCAGCCTTGTCTTCAAGTTTCAATATGGTCTCATCCCTCCCTGTCTCTATCCTCTTCCAGTCCCACAGCCCTACGAGATATCTGCTTTCTTCTAATTCTGAACTCTTGCCAATCCCTGATTTTTTTCACTAGGCTGTCGGCATTCATATGCCTAAGGCCTAAGTTCTGGAGTTCCCTTCTTAAGCCTGTCCGCCTGGCTACCTAACTAAACCCCTCTCCTCCCCTGAGTCAGGCCGGTTTGAACAAGGTATTCAGAAGGGAATTGGATTGCTACCTGAAGAGTGAGAATGTGAAAGGTTACGGGGATAAGGCAGGGGAGTGGGATTAGGTGGAATGCTCTTTCAGAGAGCCAGTGCAGACTTGATGGGCTGAATGGCCTCCTCCTTGCACTGTAAAGATTCTGCGATTCTGTGAGTCTCCCCTTAATATTTACTCCCTTGACCAAGCTTTGGCTCGCCTGTCCTAACATCTGTGGCTCAGTGTTAAATTTTGTTTCACAATGCTCGGGTAAAGCGTGTTGGGATATTTTATTGTCTTAAAGGTTTTATATAAATGTAGAGAGCTGTTGTTTGTATTCCAGCAATGATGTAATTCCCCATTAAAAAACAACAACGATTTGAGACATGTGGCCGGATTTTTCAAATGGCAGAGTTTCCACCCCCCCCACCGCCACTTGAAGTCAGTAGGGACACATCCCACTGATCACAACATTTCATGCTCAAAGGAGTGTTAATTGGCTGGAGGCGGTACTTCTGCCCCTCACTTGGGATGAAAGCCCCACACCAGGGAGCTATTGGCCAATCCGATTGGTTGGCAGCTCTGTAGTCCCCAGCAGAGGCAGCTGTGGCCGGGGCTGGGAGTCCCCAGTTTCGAAGTCCCAGAGCCCAGAATTGGTAAGTGCGGAGATGGGGGGAGTCTCACAGCAGGGGAGAGAGGTGAAGCCCGGGGCTTGGGTGGAGGGGTGAGGGTGGGGAGAGGCGGTTGGGCCTCTTGATAGAGAGGCCAGAGGAGAGGGACCACCCACAGGGGGTACACCTTTGGGGGAATGGGGGGGGCACCTGATGCGGAAAGGTTGCCCTTGAGGGAGGCGAAATCCCACCCCCGCCTTTTTGCCCAAGGTCCGATCAGTGTGAATGCCAGGCTTCCCCCCACCCCCACCCCCACCCCTGAACCCCTCCCGCCAACCATTAAATTGAGGCCAGGTGGGAAATGCCTCTTTAAGTGGCCAATAATTGAGCACAGCAAAACCAGGATTGGCAGCGCAGGCATCTTGCACCAAGCCTGCCTTGGTCTCCGCCACCTACCTCCCTATTTCTTGTGTCTTTGTGGACGGTTCCACATGTGGAAATTCTCCAGATGTTATCAGTGGTGCTGCCTGTGTCATTTCACTTTGTGCAAAAAAAAAAATCAGCAATCTAACAATGAACCAATGAAATCTGCACCTTAAATGGGTTTTTAGTTTGGAAATGAGTATTTTTCGAGCCAGAGAAATATAGGGATATTGAAGATTAAACACCAGTCCCATCCCCATAGATGTTAGGCTGGCAACTTAACTTTGTTCACATTACACTGTCCAAATTAAGATTTGAATCAAAGGGAGGTGGACACGTCTAGAGCGTCAGACTCCCAGTGCGGCCCTGCTAGTGAACTGGGGACAATAATGGCGCATGCTTGACTTCAGCCAACCGACCCCCAGTTCAAGTTAACTGCTCCCAGTAAATTCAAATCCGGCCATAGCCTAAAAGTCAGCTGACAGAATCGGTCGGTGGGGGCTAAATAATTTCCAGTTGGATTTCCCAGTTATTCCGGTTGACCCTCGGTACATACTGGTTATCCCGGTTAGATACAGCTGCAGTTTCCAGCTGGTTTCCACTTATTTTCCCTCGTGGGCACTTGAGGCTCTCAAATGGGGCACGGGAGGAGGGCGGGGCTGCCCCAGATCATGCCTGCCCTGTGTAAAATTGCAGACAGGTCAGCGGGTGGCGGGAAGGCCACCCGGGCAATTTTGCGGGTCCCCCCCAGCCCCCTGCCAGGGTGGGTGTGGAGGTACAGACCGTGATATTTTATGCATATAGTCCACACTCTAACCCCTTTAATAATTTTTGTGGTCATCTAAACGTTGTGCCCAATGTCTTCTCCCTCTGATTTAATGGTCTGCTTGGAATATATCCCATGTCCCTGATCTACAACTACAGAGAAAAATACTCTTTTTATTAATTCCACTGACAGTTGGTGAGACAGCTTACAAACTGCGCTAGCCCTTTGCTGGTTATTACATTCGAGGTGTGCCCTGAGATTCTCCATCTCAGCATCAAAAGGGAAATTGATATTTCTCTACGGAGTGAGCTCCTGTGCAACAAGCATTGATGTGAATATCTGATCAGGAACATGTGGTTCTGGATATTCATGAGGAAATAGATCTTTTTCACACCGCTCATTGAAGAATGGAGGTGGGCCGTGGCTGTCCTTGACTGTGTTTTGCAGAGCCACAGCGTTTTGTGAGCTCACAATTTTAACAGCCCGACCAGGGCCGCCGATTGGGAACCCGAATGCTCGCGCCCACTCCCGCCCTCCCCCCCCCCCCACAACGGGGGGGATTATTTTGTCCCAGATATAGAGACTAAAAAACCTCAATCCTATCAATGTAATGCCAACTGCAGGACTTTAGTACACAAACCAAGCTTGCATTTCAATGAAGTACCTAGAGGTTTGGTGTTTGCAACTCATCAGTTCAGGTGGTGAGCAATAATCCTACAACTGAATTCAAAGATCAAGAGCTTGTTTTATTTGCACCTATAGCGTACAAAATTTGCCAAGAGGCTGCACAAAGCTGTAAAGAAAAATGAGCATTAAGGCACAGAAGTGTCCTAGGACCTACCATCTTTAGCTCCTTCACCATGACCTTACCTCCATCATGAATGAGGATGTTCGCTGATGATTGCACAACTTTCGCGACTCACCTGATACTGAAGCAGTCTATGTCCATATGCAGTAAGGCCCTGGGCAATATCCAGGCTTGGCTGATAAGTAGCAAGTAACATTTGCACCACATAAATGCCAAGCAATGACCACCTCCAACAAGAGAGAATCCAGCCATCACCCCGTGGCATTCCATGGCATTACCATCACTCAACCCCCTGCTATCAACATCCTGGGGGTTACCATTTACCAGAAACGGCACTGGACTAGCCATGTAAATACTGTCACTACAAGAGCAGGTCAAAGGCTGGGAATTCTGAAGCAAATAACTCATTTCCTGGCTCCCCAAGGCCTCTCCAGCATCTACAAGGCACAAGTCAGGAGTGTGATGGAATACACTCCACTTGCCTGGATGAGTGCGGCTCTAACAATGCTCATGAAGCTCCATACCATTCAGGACAAGCAGCCCACTGGATTGGCACCCCATCCACCACCTTCAACATTCGGCCCCTTCACCACCGACTCACAGTGGTAGCACTGTGTTCCATCTACAAGATGCACTGCAACAATTCACCAAGGTTCCGTTGACAACATTTGTCATGGGAAAATGTTAGAGTATTACAAAGGATGTAATAGCAGAGCATTTAAAAATACGTAATATACTCAAGCAGAGCCAGCATGGCTTCATGAAGGGGGAATCATGCCTTACAATTTTATTAGAATTCTTTGATGCAGGATAGATAAAGGGAAACCAGTAGATGTAGTATATTTGGATTTCCAAAAGACGTTCGATAAGGCACCTAAGGTTACTTAATAAGATAATAGCCCGTGGTGTTGGGATTAGTATATTAGCATGGATAGAGGATCAGTTAACTAATAGAAGTCAGAGATTTGCGACGAGGGAGGGCATTTTCAGGATCGCAACCTGTAACTAGTGGGGTGCTGCAGGGATCAGAGCTAGGGGCACAATTATTTACAATAGATATTAATGATTCAGATGAGGGAAGTGAATGTACGATTGCCAAGTTTGCAGATGACACAAAAATAGGTGGGAAGGCAAATGGTGAGGATGACACAAAGAGTCTACAGAGAGATATAGACAAGTTAAGTGAGTGGGCAAAAACTTGGCAGATGGAATATAATGTGGGAAAATGTGAAGTTATGCACTTTGGCAGGAAGAATAGAGGAGCTGAATATTATTTAAATTGAGAAAGACTACAGAAAGCTGCAGCACAGGGATTTGGCAGTCCTTGTGCATGAATCACAAAAAGCTAACACACAAATTCAGCAGGTAATAGGGAAGGCAAATGGAATGTTGGCTTTTATTTCAAAGAGAATGGTGTATAGAAATAGGGAGGTCTTGCTAAAACTATACAAGGCACTACTTAGACCACACCTAGAATACTGTGAATAATTTTGGTCCCCCTATCTAAGGAACGATATGCTGGCATTGGAGGCAGAGAAGGTTCACTAGGTTGATTCTGGGTATGTAGGGATTTTCTTATGAGGAGAGGTTGAGTAGGTTGGGCCTGTACTCATTGGAGTTTAGAAGAATGAGAGGCGACCTTATTGAAACATATAAGATTCTTAGGGGGCTTGACAGGGTAGATGCTGAGAGGTTGTTTCCCCTGATGGGTGAGTCTAGGACCAGAGGGCATAATCTCAGAGTAAGGAGTCACCCATTTAAGACAGAGATGAGGAGGAATTTCTTCTTTCAGAGGGTAGTGAATCTGTGGAATTCTCTACCACAGAGGGCTAAAGAGGCTGGGTAGTTAAGTATATTCAAGGCTGAGTTAGATTTTTAATCAATAGGGGATTCAAGGGTTATGGGGAAAAGGCAGGAAAGTGGAGTTGAGGATTATCAGATCAGCCATGATCTCATTGAATGGTGGAGCAGACTTGATGGGCTGAATGGCCTGCTTCTGCTCCTATTTCTTATAACCTTACCAATCCTGCGACTATTACCACCTAGAAGGGCAAGGGCGCAGATGCGTGGGAACAGTACCACCTGCAAGTTCACCTCCAATCCACATATCAGCCTGCCTTGGAAATATATTGCCGTTCCTTCATTGTTGCTGGGTCAAAAGCCTAACAGCACTGTGTGTTTACCTATACCACATGGGCTGCAGCAGTTCAAAAGGGCAGCTCACCACCGCCTTCTCATGTGCAATTAGGGATGGTCAATAAATGCTGGCCTAGCCAGCAATGCCCACATCCTGAGAATGAATTAAAAAAGGGGGAAAGGCTGGAGTTGGTATGGGGTGGGGGTGCAATTGGCTAACCAAAGCTTAGACAACGAGGTGGGTTTTAAGAACTCCCTTACAGGACAGAAAGAGATTAAGGATAGAATTCCATTAGGCGAAGCCCAGGCAGCTAAAGGCACAACCGCTGAAGGCAAAGGGAAGGATGGGTGGAATGTGCGAGGAGTCAGGAGAGTGCAAAGGTTGGGCAGGCTGTAGGGCCTGAGGAAGTTACAAAGACAGGGAGGAGTGAGGCCATGGGAAGACTTTCAATACAGTGATAAGTATTTTCAATTTGAGACGTCGAGGAATCTGAAGCCAGCGTAGGATGGGGTGACTGGGTAAGTGGAGCTTGGGATAAGATGGGGGCAGCAGAGTTTTGGACGCATTGGCCCTCACTGAAAGCGAAGGATGGATGGCCGCCCAAGGGAACATTGGAACTGTTGAGGCTGGAGGTGACAAAGGCACGATGAGGATTTCAGATGAGATGTGGCAGGTACAGAGGGAGGCAATGTTATAGAGATTAGAGATAGAGGGTCTTTGTGATGGAGAGTATATGAGATCAGAAATTCAACTCACAGTCGAGCAGGATGCTGAGGTTGTGAGTAGTCTCATTCAGGCTAAGACAAAGCCAATATGTTGAGGATACACAGGTTGCATCAAGGACTAAAGATGAGAATCTTGCCAATGCACATTAACGGAAACTGCAAGTAGCTGTATGACATACTGGCTGGTCGAAGTTTAAGGACTGATTTGATTGAGCTAGTTAGGATTTTGAAACAAATTGTTAGAGTGGATAGGGAGAAACTGCTGTTGGAGGAGCCTAGGATGGGAGAACATAACCTTAAATAAAATGAGCAAATGCTGCAAAAAACTCATAGAGAGAGAAGCAGAGTTAACGTTTCAGGTCTATGACCTTTCATCAGAACTGGGGAGAGTTGGAGATGCATGGGCACAGAGCCCCGAATCTGGCACCTTTGAACCGGTGCCGGATTTCATCTTTTCCTGGATTTTGGAACCAACACCTTTGCACAGGCTATCTCTGTAGCACACTCTGTACTGATCATTAATGTCATAAAAATAACTAGCTTGTAGATTATGGATTGGGGAGTGCTTGAGTGACGCAAGTCCTCATTATGGGCAGAACCACTGAAGATTTATAAGTTTGATTGAGCAATTTTTTTTTAAAAGACCTATTAATCTTCCAGTGGAATGATTCCTGCAGGAAAAGAGCATTTGTTTGGACTGTAATAATGGGGACAAGAGAGAAACGATTGGTTTCTGATCCTCTCATCTGAAAGCTGCTGGGAATGTTGCAAATGGAATGTTCCCACCAGCGGAACAGGCAGCTTTCTGTGCAGAGAATAGGGAGGGCAGGGGATGACATTGGGGGAATGGGAGGCAGAGCTTAAAGCGCTGCAATGGACTCACGTTCTGTGTGTGCACGGCTCTCGCTGATTCTGCCCTCTGGGATCAGCCCGAGGATGGCCCCTTCATTCCCACATTCACTCTGTTCAAGGGGTGGCGTCCGAATGAAAGATACCCATTTCCTTTTGAACAATTCCAGATTTTGGATAGCCGGATTTGAGACAGCTGTAACACGATTTGTGCAAGGGGTGGGCGGGACCAGGGCAAAGGGAAAGTCTGCGATAGGGTGGAAGACAGAAGAGGTGGAATGACAGGAACGTTAGTCTTCCAAAGCCAAAGGGAATGGTGATGGGGGCAAGAACAAATGAACAAAAGACATGCCCACAGTAGGTGTACTTCAGGCTGAAAGAAAATAAACAAAGCAAACAAACAAAATGAGTTCACGGTCTGAAATCGTGAAACTCAACGTTGTGTCGGAAGTCTGTAAAGTGCCTCATTGAAAGATGAGGTCCCTGTCCCTCAAGCTTACGTGAAATAATTCTTGTTTCTCTCTCGGTAGATGGTATCTGAACTGTTGAGTTTTTTTTCCAGGATTTTCTGATTTTATTTCAGATTTCCAGCAGCTTCCACTTTTTGCTGACCATAACCCGAAAATCAGTCAGGCCAATCAGGAGAGAAGCTAGGAAATCCTTCATCATGCAATAGGTGGTTGAGGTAACTAGCAGGATATGGCAGTGTAGTGGTTATGTTACTGGTTTAATAATCGTGAGGCAGGGGCGAATGATCTAGAGCCAGGAGTTCAAATTGCACTGTGGGAGCTGGGGAATTTAATGAAATAAATAAATTTTCAATAAAGATGACTGCGACAGTACAACTATTTGATTTTTGTTATAAAAAAAAACTATCTGGTTCTCTAATATCCTTTAGGAAACAAAATCTGCCATCATCCCATGGTCTGGCCTCCATGTGATTCCAGATCCATAGCAGTATAATTACTTGCCCTTTGAAATGTCCTAGCAAGGCACTCTGTTGTGTTCAAGAAGGCAGCTCACCACCATCTTCTCATCAGGAATTAGGGACGGGCAATATAAATGTTGTCATTGTCAGCGATGCTCATATCCAATTCATAAAGGAAAACAAAATGTGTAAAAACACTAAATAACTCAATAAATTTTAAATCGGGGATCAGTAGACTTTTGCTAGACAAGGGTATTAAAAGGCTCCTTTGACAGCACCTTCCAAACCAACAATCACTACCATCTAGAAGGACAAGGGCAGCAGATAGATGGGAACATCAGCACCTGCAAGATTCCCCTCCAAGCCACTCACCTTCCTGACTTGGAAATATATTGCCGTTCCTTCACTGTCGCTGGGTCAAAATCCAGGAACTCTCTTCCTAACAGCACCGTGGGTGTACCTACACCCTACACCACATGGACTGCAGTGGTTCAAGAAGGCAGCTCACCACCACCGTCTCAAGGGCAATTAGGGATGGGCAATAAATGATGGCCTAGCCAGCAATGCCCACATCCCATGAATGAATAAAAAAAATATGGAGACAAGGAGGGCGAATGAAGACAAGATGCAGATCAGCCATGATCTCATTGAATGTTGGAACAGGCTGAAGGGACTGAAAGGCCTCTTCCCGCTCCTATAATGGAATAGAGACAGAAGAATAGTTGAGAGGTAGATCTGAGCACATTTGATGTACTTATGAAAGCTAAGCCCCTGTGGAGGATGTTTCAAAGCATCAGCATGTAAATGAGAGGGGTGCCAAGGCCCAGGATGGATCTTTGGAGGGCTCCCCAGGGGATAGTTTGAGACCAAGAAGAGAAGCCATTGTTATGGATGTTCTGGTTATTATTGGGTATGTAAAAGTGGACAAGCAGAAGTGTTCCTGGCAATGATTTTTCCTTCAAACCACATTAAATATGGTGATTTTTTAAAAATGTTGTTTGTGGGACCTTGCTGTACACAAATTGACTGCTGCTACAAGTGAACAATAGTGACTGCAACTCAAAAGTAAGGCATTGACTGTGAAGTGCTTTGGGACATTCTGAGGACGTGAAAGATGCTTTATAAATGCAAATCCTTTCTTTCTACTGGACTTAGCATCCTCTTTGTCCTCATGACTGTCCAACGTGATACTGAACCGAATAGAAGATCTATGCTGATTAGCTCAACTAGCTTCAGTAAGAGCTGGGCCTCCACAGTTGGACTTATTTTGAATTAGGAAGAAAGGGAGGTTCCAATCAGGCAGTCAGCCTTACTTAGGGACCCCAGACTATAACTGTGCACCTGTGAACAGTGTTTATCGAATTCGGTAGGTTTGCGGAAGGGGGAGCGAGGAGAGGAGCTAGCAAATTGTAACATGAATGTAGGGGAGGAGTCTAATGTAAAGATTATAGATACCACTGGCAGAAAGCCTCAAGTGGACATTCAAGGAAGAGGGAGCTGTCTTTCTATGTGCTTGCTGTGGCTCAGTGTGTAGCACTCTAAAGTCAAGAGGTTTCAATTTCCACACCAGAGACTAGAGCACAGATTTTAGAATGACAGTCCAGTGCAGTATTGAGGGAGCTACAGGTGATGTCTTTCAGATGAGACATAAAACAGAGGCCCTGTTTTCCCTCTCAGTTGAACGTTAAAGATCCCATGGCATTACTGGAGGACGGAGCAAGGGAGTTCTCTCTGGTGTGCTGGCCAATATTGTTCCCTCAGTGACCAGAGCAGATTACCTAGTTATTATCTTTGTTTCTTTGTGGGAGCTTGTTGTGTGCATTTTGGCTGCCCTCTTTCCTACATTACAGCAGTGACCATACTTCATTAGCTGTAAAGCACTTTGGGATGTCCTAAGGTCAGGAAAGATGTTTTAGAAATAGAAATGCTTTCTTCACATTGCAGCTTCTCACTTCTCAAAGCCTGCATTATGTACTTAAGTCTGGGGAGTACAGCTTTGATTCAGACTCTTCGAACTGAAAAGGAAAAATGGTGCTAACTCAGCATGTTGACATTTGCTTACGGTGTTGAGTCTCCCCTGAGTGTCTAGCAGAAAGTAAATCCTCACAATTAGCCCACAGTCAAAACAACGAGACTCCAGTAGATCCAGGAGCAAAGATTGAATGGAAGTCCCACGGACTTAGCTGGGTATAATTGTCCTGACTAATCAAAGTGATTGAGCAGTGACTGATGAACAGTTTTGACTGCACTTTACTATATGCAGATGTGACTACTTTAAATTCGAGGCTTCCCAATTTTTGATATTGATGATGGTTTTTTTGATGCTCACTTTAACCATTTTTTCCTGCTGGGTGTTTTTCCTTGCTTTCCTTCAAAAACTAATTGTATAATTCACTGCTGATGTTTGACATTTAGTCTCCTCACATGACAAATCTGTAGGCAGTCAAAGCGCGATAGCCTAAAATACTGATGCAAATCACCACTCTGTTTAGTAATCTCCAAGGCTATCTCATCTAATATTAAAAGTAAAATTGCTATAAAATGAGCATTGATCCATAGAATCATTGTGGCAGAAAAGGAGGCCATTCAGCTCATCGAGTTAATGCTGGCTCTCTGTAGCGCAAACTGGTTAATCCCATTCCCCTGTTCTATCCCTGTGATCTTATTTCCTTCAAGCACCCATCTAAATTCCTTCTGAAATCATTGATCATCTCCACTTCCCACCACCCTCGTGGGCAGCGAGTTTCAGGTCATGACCACTCACTGCTTAAAAAGGTTCTGCCTCACATCCTGTGTATCTCTTGTCCACAGCCATAAATCTATGCCCCCTTGTCCTTGAGCCATCAGCTAATGGGAACAGCTTTTCTTTGTCTACCTTATCTAAACCTGTCATAATCCTGTACACACTCTATCAAATCTCCCCTCAAGGAGAACAACCCCAACTTCTCCAAACTAATCTTGTAGCTAAAATCCCTCACTTCTCGAGCCATTTTGGTCAATCTTCCCTGCACCCTCTCAAGGACCATCACCTCCTTCCTAAAGTGTAGAAGCACTTTTAGTTGTGAACAAAGAAACATTGATTTCTTGGATCCTTTGGCCTATTTGACCTATTGTGTCGGTAGCATCTCTTTGAAAGTGTTGCCCGATGAGAATTTGCTCCTTACCACATCAGCACCGCCCTAGTGTTTTCACCTTGCAAAACTTCTCAGAATCACAGAATCACACAGTGCAGGAGAGGCCCTTCGGCCCATCGAGTCTGCACCGACACGTGAGAAACACCTGACCTACCTACCTAATCCCATTTACCAGCATTTGGCCCATTACCTTGAAACTTATGATGTGCCAAGTGCTCATCCAGGTACTTTTTAAAGGATGGGAGGCAACCCTCCTCCACCACCCTCCCAGGCAGTGCATTCCAGACCATCACCACCCTCTGGGTAAAAAAGCTTTTCCTCACATCCCCCCTAAACTGCCTGCCCCTCACCTTGAACTTGTGTCCCCTCATGACTGAACCTTCAACTAAAGGGAACAGCTGCTCCCTATCCACCCTGTCCATGCCCCTCATAATCTTGTACACCTCGATCAGGTCGCCCCTCAGTCTTCTCTGCTCCAACAAAAACAACCCAAGTCTATCCAACCTCTCTTCATAACTTCAATGTTTCATCCCAGGTAACATCCTGGTGAATCTCCTCTGCACCCCCTCTAGTGCAGTCACATCCTTCCTATAATGTGACGACCAGAACTGCACACAGTTCTCCAGTTGTGGCTTCACTAAGGTTCTATACAACTCCAACATGACCTCCCTACTTTTGTAATCTATGCCTCGATTGATAAAGGCAAGTGTCCCATATGCCTTTTTCGCCACCCCATTAACATGCCCCTCTGCCTTCAGAGATCTATGGACACACGTGCCAAGGTCCCTTTGTTCCTCAGAACTTCCTAGTCTCATGCCGTTAATTGAATATTTCCTTGTCAAATTACTCCTTCCAAAGTGTATCATCTCACACTTTTCAAGGTTAAATTCAATCTGCCACTTATCTGCCCATTTGACCATCCTGTCTATATCTTCCTGTAGCCCAAGACACTCAACCTCACTGTTAACCACCCGGCCAATCTTTGTGTCATCCGCAAACTTACTAATCCTACCCACCACATAGTCATCTATGTCGTTTATATAAATGATAAATAATAGGGGACCCAGCACAGATCCCTGTGGGACACCACTGGACACTGGCTTCCAGTCACTAAAGCATCCTTCTGCCATCATCCTCTGTCTCCTACAACTAAGCCAATTTTAAATCCACCTTATCAAATTACACTGTATCCCATGTGCAGTTGCCTTCTTTATAAGTCTTCCAAGTGAGACCTTGTCAAAGGCTTTGCTGAAATCCATATAAATTACATCAACTGCACTTCCCTCATCTACACACCTGGTCACCTCCTCAAAAAATTCAATCAAATTTTTTAGGCATGACCTCCCTCTGACAAAGCCATGCCGACTATCCCTGATCAAACCTTGCCTCTCCAAGTGGAGCTAGATTCTCTCCTTCAGAATTTTCTCCAATAGTTTCCCTACCGCTGACGTGAGACTCACTGGCCTGTAGTTCCCTGGCTTATCTCTACAACCCTTCTTAAATAGCGGAACCACATTAGCTGTTCTCCAGTCCTCTGGCATCTCCCCCGTGGCCAGAGAGGAATTAAAAATTTGGGTCAGAGCCCCTGCGATCTCCTCCCTTGCCTCTCTCAGCAGTCTGGGACACAAATCATCAGGACCTGGAGATTTGTCCACTTTTAAGCCTGCCAACACCTCCAATACCTTGTCACTCCCTATATCAATTTGTTTAAGAACCTCACAGTCTCTCTCCCCGAGTTCAACTCCTTCATCCTCATTCTCTTGGGTGAAGTCGGATGTGAAGTATTCATTCAACACTCTAGCGATATCATCTGGCTCCACCCATAGATTGCCCCCTTGGTCCCTTATGGGCCCTACTCTTTCCCTGGTTATCCTCTTCCCATTGATATACTTATAGAATATTTTGGGAGTTTCCCTACTTTTACCAGTCAAGAAGTTATCCAATTCCCTTTTGAAAGCTCCTGTTGAATCTGCTTGCATCGCTCTTTCAGGCAGCGCATTCCAGACCACAACTTGCGCCAACGGAAATTTCCCCTTACTCTATTAAAACCTCTGAATTTGATCTTTTCTGATTAGTGGGAGAGGGGGAGTTTTTTTTTATAGGCTGAACTTCATGTACTTAAGGTAATTGCACAGGCATCCCATTTGAGACAAATCAGGGCTAATTTTCAAAAGTAAATCTCCTAATTGAGGGCCTAACCCACCAGGTTTCCTTATCTGGATTTCAGGCAAGCACTCCTCCTAATTGCTACCATGTAAATGGATAGTAGGTCACGGAGGGGTTACACTGAAGTTTCTGATATATGCATCTGGTTGGTCCGGCTTCAAGCCAGGAGCATGTATTGTAAAGTGAGTCCTACTGTGTTACTAAAGAGTAAAAAGAACTTGCATTTAGATATTGGCTCTCCTGACATTAGGACATCCCAAAGTGCTTTAGAACCCAGTGAAGCATCTTTACTGTTGTTTTGGAGGAAATGCACCAACCAGTTCACTCACAGCAAACTCCCACAAACAGCAATGAAATAAATGGCCGCATCATCTGTTTCAATGATGTCAGGTTGAGGGATAAATGTTGGCGCAGGGTACGGACGGAGAAACTGGTCCATCACTGTGGTAAATTGCAGCAAAAGAGCCTTGGGGATTATTCCTAGCGTCTGAGAATTGAATAGTCTGATCATCTGGGAGAAACTTGAGCTTTTCAACTTTGATCGAAGGGGACTGAGGTGGAACATTCTGCACAGCCCATACAATAGCGAATGGCCAACCAGGAGTTGGGATTCAAATAAACCCTCAACAAGGCTGCATCAGTGAAATTCTAATTTATAATTGAAGGTTGAAGCATCGCCACACAAAGGATGAACAATGCATTGAATGGGCTGCGTGTTGGGTACTGGAGGTGAAAACCTTGGAATCATAAGGTACCGTCGCATATTGTGGTGAGGAGGAAACTGTAGGTTGGTTTAAAAAGGTTGAATGGCGTTTCTCATCCATATTTAACTTGTGGTCTTGTCCAGGGTGAATAATAGTATATCTAAGAGCTGAAAATGCAGGCAGATTAGTTCCATGCATGCAATTGACAAGGTTGTAAATTTCAGTAGACTGCAATTGCCAACACTGGCCAAGATTAAATGAGCTTTATGATTCACATTGTTCTCTTCCCAATGAACTTCCCATTCTATTAGCATCAGAGTTCCTTTAGTACAGTGCTTAAATAATATAAAAAAAATATATAATTGCAGTGTTGAGCAGTCGTTAAGAAGAATTCACATTTTTGAGAGACTTTTTTGCGGTAATAGTTTATGCATATTGAAATATTTTGTCATTTAATCTTCACACGGGTCAAATATTCTCTTTTTTTTTTGGCCTGACATCACAGAGTTTGGCGTGTACTGTACGTGGTATGTACAGGAGGAGTTCTCACACACTTAAATACAGCATCAGGCGGGAATGAATTATTTCTTTTTTTCTGGGCTGTTCAGGAGCTGGCAGTGAGACTGATGACTGTACAATACCAACTGTGTGTATGTTGGTATTTTTCATGCATGCACAGTGGGGTGCCTAATCGATGTTGAGTCACAGCCATTCCTCGGAATAGTTTATCACTCTTGCTGGCAACAGAAGCATAAACGTTTAGATTCTCTACTCAATGGAACTGAATATCATTTTATAATTATATGTTTGACTTAGCATTTGTCGCACATACACACACACACATTCACAGACACACACAGACACACATAAGACTATAAGACATAGGAGCAGAAATTAGGCCATTCGGCCCATCGAGTCTGCTCCGCCATTCAATCATGGCTGATAAGTTTTTCAACCCCATTCTCCCACCTTCTCCCCATAACCTTTGATCCCCCTACCAATCAAGAACCTATCTATCTCGGTCTTAAATACACTCAATGACGTGGCCTCCATAGCCTTCTGTGGCAATGAATTCCATAGATTCACCACTCTCCGGCTAAAGAAGTTTCTCCTCATCTCTGTTCTAAAAGGTCTTCCCTTTACTCTGAGGCTGTGTCCTCGGGTCCTAGTCTCTCCTACTAATGGAAACATCTTCCCCACGTCCATTCTATCCAGGCCTTTCAGTATTCTGTAAGTTTCAATCAGATCCCCCCTCATCCTTCTAAACTCTACTGAGTATAGACCCAGAGTCCTCACACACACCCCTCACTGATCTCAAATTCCAGACTCATGAAGAATAATTGTTGTCAGTGATATCCAGCTCTGAATTCTGTGGATGTCGTCAAAGATTGTTTCTCTCCCTGGGCATATAACCTGCTGGATTAGTGTCCAGCATCATCACCACAAAGGTAAATACATATTTAGATATCCATTTGGCCAGTTTGGTTCCTCCCATTGAAACCCATGATGTCCCTTTGCAACACCCAGTCATCTCATTCCTTGTCTGACATTCTTTTTGTATCTTTTTACCAGTTTGTACATCCATCCTCTTGTCCTGAGTCCATAGCCTGAACTTTTCATTTGTTGGGCACGCGTGATTGGCGGGCCTGGAAGCAGACAGGAAATAGGCCTTTGGCCATGATTGACCGTTGACCATGATTTCACGCTGGCTGGCCAACTAGCGGCCGGCCAACGTGAAACACACACCAAGAAATGCAAAGCACAGCTGGGGTGGGGAAAGGAATGGGGCGAACGCTGAACTAATTGAGGGTGCGAGTGAATGCTTCTAGTGATCTCCCTGAAGGCAGACGGCTGCCCCAGGGAGATACAGACCTCCACAGGATAAAGGAAATGACGAAAATGCTGCAAAACCTGTCCATGCAGCACAATCAAGTACCTGAAAGCATACCTCATAAAAAAACAGTCCCCAGATACCTCTTTATATTTCATTTACTCACGGAGATTTCATCCCACCCAGAATCGAGGTTTGAGCAAAAATGTGAATGCTGTCTGGGGGAAAGGCCCATCTGCCAACCGTAAATGTGGACGGGCCACATAAAACCGTTGTTAATTCCATCTCTAATGGGCTTAATTGCCCGCTTAATCGTCGGAGAGTGTGCTTCCGCCCGCCGAACGAAACATCACGCGAGTGTGCGATGATGTGGGGGTGCTCGCCCGATGTCAGGTTGGGCGTGCACCCATGGGATGTAAAATTCTGGCCCATGGTTTAATTTAAAACAGTGCTCAAGATTATTCCACTTGAATTTTTCTTTTGAATTACCTCTCATTTGCCTCCTTTCAATGCTGGAGAGCCCAGTTTTATCAGTATCTCCTCATAACTAAGGATAATTTGCAAGGCCCTTCTCAAGAGCTTGGAAGTTCCCCTTAGGCCTCAGTGAACAAAACTGGATGCAATACCCAAGGTGACAAGAGTACCACAGCGTTTCAATACCATGGCATCATGAACTCTACTGGTGGGCAATGTAGCTCAGCTTTCTAATAATTACTATAGGATGAAGACACTCTCTGCGGTCAACAAATGACAAAATCATAAACCCATCCTTTATATATGTATTTCCAATTTACTTACACATTTCCTGCAGGGCTCAGTACAAGGCCATTCATTTTCTGTGGTTATATATCAATGATTTAGCTTTAAGTGTAGGGAGCTTGATGAAGAGGTTTGCAGATGATACTAAAAATGACCATATTGTTGAGAGTGAGGAAGAAAGTTGTAGACTGCAGGAAGATATCAATTGACTGGTCAAGCGGACAAAAAAGTGGCAAAGGGGCTCAGTCCAGAGAAGTGTGAGGTAAAGTGTGGGGAGGACTACCTGAAAGGGTGGAAGAGGCAGAAACACTCATCACATTATTTAAAAAATCACTTGCATTTGCACTTGAAATGCTGTAACCTATGGGGCTATGGACCAAGAGCTGTAAGGTGAGATCAGGCTGGATAGTTCTTTATTAACTGGTATGAACATGGTGGGTCAAATGGCCTCTTCTATGTCGTCAATTTTCGATGTTTCTATATTTCTGACATAGGCAGGAATGGTTTCCTTCATCGCTGAATCATTCTATGATTCTGTGCACTAGAAAGCTAGCAAAAAAAACAGCACTATTTCAAAAAAGCCAATAATTCTAAAATAACCTTCAAAGTGACCAGAGCTCCTGATTGGTGATTGAATAACTTAAGTTCCACTTTCATTAGATGTTCTTTCTTACTGGTGTTTGGGGATCTCTGAAAGCTAAAATCCAGGCTTCTTTTATGACAGATGGAATCGTGTCATTGAGAGTGCAGTAAGACAGGAGCTTTATGTAACTTAAGCTGCAAGCATTATTGAAAAGTCCATCACACGTATTGTAAAAAGGGGTGGTGGGAAATGTGGATCAAAGTACAATTTGTGCAGTGCCAGATTTAGAAATTCCTATGCAGAAATGTTCTCAACTCTCTGGAATCCATCAACCCTTTGAAGGCTTGCACTGAATCTATTTGTGCCATGTTTTTGCAATCCAGCCCAGGCACTGGTGACGCAATCCGGACCAGATTGGGGAGTGGTAGCTGGGGTTATTCGCCGGCATGCCTGCAGTCCCTGGGAAACTTGCATTTTTCACAAGCTTGAATGATTAAAATACAGTAAGCAGATTGCTGGGGGAACAAAGATGAGTTTAATCTTGGAGATGGAGCCTTGAAGTCATTGCAGTGTGTTTTTTTAACTGGCATTTAGGTATTCCTGAGCACTGAGGAAGTGCTTTATTATCTGTGTAGTTCTCTAAATATGCAAACTGCACAACTTTAAATACCCAACATTAAAAGAAAACTGCTTCAGAATCCCAACATTAATGCTTTCAGTAAATTCAGAACCCATTAATGTGAAGAAGAACGATTCTTGTTCTTATTCCTTCAATGAAAATGATAGATCATCCATCCTAAACAGTTACAATGTTGGTGATCAAACCAAGTCTCGTAATTGGCAATCAAGTGTAAAATTTACTCGGAAGTAACGCTTTAATATTCCTATCCTGTAGAAATGTGCTGTGGTTCGCAGGCTTGAACAAGGTATGCTGCAGCTTGTCCTCCCTTCCGCTTTTGCCGCACTCCTCTGAAGGAGCCATTTTGTGCAGTGCGACAGCAGCTTTGTCAGGTAGATTTCCTTCACTGTCTGTACAATCAGCTCGAGATTTTCCAGTCAGACCTACCCTCGTGCTCCCAGAAACAAACACCCATATATTTAAATAGTGGTGGGCAGAATTTCAAGGCTCGAGTGTCAGTTAGTTGTTTAGTCATCTACTTTTTTTTTCAGGTGATTTGAGTGTCATTGGCAAGGCTAGCATTTGTTGCCCATCCCTAGCTGCCTTTGAGAAGGCAGTAGTGTGCAACCTTCTTTAGCCATTCCTGTCTAGGTGATACACCTACAGTGCTGTTAGGGAGAGAGTTCCAGGATTTTGATCCAGAGACTGTGAAGGGACAGCGATGTAATTCCAAGTCAGGATGGTTTGTAGCTTGGAGGGGAACTTACAATTGGTAGTGTTCCCATACGTCTGTTGCCTTTGTCCTTCTGGGCGGTAGTGGTCGAGTGTTTGGAAGGTGCTGTTGAAGGAGCTTTGGCGAGTTGCCACATTGCATCTTGTAGATGGTACATACTGCCACCCCTGTACCCTGGTGGCGAAGAGAGTGAATGTTAATGGTGGTGGATGGGTTGCCAGTCAAGTGGTCTGCTTTGTCCTGGATGGTATTGAGCTTCTTGAGTGCTGTTGAAGTTGTTCTTATAGAGGCAAGTGGAAAGTATTCCATCACACTCCTGACTTGCACCTTGTATATGGTGGACATGCTTTGGGGAGTCAGGAAATCAATTATTCTCTGCACAAGTCCCAGCCTTTGACCTGCTTTTGTAGCCTCAGTGTTTAAATGGCTGGTCCAGTTCAGTTTCTGGTAATCCCCAGGATGTTGATAGTGAGGGATTCAGTAATGGTAATGCCATTGAATGTCAAAGGGCGATGGTTAGATTCTCTCTTGTTGGAGATGGTCATTGCCTGGCACTTGTGGAGCGCAAATGTTACTTTGTATTTATTTCTCAATTCCTTGATAATTTAGTCATTCCTAAATTGCAGCTTTTGGGAGATTATTGTGTGAAAATTGGCTGTCGCGTTTCCTACATTATGATAGTGGTTGCGTTTCAAAAGTACTTCATTGGCTGTAAAGCAATTTGAGACATCGTGAGGTTGTGCAGGGCACGATATAAAGGCAAATCTTTCATTCTTTCATGATGGGTGTTACACAGGACAGAATATCCCCAGAGTTCAGGTACGCACGCAGGTAGTCATGCACGTGTATAGGTGCACACACACACACATACACTCACACCCAGCATACATACATTATGCACACACTTTCCAGGATGAGTGCAGCTCAAATAACACTCAAGGAGCTCGACACCATCGAGGTAAAAGCAGGCCACTTGATTGGCACCCCATCCACCACCTGAAACATTCTCTCCTTCAACTACCGATGCACAGTGGCAGCAGTGCATACCATCTGCAAGATGCACTGCAGCAACTTACCATGCTCCTTTGACTGAACCCTCCAAACCTGCAACCTCTACCACCCAGAAGAAAAAGAACATCAGGCACGTGGGACCACCACCTGCAAGCTCCCCTCCAAGCCATACACCATCCTGAACTGGAACTATATCGCTGTCCCCTCACTGTCGCTGGGTCAGATTCCTGGAACTCCCTCCTTAACAACACTGTGGGTGTACCTACACCACACGGACTGCAGCAGTACAAGAAGGCAGCTCACCAGCACCTTTGCAAGGGCAATTAGGGATGGGCAATAAATGCTGGCCTAGCCAGTGATGCACAAATACCATGAATGAATTAAAAAAGCCACACACACACACACACACACACACACACACATAAATATTACATACAAAACACATGCGGACACACAACAAACATGCAATTAAGGAACTGGGAATTTTTTTCCCCTCCTTGCTGAGAGGAGACAGCACTAACCATTGTATTTCTCTAACTCTCAAGAGACTTGATTGTTGTGAGGTTTTTTTTTCTATTTCTCTTTGGCTCTCATGTCGGGCTTGTGCACATACTTTGAAAGAAACAGGTAATGAGGATTTAAAATAGCTGTGCCATTTCATGGAGCTAACGCCACGGAGAAACTAACGCATAATTTATTGGCTCATGGGCAACAAATTGATGCCCATGTCGTGAAATAAAGACTGTGATAGCCTTGCAACAACAGCATTACACACACTGGGATTGATTTGTAATGTGAATTGTGTTCTAAATCTGCTTAAGCCATTATAAGAACTTATTACTCCCTTCTAGGTCCCTCAAGGACAATGCAATGGTCTTTGCTAAACTCCACTAGAGTCTGTATTCACTGAAACATAAGGACACGGCATCCTGTCATGTCTCTGAAAAATGTCAAGCAACCTATTCACATGCAACAGAATTAGTCTGCAGTTTTGTGTCTGTTGTTGTACATATAAATAAATTATGTAGCTAAGAAAACAAACAGCCACGAAATGAATGATTCATACTAATGACTCATTAAGTATCTTAGTGGCGTTGGTTGAGGTGAAATGTTGAAAGCGGTTGCTCAGTTGGGAACAGTCTCTCCCCTGAGTGAGAAGGATGTGTGTTGAAGCCCCGCTTAAGAAACCTGACCACAGATTTAAGGCTGCAGCTCCCAATGCAGTACTGAGGGAGTGGTGCACTATTGCAGGTGCCAGCTTTTGCCTAAGATGTTATGCTGAGGCCCGTTTGCCCTCTCAGGTAGGCTTAAAGATCCCACAGCCGCTATCTGAAAGACAATCGGGGGGAATTCTGCCTGATGTCCTGGATAACACTCATGCATCAAAAACATTGCTAAAATAGATTATCTGGTCATATATTTCAAAGCCAGCTTTGGAAGCTTGCTGTGTGTAAACTGGCTGCCTGTTTCACTTATTCTTTCATGGAACGTGGACGTTGCTGGCGATAGGCCAGCATTTGTTGCACATCCCTAAAATCAAAGCGAAATACTGCGAATGCTGGAAATCTGAAATAAAACTGAAAGTGCTGGAAAATCTCAGCAGGTCTGGCAGCATCTGTGGAGGGAGAAACAGAGTTAAGGTTTCGAGTCCAGTATGACTCTAAGAGTTCCGATGAAGAGTCATACGGACTTGAAACGTTAACTCTGTTTCTCTCTCCACAGATGCTGCCAGACCTGCTGAGATTTTCAAGCACTTTCTGTTTTTATTGCTCATCCCCAATTGCCCTTCAGAAGTTGGCAGTGAGCCACCTTTTTGAATCACTGCAGCCTATCAGTTGCTTTTAGGAGGGGAATTCTGGAATTTTGATCCAGCAACAGTAAAGGAATGGTAATATAGTTCCAGGCAAGGATGTTGTGTGGCTTGGAGGGGAAATTGTAGATGGTGGTGTCCCCATGCATCTGCTGCTCTTGAACTCCTAGGTGCTAGAGGTCGCGGGAGTGGAAGGTGCTGTTGAAGGAGACTTGGTGACTTGCTGCAGTGCATCTTGAAGATGGTACACAGATGATGCTACTGTGTGCTGGTGGTGGAGGGATTGAATGTTTAATATGATGGTTGGGGTAACAGTCTAGCGGGCTGCTTTGTCCTGAATGGCACCGAGCTTCTTGAGTGTTGTTGGAGCTGCACTCATCCTGGCAAGTGGGGAATATTCCACCACACTCCTGACTTGTGGACAGGCTTTGGGAGTAGGAGGTGAGTCACTTGCTGCAAAATGACCAGCCTCTGACCTACCTTTGTAGCCACTGTACTTGTGCGGCTGGTCTAGTTCAATTTCTGGTCAATGGTAACTCCTAGGATGTTGATTGTGGGGGATTCAGTGATAATAATACCATTGAATATCAAGGGGGGGCGGTTAGAATGTATTTTGTTAGAGGTAGTCATTGCCTGGCACTTGTATGTCATAAATGTTAATGTCCAACATTACAACAATGACTACACTTCAGAAGTTCTTCATGGTCTCTAAAGCATTTTGGACATCCTGCGGTCGGAAAAGATGCTATATAAATGCACATCTTTGCTTCTCTAACTCTTGTGACAAGCTTTGCAGTGATTTTTTTTTCATTTTTCTCTGTCCCTTGTAGAAGTTATACTTGCAGGTTTAAAGAAACAGGTACAAAGGTTTAAAATCTCCATGCCATCTCACATGTCATTAATGGAGCAAAGTACTACAAAAAGGCTAACTCACCATTACTAACTTGGGCAGTGAAATAGTAGGCCAAATCTCCAGCCCTTTTTTTTATTCGTTCATGGGATGTGGGCATCGCTGGCAAGGCCAGCATTTATTGCCCATCCTTAATTGCCTTCGTTCAAAGGGCATTTAAGAGTCAGTCACATTGCTGTGGGTCTGGAGTCACATGTGGGCCAGACACGGTAAGGATGGCAGGTTTCCTTCCCTAGAGGACATTAGTGAATCAGATGGGTTTTTACAACAATTGACAACGGTTTCATGGAGATCATCAGACCTTAATTCTAGTTTTTTTTATTGAATTCAAATTTTGCCATCTGCCACGGTAGGATTCAAACCCAGGTCCCCAGAGCATTACCCTGGGTCCCTGGATCACTAGTCCAGTGACAATACCACTATGCCACTGCCTCCCCACCCGGTTTTGTTTTCCATTCCAACAGTTTGCCGCAAGCGGCGAAGGAAACAATCACACCCCTCCCCAAACTGCAAGGCCTCTCTCACCCATCTCATCCATTGAAGTAAGCAGACGACCCACCTCGAGCAATGTAGCGCTCCCTCAGTTCTTCACTGAGGTGTCAACCTGAACAATGCACTTAAGTCCTGCAGTGAAGCTTCAACACACAATTTTCACAAATCAATAGAAATTACAGGACGATAAAAAGAAACAGATCTTCAAATATGAATGAAAGGGAAAGCTCACAAGGTAGAACAACGAGAACTTGCATTTATGTTTCACGCCTTTAACAAAGTAAAAAAAAAACTCCAAGAAACCTCACAGGAATGTTATCAAAGACCATGCCATCAAAGGAAGTTTTAGGATAGGCAACCAAAATTTTGGTCATAGAGGTTTCAAGGACCAGAGGGGAGAGAGAGAGAGAGAGAGACAGAGGAACGGAGAGGTTTTGGGAGGGGACTCCACAGCTTAATGCCCAGGTAGCTGAAGGCACGGCTGCCAATGGCAGAGCAACTAAAATCTGGACGCGCAAGTTGCCAGGATTGGAGGAGATCTCAGGGGGATGTTGGGCTGAAAGAGGTTACAGAGATAGGAGAGAGACAAGACAATGGAGAGAATGAAAGAAAATAATAATGGGAACGAGTGTAAGCGTGAAAGATTGAGGGGAAATTATACATGCCGAATGAGAGGTGGCTCTCATTTGCAATGGCAAGTGGGGCCTTATAGCCTTGGTTGCAGGACATACCCTAGGGGAAGGTGCTCTGCAAATGTGAATCATGAGGAAGGCAATGTGAAATCACCTTAGCTCTCCCCGGTAAGCAGCACAAGAATCTCATAGAGCTGTGCGAGGGCACAGCACAGCGACGGAATTGAGTATCATCTTGATTGCAGTATTTAGAACGTGCTTAAACCATGCGTAAAAAAAATGTCACACACAGGAACAGAGCATGAGTGACCCTATATGTGAAGTTCACTTGTCGAAATGCCGACTCCAATATTTCCTAACTATTTATCCATACACAGCAAAACAAACATCTTAAACATTGTCATGAAAATCTCATGAGAACTAAAGGAAAGTATAAATGTAACTTCTGCAGGGAAAAACTGATCATGATGTGCAAATTGGATATGAACAAATTGACCAGAGAGGTCGATAACTTAATTGTAAAAAAAAAAGAAATAATTAAAGATAGAAAAAAAACCCAAAAATAATGATTAAAGTTGGAAGATTGCCCACGAGCACAGTTACAGTCACGCAATCCACTGATGTGGGATTATCTCATGTCTCCTTGTTGCTATGGCAGCACTATTTGCTGCAAAGCAACCTCATCAATAAGATACTTCTTCTTTGAATTGTATTTCTCGAGCTCAGATACACCTGTGCAGTAGTAGAAAGAATAATATATGTACATGTATATGTGCGTGCATTTGCACGTTGGTGTGCACATGCATCTGAGTGCGGGCCCGAACGTGTGTGTGAGGCGGGGACTTTTAACCCGCATCTGGCCAAAAAATGGGCATATTGGATGTTAAAGCGGAGCAGAAGCCTCACCTCCCGACCTATCCTGGCCTAATACACAAATTTTAATTTGCAGATGCCCAAGACACCTCTCACCCAAACCCAAATCCCAAAAGAGCACCACCTCCACTGCACTAGTGTAAAATGTTATTAATTTTACACGGCCTTCACCCTGGGCCCTCTCTAAGTTAGTTTTCCAATTGGCACCCAGTTACAGGCCACTCATGGTTGTGGGCCCATATCTGAACTGAACTGAAACTGGCCAAACCCATTGTATTCATTGCTCTATAACCAGGAAGGCCAGCATTTATTACTCATCGCTAGTTGCTATTCAGAAGATGGTAAACAGGCTTCTTTCAATGCAGTTAGCATGGTAAAGGTACACCCGCGATGTTGCTGTGGAAGGAGCTCCAAGGTTTTGACTCAATGATGTTAGAGGAATGGTGATATGTTTCCAAGTCAGACTTGGGTGTGACTTGGAGAGAAAATTAAATATAATGGTGTTCCCATGTGCCTGCTGCATTTGTTTGAGACAATAGAGGCCATGGGTTTGGGGAAGTACTATTAAAGAAACCTTGGTGAGTGCCTACGGTGCATCCTGTAGATAGCATACACTCCAGCCATATTATCCTGGTTCTGGAGGGAGTGAATGTTTAGGGTGGTGGATGGGGTGCCATTCAAATGGGCTGCCTTGCCCTGAATAGTGTCGAGCTTCTTAAGTGTTGTTGGAGCTGCACTCATCCAGGCAAGCGGAGAGTATTTAATCAGGCTTCTGATTTGTGCCTTGTAGATGGTGAAGAGGCTTCAGGGAGTTTTATGCAGCTACCACCATGGGCTTTGTCCCTCTTCCCTCCCTTCCAGCCACTCCCCCCCTTTGCCTTCAAAGGCCTTCTTGACATCCTCTTTATTTTTCTGTTTTTTGGCCTCTCCTGACCTTCAGTTTTCCACCCCGACCCTTCCCTTCCAGCTCAATTCTATGAGTGAAGTAGGAGAGTGCATCTGACCTCTATGGCTGCTGCAGCATGACCTGCAGGTGAGGAGGATTCCCGCCAACCCATAAAGCGCTCTGAGTCCCATTCACCTATCACCCTTTCGCTTGCTGACTCCCTGTCGGCAAATGCTTCAAAAATCTAATCCTTGTGTTCAAATTCCTCCATGGCCTCCCCCCACTGCCCATCTCCTCCAGCCCCACAACTCTCCGAGATACCTGAACTCCTCCGTTCTGGCCTCTTGAGCATCCCCCATTTTAATCACTCCACGTCAGTGGTCATGCCTTCAGCTGTTTGGTTGCTAAGCTCTAGAATTCCCCCGCTAAACCTCTCCACTTCTCTACCTCTCTCTCTCGTTCTTTAAAAAGATCCTTAAAACTTGCCTTTTGACAAGCTCTTAGTTATTTGTTCTAATATCTGGTTGGCTGGGTGCCAAATGTTATTTCTAACTGCTTCTGTTAAATACCGTGGGTCGTTTTACCACGTTATAAGCGCTATATAAACATAAATTGCTGCTACTGAGACACTCTTTGTATTAATGAGCACAAATAATTATTCAGGCTGATGACCTTTCATCAGAACTAATGAAAGTCCATCGACCTTAAACTTTAACTCTGTTTCTCTCTTCCCAGATGCTGCCAGATCTGCTGAGTGTTTCCGGCATTTCCTGTTCTTATTTCAGATTTCCAGCATTCAGAGATTTTTTTGCTTTTGCTCTAGAGTAATTGCTGTGGATTTTCGGTGGAGGGAGAGCTCCGCCTACTTAAAACCAGGACTCATTGAATTAAAAAATAATTTAAAAATAATTCTATGAGTGAAGTATCAGAGTGCTTCTGGTCTCTATGACGACTCCAGCATGGTCTGCAGGTGGAGAGGCCCAGAGAGAAGATTGTTTCAAAAGGCATGTAGTTGAAGCAGCCGGAGGGAGCTCACTGTTGATTTGGATGCAATGATTGACGTCACTGGTTCAGGAGACATGATTTAGCTGTACTGAAGTTGGATTAACATCAGTAGAGGCACAGTCAGTAACACGGAGAGGTGGTGGAGAGGGGATATGGTGCAACAGGGAGGTGGATTGTTGTCAGCTATGCCTCGATTCGAGGATGGTGCCCACTTATGGGGTTGTGAGAGTCTGCCATGGGTCTTCATTGACTGAACAGATCGATTCTTGACCTGCAGATCTTTGGGTACATGGGGCAGGGCGTCCATGAGGTGGTGCGATCCGGAGTGCAGGATTTACTTCCTTTTCTCCCCTTCTCTGCTGCCCCACGACTCATCATTAAGGTGTTTGCCCTCAAATTGTGATGCAGCTCGATGATCAAGTTGCCCTCATTTTGAATGACTGGTAGCAAGCTCATCCCAGTGATTCATGTCAATGCTGCTGTGCTTCAAGGAGAGTTTCAGACTGTCTTTGGGGCATTTTCTTTGTCGTCCCTGGAATTTTGACCATTTGAGTGTCTCCACCGCATCCACTGGATTCAATGGCAGGACCGCCGAACAAATGCTAGAGTCCTTCTTGAAGCCAACTCCAGGAGCATTCAGGCAAAACTCCTGCAAAATCAACTACAATGGACTGGATACTGAGTCTGGATGACCGAAAACCATCTCCCCCACCAGGTCCTGTTTTCTCAACTCTCATCAATAGAGATGAGGTCAGTAACACAGGGGGAGGAGTTTACTGAGTGACAGTGTGAGGGATCTGGATTATCATCAATAAGGATGCAGTTGGTAACAGAGGGCATGGGATTGGGGTTGCTGAGTGACGGTGGGAGGAAAATGGATTAATGTAAGTAGAAATACAGTCAGTAACACAAGGCGGTGTTGAGTGACAGCGTGGGAGACCTGGCTTAGCCTGAGTAGAGATCCAGTCAGTAACAGAGTGTGCTGGGGTATAGGGGTGGGGGTTGGTGGAGTGACTACTGAGTCACAGTATGAAAGAGCCAGAATAACAGTCAGTCAAACAGGACGCTCGTGGGGAGGCTATATAGAGCCCAACAATGTGAAGAAGCTGGATTAATATTAGCAGAGATATCATCAGTAACACAGGATGCTGACTAGAAGGATTTATTGGACCTGACAGTGAGAGAGCTAGATTAATATCAGTAGAGATAGAGTCAGTAATACAGAGCACTGGCTGGGAAGAGTTAATGGGTTTGACAGCGTGAGGGAGCTGGATTAATATCAACAGAGATACAGTAAGGATCACAGGGCAGGGTTCAGAGACTGTGACATTTTAGCTGCGAACATATTAATTCAGCTCTCTCTCACAGCTCAGCACACTAACACAGCTAGTTCTTGATATGATGAAGTCAGACTGCACCATGTTTTTAATGTCAAGAGAAAAAAATGCCAACAGAAATAGACACAAAATAAATAATTGTTGAATAATGTGTTTTAGGAACATAAAACAGGAAGAGCTATTCGAGTCCATGAGCCAGTTTCACCATTCAATTAGATCATGGCTGATCCGTGTCTTAACTTCGAACTGCCTGGGCTCCAAAATACTTATTGCCCTTGCCTAACAAAGATCTATCAATCTCGGTTTTGAAATTTGCAATAAAAGATTTTCTGACGGTAAGATTGGGAATTCTATCTTTGCTCAATCAGAGTGGCCTTCTTGACTAGATTGCCTCTTTAAGTTGGGGAGTTAGTGAGACTCTGGGGATAATTTTCACCTTTGCTCCTTGCAATGAGCTGGCAAGGTTAATCACTCATCCATTCGAGAAAAGGCTCGATGAGATGAGAACTCTCATTGAGGAGATGAGAATTCGACTGTTTCCATAAGAGGCTGGCGATATGTCCTGATGGTTCGCCGTTGCTGCACAGGGAGCGAAGGTGAAGAGGTGACTTAAAAGTGATGTGATAGAGAGCTCCAAAATGTTTCTTTCAGAATGTTTCCACTCATGGGGGAATCAAACCTTCAGTCCCTAAATGCAAGATGGTGAGTCATTAATTCAATATGGAAATAAGGGGATTACTCAGGTGTCCCTCACTCCACACCACCACCCCTCCCCCACACCCCCACCCCCTACACCGGGGGGCAGAATTTTGCCCTCGGTTGGCGTGTGGGCCCCACCAGCTCGGCGGGCGGACAGCCGACCCCCGCCACCGAAACGGGGCCCCCGCCATTTTGAGTGGGCGGGCCAATTAAGGACCGCCCAGCGGCATTCCTGATGGGAAGCGCTATGCGTTTCCTGTGCGGGGGGGGTGGGGGGGTGGGATTCCCCATCTGTCAAAGTGCGCTCCTTCACGCACTGCTCCCTGAGGCAAAGTCCTGTCTCAGGGAGATTCGTGAGAGGTAAGTAAAGTCTAAAAATAGACAAATATTAAAATTATTAACATATCCCCCTCATGTGAAAATGTCACACGAGATGGGACACGTTAATAATAAACACTTAAAATTTATTACATTTTTAAAAAACAGACAAGAAACTTCATCCCGCCAGTGGATGAAGTTTCATGAATAATTAGGAGCCCACTGGGGTTCCTGGCCTGCCCGCCAGCCTTAAGCTTGGATGGGCAGGTCTTTAATTATCTTAACTAGCCTGTCAATGGCCTCAATGGGCCATTGACAGGTCGGCGGGCGGACAGCTGATTTCGCTGTCCGCCCGCCTTCCTAAAAAGTTAAAGGGCCCGGGATGATGTCGGGGATTCCTCCCAACGTCATCCCACATCATTTTCCCGTTGGCAAGCGGGCCCCACCCCCAAATCACCGAGGGGAAAATCCTGGCCCAGGAATGGGCTGCGAAGTGGGGAGGTGTAAAATAACGTGGAATAAGAGGAGACACCATGCCCATTTCCTACCCGCTGCCGTTTTATTTTACCAGTGGTGAAGGAGGCGTTGTGTGATCGGGCCAATTAATGGCCACTTAAGGGCCTTTTCCTGCTCCGCTGGCATACTGGGGTGGGTTGAGGGGGGGGTGCCACGTCATGTGGTAAGGAAACCAGTTGAACTCTTGTGGCTCCATTGCAGGTTAGATGGGGGGGGCGGGGGTCCCTCCTGTTTGGTCACCCAATCCTCAACGGAAGGACCACCCTACTCACCAGCCAGTGGAATTCCCCAGCCCCCAATCACCTTCTCACCTGGCTCCAGCAATGATCAGAGTTGAAGATTGCCTCCAGTCCCGGCGATGGCCACAGCTCCCAGTGGCACTGTTGGGACGACAGAGCTGCTGGCCATTTGATTGGCCATCAGCGCTCAGATAGGCGGGACTTCAAGTCTTGCCCAAAGCCAAATTAACAATCCGAAAGCCACAAAATCATCTCAGGGCTTCCCGGCCAGGTGGAGGCAGGCCCCGACCCCGACTATGAAGCCGGGGTGTAGAACGACCACCTCCGCATAAAATTCCACCCACAAAGTGGCGCAAATGTGAAACTTGTTACCACAGGAAGGGATTGAGGCAAATATCTTAGAGGCTTTCAAAAGGAAACAAGACGAGTAATTGTGAAAAAAAAACGGAATAGGATGATTTACAGAGTGGCTGAGAATAGGTAGTTGGAATAAGAGTAGATTTATGTTGAGAATAATCACCATAATTGAGCCGAATTACCAGTTCCTGTGCTGTATATTCCATGTAATCCTAAAGTGTCCCTACTTCTTTAAAAGGGTTCTTTATGGCTGAAATTCACCCTTAAAAGGAGTTCCAGAGTTTCTTTAACAGGGGCCCTGACAATGGGACTCCCTCTTTGAAAGCGCTCTTAATGTGAAGATCAAATCCCCAATGGCAAGCCATCCTTTTTATCAAGGACAGGTAACATTCTCTCTGAAAAAGAGGTAGCACCCTATTTAAAACGGTCACAATTATCAGAATCGTTTTCTACGAGGGTTGTTGGTCGCAAGACTTCCTTTTAGAAAGGGCCCTGATGGTGAGGACCCCCCCACCCCACCTCCTGCCATCACTGCCAACTTTAAAAGTAGCTGTCATGACAAGGTCAACAGTGGAGAATTTTCTAAAGTAAGATTGATACAACAATCACATCATATTCCTGTCAGGTAAAGAGTGTGCATCAAAAGATCGAGTTTCAAGGATAAAGAGAAAGAAGAAGCTGAACAGGCATATGATAACACCAGATTAACGTTAGTACAAGCGACCATGAAAAATATAGAGTGTGTGGTACTGAGATGAGAAGGAAGATTAGAAGGAGTACAAGGGAATTACGAGGAAAGGATAACGTGTCGCACAAAAGGACACCAGAGGGGAGATGTGAAGAAATTGTTTTACATAGCGAGTTGTTATGATCTGGAATATGCTGCCTGTAAGGATGGTGGAAGCAGATTCAATAGTAACGTTCAAAAGAGAATTAAACATATAGTTGAAAAGACAACATTTTGCAGGGCAAAAGCAAAAAAATAAAAACTGTAGGTGCGGAAAACCTGAAAGAAAACACTCAGCTGGAAACATGCGTCAGGCCCGGCAGCGTATGAGGAGAGAACCAGGGTCAATGGCCAGAGTTTTCTGGCCCCATCGCAGTGGGGGCAGGGCCGGAAAATGCGGCCAGCCATTCCGAGGTCCCATTGACTTCGCAGGCCCTGCAGGAGGGGCTGGAAAAATCCAGCCAATGTCAGTGACACGTCATCGGAACATTTTGCAGTGTGATCGGGAAAGAGCAGCGGAACGGGAGTTCTTTCCAAGGGCTGTCACAGGCACAATGGGCCAAACAGCCTCCATTTATGCTGTGTGATTCTGTATAAATTTTGCCGGACAGGTTTAGGGTAGAGAATAGATCACCCTTGTTCAAGTAAGGAAACAGAGATGGATTTAGGTAACTGGAAACCGGTTACAGTAATAAAAAACAGAAAGTGCTGGAAAAAAATCAGCAGTCCTGGCAGTATCTGTGGAAGGAGAAACAGAGTTAATGCTTCAAGTCCAATGTGACTCTTCTGGACTATTTCCATTCGTGAGGCTTCTGAAGAAGAGTCATATTGGAGTGGAAACATTAACTCTGTTTCTTTCTCCACAGGTGCTGCCAGACCTGCTGCATTTTCCCCGCACTTTCTGTATCTATTTCAGATCCCCAGTATCCGCAGTATTTTGCTTTTGTTACCAGTTACAAATCCTTAGAGTATCATAATTTGAGGTCAGATTTAGTGAGTGTGTAGAGATGCAGGAATAATCTAAGGCACCCAACACGTTTGAAGCAAGTGGTGTTTGACAATTACAGTGAAGCTTTTTTGAAGAGATGGCTGATGATATTATTTAAAGCAATGCTGTAGACTTAGTGTACATGGGATTTCAGAAGGCACTCGATAAAGTGACTCATAAGAAACCTGGTACAAAATGTCAAGCATATCAGAGGAAATCTAGCATGTTTGATAGAAAATTGGTTCAGGCAGGTGTTGGGTTTAATGTGTGTTACTCAGATTGAAGGGTGGAAGTGATATACCCAAAGGGTCAATGTTGGGCCTTCTTTTTATATATAGATATTTAAAGTTTGGCTTAAGGAACATAATATCAAAACTCGCCTGTGACACCTTACATTTGTATAGCCAGCTTAACATAATAAAGCATAATAAGTTGCCTCCCAGGAGAATCAGACAGAATTTACTAATGAGCACCTCAAGGAGATACTGGTGAGTGAAAGCTTGATCAAGGAGGGAGGTTTTAAGGAGGGTCTTAAAGGAGGAGAGACAGACGGGGTGGTTTAGGGAGAGACTTCCAGAGCTTAAGACCTTGGCAGGTGAAGGCAAGCCAGGGGTTTTGGAAACAGCCAAAAAACTTTAAAATACTCAAGGAGGGCATCGATGTCTCATGTGGATGACCAGACAATTTAACATGGAAGTGTGGTGAGTTGCATTTTGGGCATATTGACTTAATGGAAAGAAGCTGAAATATATGATGGAAAAGGGTCAACGTCATTTCCTTAAGTGTAGGCAGTTGAAGCCCCACATAGCCATAGCACTTTCACCTTTATAAATAGGAAGACAGCATACAAGAGCAAATAGCTAATAATAAAATGAAATGATATAGGCCACAGTTAAACTGCATGCTTAATGTTTTGTACCAGGATTCTTATGAAACACTTTATCCAGTACCTTCAGAAATCCCATGCACACTAAGTCTACTATTAAAAATTTATTTAAAGCATTGCTTTAAATAATATCATCAGTCATCTCTTCAAAAAAAAGCCCCACTGTTGGCAAAACACCCATTTTAAAAGGAGTCTTGGAGTCATTGGCCAGGATTTTCAATTCTGGGTCAGGGACCCAGCCACTGATTCAACCCTGGGTCTCTACCCTGCACGATGTGTTCTAGACCTGCACACCAGGAATTTTAAAAAGCCAGGCCAATTTATGGGAGGGCGCAGGATCACCGTACAATAAAGGATGACAAGTGGGCTCCTGGCGGCAGCCAAGCTGACAATCTGAGTGTAGAGAAGGCCAGGTAAGTTTATTTTTTTTTAAAAAAAGCTACAGCTACCTGACCATGATCTTTGACCGGCATCCCCTCCAGGGCATGGCCATTGGCTGCAGTTGTGGCTCCCATGTTCTCCTCGAACCACGTTGTGGATCGCCAACATTCCTGACAGGTAACTCTAGCTGGCGAGGAAACAGAGCCTTAATAGGCCCCTTAGTTAGTAAAGATGAGCCTTTATCAGTTGCCCGCTGCTTCCTGGTGGTCAGCTAATCTGACCTAGAGCCGCCCTCAAAATGTCTTGAGGTTGGAGTGGTGATGGGGAACCGGCACAAAGGCCGGTGGCGTGAAATTGTGCGCCTGCCCGCCTCTGGTCTCAGCCCCCACCCATTTAAAACTCGATAGAGTTCCTATGGCATAGAAGGAGGCCATTCACTCCATTAAGTCCATTCTGGCTCTCTGTAGAGCAATCTAGTCAGTAGTGTTCCCCTGCTTCATACTAGCACTTGAGGGAATGCATCGAAGGTTGACCGGACCTATTCCTGGGATGGCGGGATTGGCTTACGAGGAGAGATTGAGGATCCTGGGCCTGTATTCTCTAGATTTTAGAAGAATGAGAGGTGACCTCATTGAAACACACAAAATTCTTGCAGGGCTCGACAGGGTAGATGCAGGAAGGATGTTGTCCCTGGCTGGGGTGTCTGGAACCAGGGGACGCAGTCTTAGAATAAGAGGTAGGCCATTTAGGACTGAGATGAGGAGGAATTTCTTTGGAATTTTCTACTCCAGAGGGCTGTGGAGGGTCAGTCATGGAGTATGTTCAATGCAGAGGTCGATAGATTTCTGGATATTAAAGCCATCAAGGGATATGGGAATAGGGCGGGAAAATGGTGTTGGGTAGCAGATCAGCCATGCTTTAGTTGAATGGTGGAACTTGATCAAGGGACCAAATGGCCTACTCCTGCTCCGATTTCCCATGTTCCTATACCTATAGCAAGTTGATTTCCCTCAAGTACCCATCTAATTTCCTTTTGAAATCATTGACCGCCCTCCTAAGCTGTGAGTTCCAGGTCATTATCACTTGCTGTGTGAAAAAAAAGTTCTTCTTCACATTTTTCCTCCGCCTCTTCCCCAAAACCTCAAATCTGTGGCCCCTGATCCTTGTACCATCAGTTCGTGGGAGCAGCGTTTTTTTTTTTGTCTAGCTTATGTAAATCTGTCACGGTCTTATACCTCTATCAAATCTCCCCTTGACCTCCTTTGCTCCAAGGAGAACAAGTCCAGCTTGTCCAATCTAACTAGGCAGCTTACATCCATCATCCCTGGAACCAGACCGGTAAATCTCCTCTGTGCACCCTGAAGGACCCTCACATGTTTCCTTAAGTGTAGTGACCGTACTCTAGTTATGGCCTAACCAGAAAGGTTCAACATAACTTCGCTGATTTTGCATTCAATAGCCTTCTATATGAAGCCCAGGATTCCATATACTTTGCTAACCACTCTCTTAATAGCTCCTGCCACCTTCAGAGTTCTGTAAGTCCTCGGGTCCCTATGTCCCTGCACATTCTTTAGAACTGTCATTAAGGCTATAGTGCTTCTCCCTCTCCATTCTGCCAAAATGTAACACCTCACTCTTCCCTGTATTAAGTTCCATCTGCCATTTGTCTGCCCATCCTGGAAACCTATCAATGCTCTATTATCCTCACTGTTTGTCACACCACCAAGTATTGAAAACACAGCAGTCCTACCTTTAAAAGGAATTCTTTAAACCGCAACCACAATGATAACAACTTGTACTTATATAGCATTGTTAAAGTGGCCATAATGTCCAAAAGCACTTCACAAAAAACGTTATCAAATAAAAATTGTCACGAGCACAGGTACGAGGGTGGACAGCCGCAAATTTAGTCAAATTTTTAAGAAGCATCTTGAAGGAGGAAAGAGAGGTAGAGAGTTGGAGAGGTTTATGGGGGGAGTTTCAAAGGGCCTAGGCAGCCGAAAACATGGCTACCAATGACATAGCGATTAAAATCGGGTAAGCACATGAGGCTAAAATTGAAGGCGCACAAATATCTTAGAGGGTTGTGGGAATGGAGGAGATCACAGAAGTAGGGAGGGGTGAGGCCATGGAGGGATTTGAAAGCAAGGACAAGAATTTCAACATCGCCATGTGGCCTAACCAGGAGCCAAAGTAGGTCAATGGGCGCAGGGGTAATAGGTGAACGGGATTCGGTGCGAGTTAAGACGTGGGCAGCAGAGTTTTGGATGTGCTTAAGTTTGTGGAGTGTGGAAGATGGGAGGGTGGCCAGTACATTGGAATAGTCAAATCTGGAGGCAACAAAGGTGAGGATGATGGTTTCAGCAGCAGAACAGCTGAGACAGGAGACAGAGGTGGGGATGGAAATAGGTAGCCTTGTGATGGGGTGAATATGCGGCCAGAAGTTCATCTTATCGTGAAATAAGACACCACAGTTGCAAACAGACCAGTTCGGCCTCAGGCAGTTCCCCACAACCCCCTGTTCCTAACTGATACAGGTTGCTTCAAATAGATTAAAAATTCTGAAGTGCGGTAGCTATTAAATGTACAATGGTTGGTGCAGAGGGTGGCACATTTATCCATTAAGATAAGACCATCATCAGCTTGCAATCACAGGAAAAAAATCTTTGTGCCCTATTAATTCAGAAGCAGCTGCTTTTCACTTGGGCGATACCTGAACAGTATATTCAGAAATGAGTTTTACAGCCCTATACTCCCTCAGGCCCTCTGTAAATGCAATCAAATCCATCTGCATCTCAGCAGCCAGTGCGACAGAACATTCTCTCCTGCTAATTTATAACAATTGACGGGCCCAGTCAAAAGCCAAAAGCAAATATGTAACTGCTTTACTCTCGTCGAATTTATTATCTTCTTTTGTTCTCATCAAGGTGAGTTGATTTTAGTGTTGCATTCCTCGAATCAGATCTCCCAGCTCAGAAAGATGTGGTTAGGTGCAGCAGAGTGTTCCTTAAGCTTTGCACCTCTAACGTGTGTCAGCCCCAACTGAAGAAGAGCACCCCCTACTGCACCGGGATAAGATTTTTCCTCTTCCCATTTTGTGCTGTGTATACATACACACACACAACTGTCTGTATTGATTTCACCTAGGAGTTTCACAGCCAACAGGACAGGGAGACTTGTCTACACTTGCCCAAATCCCTCCCCTCGCCTGCTCATACCCTTGTCTATTTTATTCTAATGTGAGGGTCAGGAAGGTCCCACTCCAGAAGCTTGACCACTACGTCTTCATAAGCAGTACTGAGAGAGTGCTGCACAGTCAGAGGCGCCAATTATTTGGATGGGACATTAAACTGAGGCCCCTTCTGTCCTGTTAAGTGGACCTAAAAGATCCCATGCCACTATTTTGAAAAAAGTTGGGGAGTTCTTCCCCAGTGTTCTGACTAACCAACATCACTGAAGCAGTTGCAGTTTATGGGAGCCTGCTGTGTGAACTGTGTTTTCTATGTTACAACGATGATTTTGAGAAGGACTTCATTGGCTGCAAAGTGCTTTGAGATGTCCCAAGGTCGTTAACGGTGCTATCTAAATGCAAGATCTTTTGTTTTCTTTCTCTCTATTGACATTTCATTCAGCAACCTGATTAGATCTGTGAAACTCTTTGATGCATGAGTTAGAAACTGATCTGAAGAGGTCCCCTGATAGCTTATGTACAGTGCTTTGCTTTGCTGAGCCAGGTAGATAGAGATGATTTGATTTTCTGCTCTGAGCTGAATTACCTGCTCAGCATCGTAGATGTTACCTGTGGCCTTGACAACTCTGGCAACGTGGGGAAGTGGGGTGGTGGATGGGTGGGAGCCAGAACAGATCAACCACATTTTAGGAATATTATTAAGTGAGTCCAGACTACACAATGTACATTTATTAATATAGGAAAAATACCATCAGCTGCAAAAGTGCTATTCACCACGATCACCGATTAACTTTTGTTTAAGCTCATGTAGAATCAAAGATTCATAGAATAGTACAGCACAGAAGAAGGCCATTCAACCTGTCAAGCCTGTGCTGGCTCTTTCAAAGAGCAATCCAGTTAGTCCCACTGTCTTGCTCTTTCCCCAAACACTTGCAATGTTTTTCTCCTTTATTTAGTTCCCTTTGGAAGGTATGATTCAGTGCGTGCGTGTGTGCATGTGTGTGTTTGTGTGTGTGTTTGTGTCTCAGCGTGTGTGACTGTGCGTCTGTGCATGTGGGTATGTTTGTGTCTTTATCTGTTGAATGCATGAATGTGTAGATATAATTACCCTTGGTTGCCCTATCTTCACTTTACCCCTGTTCCATCTGGTAAGTGCGGAGCGTGCTGTCTGATGCGGCAGCTCCTAAGCACCCCCGAGGGAGCTGAAACCTTTAATGTGTCATTTAATATGCTGGATGAATGACATCACTAATAATGGGGAACAATAGAATTACTCCTGAGCCATGTTAATTAACATTAACATGTGTTAACTGTAGACAGGAGCTTTTATGTATCCTTTAGTTTTAATTGTTTATTAATATGTGATGCTGCAGCTGATTCCTTGCTGCGGGTTGGGTAACACTCAATCAGAGATTTGTCTTCCTCCAATACCACACTGACTGCTTATCTTCTAGTGCGCTTTTGATCCTCACATGGGCCTTTTGGAAACATGGTAGTGATGTAGATCCACCTTTGTAACATTGTCCAACTTTACCCTGCCTCAGCTCATGTGCTGCTGAAACCCTCACCCATGTCTTTGTAGGTCTGGGTTTTCGCTCCCGTGGTAGGTGGGCAGGGTTGGGAAATCTCCTGGCTCACTGCACCTGCCTCTGGAAATAAGTGTTAAATGTTAGACCCTCTAAGCCTCAACCCTCACACCCCCTTACCCCCCCCCCCCCCCCCACCCCCCACCCACTCCCCATGTTCATATTTAGCAACTCAAGCCAACACATGCTCTCCAACCACCCCATGGCTCCTTAAAGCCCCTGTACTAACTTAGTGCCAGTTCACTGCCAATCCATGCCCACCCACCCTTTGTCCTTACATCGTCAATGTCAACTTGCCCAGTATCCACCTTGGATAGAACTCAGGAGCCTTGGTGAGATGAAATAAAATAAAGTTCTAAACATCTAATACAGGCATCACTATCTTAAAAAGAATTCATGAGAGCCCATTCAATATATGGAAATCCCCTCAAGTGCTTAATCCCTATAGAACAAACACATGTATTTCATAACCCCACATCAAAGACAGCTAATCCTTTAATAATCTCTTTGAGCTGTCAGTCAAACTGTGAATTTACAGACCCCCATTGTAATAATGATAGTGCAGTCAAGCAGTAATAACGCTATAATGATAGCACTTAGGTTTATGTCAACAAACAGGTATTGAAACTGCTAGTGTAGATTTTGTTCAACTCATAGGCACAAGGCAGGCAGTTTTTTCTTCAATTTTTAAAAGGCAGGCTACTTAAATAACTTGATAGTTTGTCAGCTCTACATAACTTATCCACCCATTTATGTCTACTATTAAAAAATTGTAACTCACACACTGCAAGATAAGGCCCTTGCTGCAGCAAAAAAAGTCAGCACCGAGTTCAACCGGACCTGCTGGATTCAGCCTTCCCACATGTGCGACTCATGTTCTGCCCCTTTTCCCCTGTCGGAATTGGGAGCGGGACTTCTGGACGCAGGCCTCTCCCGCAATCTTTAAAGGTCCCAAATTCCTCACAACCTCAAGAAAACCCAGGCCGTTAACTCCAGGCTGGACTATTCCAATTCTTTCCTGGCTGGTCTGCCATCTCCCACTTTCCCTTGAGGTCGTCTTGAAACTCTGAAAACCGTATCCTAATGTGTTCATTCATTACCCCTGTGCTCTCTGACCTACTTTGGCTTACAGCCCAACAACACCTCAATTTTAAAGCTGTCATCCACGGTTGAAAATTGCTTTGTCTCCTTGTCTTTGCCCATCTCTTCCAGTCCCTCAACCTGTCCTAATATTTCCTCAAGTGGCTTGGTGTCAATTTCTCTCCGATAATGGTTCCTGTGAAAAGCCTTGGGGCATTTACTATGTGCAAGTTGTTGTTATTTGAGACGTTACAGTTTTGATGTTGCTTGTCAGACTCTTTTGAGTTTTCTAAGGTGCGGTGGATGTGATTTTCCACTAACAGCATCAATTGCCTTTCGGAAACATTTTAGATGAAGGCATGACTACACAGATTCCAAATCGTGGCCAGAGGAATATTAGGAATAGGAAGAAGGCTATCAGACCCTTGAGACTGCTCCGGCATTTAATTGGAATGTGGCTGATTTACACCTCAACTCTATTTAGTCACCTTTGCACTGTGGCCCTTGATGCCTGAACCTAACATTAATCTGTCGATCTCCTTCTCAATAGCTGTCATTTTGTGGCTACTTTTAGCCAGACACAGGCAGTAAGATTCAATTATCACCAGGCTATTCTACTTACCAGCAGATGCAGCCCCGTTCCTGTCTGCAACTAACCCCCAATCGTCACACTTCCTTCTCTTTGGATCTTCTGCTGATATTGAAGGTGGACTATCAGAAGCTCTTCCTGTCCCATCGCAGGAAATTCAGAGAGTTCTTCTATTCTTGCAATCTCTGGACAGGCCAGAGAGACCTGATCCGAATGTACGTTTTGATCCAGATGTACGGACAGCTCCAGATGTCCAGTTTGATGTGGGTGTACAGCCTTATTTGAATGTACTCATTAATCCGGACATACAGCTTGAACCAGATGTATGGCCTGAACAGCCAATGCTTCAGGCAATACATCAAAGGCACCGAAAGAAAGAGTTGCATTTATATAGCACCTTTCACAAAAATCAGGATGTTCCATATGTGCTTCACAGCCAATGAAATACTTCTAAGTGTAGCCCCTGTTGTAACGTAGGGAATGCCAATTTCTGCACAGAACGATCCCACAATGAAGAATGGGCCTCTGTGGTCGGCAGACTGATCCCCATGCATAATTGAAGAGATAAGGGAAATTTCGAAAATGATGCAAGACAAAGATAAAGATTTTAAATCTTAAATCCAGTAGATTTAACATCTGACTACGGGGACTATAAACTATACTAAAGGTGAGGCACTGGCATAGGACAGCAAGGGTCTTATTATTAAAGTGGAGATAGCATTGGGTTACTGACGATAGGCCTCTTCCTCGTGGCCAATTAATATTGAAAAATTTGAAAGGCTTTTTCACGCCATGAATGGTGCCAGTTATTACACGAATATTAATACATATTGTGACTGTCAGCTCTGACCGGCAAATCTAATCTCAGCAATTTTGTTAAACATCTGCTACAATTGTAATGATTTGCTAATGCATATCTAATAAACTCCGCTGCAAAATGAGGCATATGCGATATAATGAGGGTTAATGGAAATGAAATAATGAACTACTTTTGAGTGGAAATGTGAACAGATGTAAGAGGTATTTCAATCCATTGGCAATTCTCTGCCGTTCAGTTATATGTCAACTGTGGCTCATCATTCTTGCCTCTGGGTCAGAAGGTTCAAGCCCTACTCCAGTAACTTGAGCACAAAACCTAGGCTGACACATCAGTGCAGTACTGGGCTGAGGTATTGAATTGTCAGAGGTACTGTCTTTCCAATGAGATGTCTACTCCCTCAGGTGAGCGTAAATATGGTCCCTTGGCTGGCCAATATTTATTCCTTAACCTACATTATTAATTCCTGGTCATCATCCCCTACCTGTTTGTGGGAGCTTGCTGTTTGCAAATTGGCTGCTGAGTTTCCTACATTATAACAGCGACTACGCTTGCAAAGTTTTTTCATAAAGCGGTTTGGAATTTCCTGAGGTTGTGGAAGGTGCCTAAAATTTTCTCCTCGCTTGGAAATACTGATACCGTACCTGGTACTGTTTCCCCTGTCTCCGACTGTAAATGTCTGGATTACTGCCTAAATCATGGAGAAATTGGCATAGGGTCAAAGAGATCAGAAAGTTGAATGCATGGCTTAAAGATTGGTGTGGGATTCAAGGGTTTCACTTGATGGAGCACTAACCCAGTACTGGAGAAAGAGGAAGCTGTTCCATTAGAAGAGTCTCCACTTAAACCGAGTTGGAACTAGTGCCCTGATGAATTGCAGAACTAGGGCTGTGGATTAAAGAGTAGGTTGGGAGAGTGCAAGTGAGGGGAAATTTCCAAATCTAAAGAGAAAAGTCAAGGCCACAGAGCAACGTAGTGGCTTAGGTAGAGATAAGCAGAGTGTAGTGGAAGGACCAAAATTATTAACGGTAATAGTACAACAAGGCTAAATCAGGGAACAAGTTACAATGAATTGTGTTTTATCTGAATGCATGAAGCATTCACAACATGATTGATGAATTAATACCACAAATAGAGATAAAAGGTGTGACCTAATAGCTATTATAGCGAAATGTTTGCATGGTAAGCAACTTTGGGAACTGCATGTTCCAGGGCATTTGAAGTTTTAAAAAGATAGACGAAATGGAAAAGGAGGGTACTAATCCTGATAATACATATGAACACCTATGCAAACGTACGAATGAGGTGCGGAAGTAGGCCATTTGGCCCCTCGAGCCTGCTCCACCATTTGATAAGATCATGGCTAACCTGATTGTGGCCTCAATTCTATTTTCCGGTCGATGCCCATAATCTCTGACTCCCTTGTTAATCAGGAATCTAACTCAGCCTTAAAAATACTCAATGACCCTGCCTCCACTGCTCTCTGAGGAAAGAGACTAATGACCTTCTGAGAGGAAAAAGAAATTCTCCTCATCTCCGTCTTAAATGGGAATCCCCTTATTTTTAAACTGTGTCTCCTAGTTCTAGTTCCTCCATTAAGGTGAAACATCTTCTCAGCATCCAGGATATAAAGAAAAGAAAATAACAACAGTAGTGAGGAAGAACTTGGCTAAGAAATAGAATCAGTAATGCATGATATAAGAAATAACAAGAATTAAAAAATGCCGGCGGGAGTAGTTTATAGGTTCCTCACAGTTGCTATACTATTGGGTAGAATATTAATCAAGAAATGAAAAGTATTGCTGTAAAAAGAGACACGTTGAAACTTTTCATCTTGCACTCATCAGCACACTTCGCAAGAATACCAATAGGGGAAAACAACAATTTATACTGTATGTAAAGAGTGCGCTGATCGGTTGGCAAGTGGACCCTGATTAGTAGAGGCATTGCCATGGAGAATGCACCAGTGATGGTGACCTGACAGTTAACTGGCGAGCATTGTATGAAAATTAAACCAGGCAACTTGACCCTAATGGGTCAAGGCATTGTCCTGAAGAATGAGTCAATGAATGACTGTCACTTATTTTGTTTGGCTGAAGCAGGCGCAATGTGTATACATGTTCTTTCTCACTGCAAAGAACAGGACAATACCTTGACCCATCAGGGCCAAGCTGCCTAGTTTAAATTTCAAACAATGCTTGGCAGTTAACTGTCACTCAACATCACTGGTGCATTCTCCATAGCAACGCCTCTACCAATCAGAGTCCACTTGCCAACCAATCAGCCCTCTCTTCACATACAGTATAAATTGTTGCTTTCCCTTTATATTGGTATTCTTGTGAAGTGTTCTGATGAGTGCAAGATGAAAAGTTTTGACAAGTCTCTTTTTTCAGCAATACTCAAGAAATTCCTCCTCATCTCTGTCTTAAATGGAAGACCCCGTATTTTTAAACTGTGTCCCCTTAGTTCTAGATTCCCCCGTGACAGGGAACATCCTGTCAGCAGCTACCATGCCCTGCCCCCTCAGAATGTTTTATGTTTCAATAAGACCACCTCCCATTCTTCTAAGTTCCAATGAGTATAGGCCCAACCTGTTAAAACTTTCCCCATAAGGCAAACCCGAGTGAATCAGCTTAGTGAACTTTCTCTTGTCTGCTTCCAATGCAAGTGTACCCTTCCTTTAGTAAGGAGACCTAGACTGTACACAGCACTCTAGATGCAGTTTCACTAATGCCCTGTACAGTTGTAGCAAGACTGCTCTACTCTCATACAACCTTCTCCTTGCAATAAAGGCCAACATTCTATTGGCCTTCCTAATTACTTGCTGTACCTGTATGTTAACTTTTTGTGATTATGTTTAAGGACACCCCAAACCCTCGGAACAGCAGCATGCAGCAGTATCTTTCCATTTATATAATATGCTGGTTTTCTATTCTTCCTGCCAAAGTGAACAACTTCACATTTTCCCACGTTATATTCCATCTGCCAATTTTTTGCCCACTCACTTACGGAGAAAACAGAGATTAAGAATGAACAGGTAATTTTAATTGGCAGGCTGTCACTAATAGGGTTCCACAAGAATTGAGTGGGTAGGAAGGTGGCAAATGGAGTATGTTTTGGTAGGAAGAATAGAAAATGGGATATCTTTAAATGGTGAGTAAGTATTAAATGTTGATTATCAGAGGGACTTGGAGTCCTTGTTCAAGAAACACAGGAAGTTAACATGCAGGTACAGCATGCAGGTAGGAAGATAAATGTAATATTGGTCTTAATCACAAGGGGGTTGGAGTACAACAATAAGGAGGTCTTGCTGCAATTTTTGGGGCTCTTGTTAGACCATGCCCAGAGTACTATGTACAGTTTTTGCCTGCATACCAATGGAAGGATATACTTAAAGGGGATGCAACAGAAGTTCACTGGATTGAATCCTGGGGTGAAAGCATTATCCTATGAGGATAGAATGAGACTATATTCTCAAAGTTTAATAGAATGAGAGGTAGTCTCATTAAAATGTATAAGCTTCTTAGAGGCCTTGACAAGGTAAATGCTAAGAGGCTATTTTCCCTCGGCTAGAACGTAAATTAGGATCATAGTCTTAGGTTAGGGAATGACAATTTAGGACTGAAATGAGGAGAAATTTCTTAACTCAAAGGGTTGTGAATCTCTGGACTTTTCTACCCTTGAGAGCTGTGAATGTCATGACATTGAGTATATTCAAGGTTGATATTGATAGGTTCTTAAATTCTAAACGAATCAAGGGATATGAGGAATGGGTGGGAAAGTGGAATTGAGGCTAAGGATCACCCATTTTCCTATTAAATGGTGGGGAGGAGTTGCATGGTCTATTCCTGCACCTATTCCTTATGCTGTTATTTTCTCTGGTACCTAAGTCGCCATTCATCATGAATGAATCTACACATTGAATGTTGGCAGATCGACTGACTGTGGGTGGATATTGGGAGAGGTGGCAGTCATCAAGGCCAAGCCAGGTCCTATGCTTAAGTGACAACCAGCCACACATGGCTTTCCCACATATGTGAGCTCCACCTACTAGAAGATCAAGAGCAGCATGCAATGGAGCACCACCACCTCCAAGTTCCCGTCATCCACACATCATCCTGATTTGAACGTATGTAGCCTTTCCTTCATCGTCACCGGCCCAAAGCCATTAATGCTTAATGCCATTTTGGGTGCATCTTTGTCACATGGGCTGCAACATTTTAAGAAGAAGGGTCGCCAATCACCTCCTCAAGGACAACTAGGAATGGACAATATTTGCTCTGCTAGTGAAACCCACATCTCAAGAATGAATTAAAAAATAGAAGCCCTTCATTAGTCCCATTCACCATGGAGCCCTGAATCTGGTTGGAATAGTTTGACACCAAGGCAAGTGCATATGCATCCCTCGAGATGCATTCTCACACAAAATTAGTCTTGCTGAGAACAGTTTCATATTGAATTACTTCACGTTACTGTGAAATAAAAATAAGAAAGGCACCGACAACAACAACTTATATTTATATAGCACCTTTAATGCAATGAAACGCCTATGGAGCGTTATAAAACAAAGTATAACAGTGAGCCACATAAGAAGATATTAGGTCAGGTGACCAAAAGAGGTTGGCTTTAAGAATTTTCTTAGAGGAGGAAAGTATGATAGGGAGATGGAGAAGTGTAGGGGGGGAATTCCAGAGCTTGTAATCTAGGCAGCTGAAGACACAGCCAACAGTGGTGAGGGGATTACAATTGTTGACACATGTAAGGCCGGAATTAGAGGAGGGCAGATATCTCGGAGGGTTTTGGGGTTGGAGGAGATGACAGGGACAGGGAAGGGCACGAAGGTCATTCAGGGATTGAAAAGAAGGATAAGAATTTTAAAATCAGGATGTTGTTTGACTAGGAGCCAGTATAGGTCAACTTACGCAGGAGTGATAGGGGAAGGGGATTGCTGTGAGTTACGATGTGGGCTGCAAAGTTTTGGGTGACTCAAGCTTGCTGAGGATAGAATGTGGGAAACCAGGCAGGAGTGCACTGGAATAGTCAAACCCAGAGGTAACTGAGGCATGAATAGGGTTCCAACAGCAGATAAACTGAGACAGGGGTGAAGTCGAGCAATGTTACGGAGGGGGAAAGAGGAGCTCTTTGTGACAGTGCAAATATGATGTCGGAAGTTCATCCCAGGATCAAATGTGATACCAAAGTTGTGAACAGACTGGCTTAATCTCAGTCGGTTACCAAGGAGAGGGATGCAGTTGGTAGCTAGGGAACAGAGTTTAGAGCGGGTCAGTTATTTTCAAGTTTTTGGTACGGACGCTTTATCAGAATTGTTCTAGTGTGATCTGACAAAACCTGAAACGTTAGCCTACATTATCTATTGTTGGTGGCCAACCCAGTGGCCATAAAATTGGATTGAGTAGTAGCCCTTTCTCAGACACTGTGTGGACTGCAAAGACCCTAAAATGGTGGTAAGAAAGTATGTGGCATTCCTGACTAGATATTTATCACCTCCAATGCAGATAAGGGCAATGCATCTTCAGTGGCCTAATGGATAAAGCTCTTCCTTCAGAGAATCACAGAATCACACAGTGCAGAAGAGGCCCTTCAGCCCATCGAGTCTGCACCGACACGTGAGAAACACCTGACCTACCTACCTCATCCCATTTACTGGCACTTGGCCCATAGCCTTGAATGTTATGACGTGCCAAGTGCTCATCAGATACTTTTTAAAGGATGTGAGGCAACCCGCCTCCACCACCCTCCCAGGCAGTGCATTCCAGACCATTCCTTTCCTTTACGGAAGGAAATCGGCCATCTTTACCTGACCTGACCTACATGTGACTCCAGCTCCATAGCAATGTGGCTGACTCTTAACCACCCTCTGAAGTGGCCTAGCAAGCCACTCAGTTCAAGGGTTATTAGGTATGAACAACAAATGCTGGCCTTGCCAGCAATGCCCATTTCCCATGAAAGAATCTGAAGCACGTATTGGGCCCTTTGCATATAAACAATAAGGGTACTGACATCTCCTAAAAGGTCTCCGCTGCAACACTGGTTTACCCTGAGAACTCCGAGGCCAGTGTATATTCCCTGTTGATATTGTGGGAAAGTCTGCCTGAGAAGCTGTCGATGGGTGAAGATGGACTTTCACATTGATGTAGATGACTGAGGAGTTGGCAGAATAGAAAAGACCCTGCAGCTGTGCTTCATAGACTTCATGCAGGCTGTTGGTTCATTGTGCAGAAAGTTGGTACGGTGCTGTGGCTTAGTTGTAGGTGTGCAAGGGAAAGCAGAACATGTGTAGGGCACAAGAATGATCTGAAGTGAGGACAGGAGTTCATCGGGACAGAGAAGGAGAGAAACGTAGCTCTAGCCTTGTTGTTTCTTGACTATGGCACAGTTGGCCAGCTTCATTTTCTGACCCACGGGTTTAACAAGCTGTTGCAAATCTGCAGAGGCAGCCAAACTTGGGCGTGAACTGCAAGTGCCAAGCAATAGTTGTGCATTAGCTTAATGTCAAAAAGCTGCCAATGAAAATCATAGCAAACTGTTTACATCAATTTCATTGAATACTGTCGTGGGAAAAATAACAATCTACTGAAGGGAAATCAAAAGATCTCAGTGCCATTTAGGAACTTGACAGATTTCTGTCGTAGTATGTAGGCTGCATCTGTTATTGTACGTACACTATACAGCAGGAATTAGGCAAATGACGTATTCCTATCTGTTATATAAAACATGTGTGCATCAGCTCCTGGATATATTCAATACACTCATTCCACCCTTGATTTCAACTCATTCAATGGCTTCTCCCCTCCCTATCCCTGTAACCCCCGAGATCTCTGCCCTGTCCCACTCTAGCCTGTTGCTCTGGGATTCTCTCCCTAAACCTCTCATCGTCTCTACCTCGCTTTCCTTTTTAAGACGCTCTTTAAAACCATGACAAAACCTGTTCTAATTTCTCCTTAAAGAAAAAACAGAAAATGCTGGAAATACTCAGCATCTCTGGCAGCATTTATGGAGAGAGGAGCAAAGTTAATGTTTCAGGTCAAGGACCTTTGTTCAGAAGTGAGGCAAAAATAGAAATGTAATAGGCTTTGAGCAAGTGAAAGGGAGGGGGGAGAACAAACGAGAAGGTCTATGATAGGGTGGAGGGTAGGACAGATTAATTAACAAAAGGTTTTATTGGTACAAGAGGTAAAAGGAATGGTAATGGTTGTAGTAAAGAAACAAAAGATGTGTCCAGAGTGGATGTGAATGGCAGAATAATAGATAGCTGTGTCTGAAAGCAAAAATATGAAAATCAAGATTAAGACCAGCACATGCAAATAAAATATATAAATAGAGATTATGGTCAGAAATTTTTGAACTCATATTGAATTCAGAAGACTGCAAAGTGCCTAAATGAAATGATCTCTGTAGAGACCTACAATTTTTAAAAAGAGCTTTGAATTTCCAGTTGATAGCTGAAAATATGGCTTGCCAGGATTTCACTTTTTAAATATTTTACTGTAACAAGTGACTAAAAGCATTTTAAATTAAACACTATTTTCTTTTTGTAGGCTACTTATACTTTAAACCACAGAAAGAAGTGTTCCCCTTTTATAACTATCACACTTTTAACACTATCCTTGGAAATACAGTCCTTATACCAAAAAGTCTTCATTTCCACCCAGTTTCCAATGGGTTCCCGTATCCCCATTTCACTGCGTAGTAACTTTGAGTGATTGGCTCCAGGTGCTTTCTTCCACTGTTGGAGAGTTTCTTAAATCCACCACCAGCAGTAAAGCCTGCTCTGATGGTTCTTCTTACCCGTGGCCATGCCAGGATGAATCACTTCGGGCAGAATTTTATGCCTCGCAAGCAGGCAAGCGCCCGACCTGATTGGGGGTAATATAGTGCGAGAAGACGTCGGGTAGGCCCCTGACATAATCCCACACACGTGCAATCTTCCGGTTGGCGGGTGTGCACATGAGTCGGAGCCCCGCCCGCCATCAATTAAGAGGCCACTTAAGGCCATTACAAACCCAACTAAACCCAATTTTCATTGCGCTCAGGCAAAATGGGCAGGTGGGCAGCCCACATTTTGCAAAACCTCGTCCAAGGGCAGGATAAAAAGGGTCAGCAGCATTGTCAGTGTGAGTAGTGAGGAGTTTAGGAGATAGATTGCTGCTGGTTGCTCATTTTAACTTGACACCTTTATCTCCTTTATGAGCTTCATTTTTAACATTTCCCGGCTTCATTTCAGGACCCATTGGTGTCCCCAAGGCCCCCGGAGGATTTTGACTGTGGACCCTTCCAGATATCAGACAGCCTTCTGCGACCCTGGTAATGGGGATCGTGATCTCTGCTGGTGGCACCTCCTCTGAGGAGAGAGGGGCAGAAGGGAGAGGAGGCCAGGTGTCCCAATGAAGCTTCCAGGGGAGGGACCTGTGGGAGGAGAGGCGCAGGCACAAGCGGGTTGCAGGGCCAGCAGGGAGTACAAGGCAGAAGGGGCAGCAGAAGAAGCCACTATCCTGCTGCCAGGGCTTACAGGTGGCAATGCAGCTACCTCAATACGTCCGAGGTGCAATGCTGAAGGAGGCTCCGCCTCTCCAGGGAGGCAGTGACCTCCATTTTTCACATGATTGGGTCTGAGATCACCTCAAACTATATGGGTGGAAACCCCATGCCAGTGGCTCTGAAGGTCACAGTGACCCTCAACTTCTATACCCATGGCTCTTTCCTGGGGTCAGTGGGAAGTCTATGTGGAGTGACCCAATCAGCTGTCCACAGTTGCGTGAAGCTGGTGACAGAAGCTCTGTTCAGGCGGGTAATGACATTTATTCATTACCGTACAGACGAGGCCAGCCAGGCTGAGCGAGCCAGGGGATTTGTAGCTTTTGCTGGGTTCCCCCACATCCAGGGTGCCATCGATAGTACACATGTGGCCATCAAGGCGCCAGTGGGCCAGTCATGTGCCTTCGTCAACAGGAAGGGATTCCACTTGATGAATATCCAGATAGTGTGTGACCACAGGACGCTGATTCTGCAAGTCTGTGCATGGTACCTTGATGCTCCCATGATGCTTATGTCCTCAGACACTCCCAGGTGCCAAGGCTATTTACTGCTCCATCCCGACTGGATGGGTGGCTGCTGGGTGACAAGGGCTATCCATTGTAAAGGTGGCTTATGATGCCTTTTCACCACCCAAAAACCAAGGCAGAGCTGTGTTATAATAGGAGTCATGCCTTCAGAAGGCCGGTGGTAGAAAGGACCATCGATCTTCTGAACATGCGCTTCCAATACCTGGACCATTCAGGGGGAGCACTACAATACCCCCCAGAGTGGGTGTCACTGATCGTGGTTGCATACTGCGCTCTGCACAATCTGGCACTGTAAAGGGGGAACCCACTGGAGGAAGAGGATGTTGATGCAGCTACACAGGTCAGAGTTGATGAATCCCGTAGTGAATCAGAAGATGAGCATGGTGAGGGGAATGCTGGGGACGTGGAGGCAGACCTCTGTATCCTTCAGGGAGGCAAGGACACCAGGGACGCCTTGATCCAACGCTCCTTCAGCTAGTCTGCCAAAGTTCTGCTTTCACCTCATGCCAGGGCTGCCGCCTCCATCCCAGATGTCTGAAATAACCCTTTCCTTTGAACTGAAAGTCCACCCACTGCCTGTGCAATAAAGTTTAGAGCCACTCATGCCCAGCATTACATACTGGCTTGCCCTGCACCCAAAAAGTACAAAGGTGAAGCGTACTTGGACCATTAGGACAAAAACAAAATTTATCTCATTTTGAAAATCAAAAAAAATTAACATCACCTTCTCCGATCGTAATTCCCAGACCAGAAAACATAAACAAAACATTACACAACAGAATGTCACCTGTCACCAGTTCCTCTTGTGCTCATGGTGTCTTAAACTTATGTTTGCGAGTGCCACGTCTTGGTGCTCCCCACTCGCTGCACCGGCATTGGAGGCAGGCGGCTGACTCTCCTGCCTTGTTGGCAATGATGGCCTTGGCGGTCATCCTCTGGCCAGTGGATCCTGTGTTGGTCCTGCCTGGGAGGGAGTGGCCAGTGCCACAGCTGGCATCTCCCCAGTCACGGCAGCCTCATCAGATGCCACGGTCACTGGCAGAGAGGCGGAGGAACTGCTGCCGTCATCGAGAGGAGCCCGCAGAGACGACAAGCTGCTCATGCACCAACGTGAGGTCACTCTGGACCTCCCTGCTCACCATTGATGGACAGGCACCTAGTTGGGATACTGGGTGCCTCATCCATCTCACACACTGACACTGACCACCTGAGGTCATTGCCGGTGTGAGGGCTTGCAGGTCCGAGCGCATTGGGCAACAAATGGTGGCCTTGCCAGCAACGCTCATATTCTTTGAAAAAAACATGGCATCAGAGGTAGATGATTAGCTATATTCTGTTTGAATGGACGAGCAGGCTCAATGGGCCGAATGGCCTACTCCTGCTCCTATTTCCTATGTTCCTGGGAATAAAAACAAACTGTCTTCACAACCTCCATCTCCACCCCAAAGTCCCTGAAAGTATTGTCGCCACCAAAATTCATGCCCCTCTTTCCAAGAACTCCATGTTTGAATCACTCCAGTCAGGTTTATGTCCCTGCCACAGTATTAAAACAGCACTTAGCAATGTCACAAATGACAGCCTATGTGGCTGTGACAAAACTATCCCTCCTCATACTTCTCGAACTGTCTGTAACCTTTGACACAGTTGACCACACCATTCTGCTCCAACACCTCCCAACAGCCCTCCAGGTGGGCCTGGTTCCATTCTTATATAACTAATTGTAGCCGGAGAATCACCAGCAATGGCTTCATTTCCTACTCCCACACAGATACCTCTGGTAAAGCCCCCTCCAATTTGTGACATCATCTGAAAACGTAACATCGGTTTCTAAATCTACACTGACGATTCAGCCCTATATTACCACCATTTCTCTCAACCACTCCACAGTTGGTAAATTGCTTGTCCAACATCCAGTACTGGATGAACAGAAATTTCCTACAATTAAACTTTGGGAAGACTGAAGCCCCCCCTACAGGTTCCATTCCTCAGTGTCCAAATTCATCCCTTTCCCTGGCAACAGTCTGAAGCTGAACCAGTCTTTCTGTAACCTTGGTTATATATTTGGCTTCAAGGTGAGCTTTTTTTTTTCATTCATAGGATCTGAGTGAGTGGCTTGGAGGGGAACTACCAGGTGGTGGTATTCCCATACATCTGCTGCCCTTGTCTTTCTAGATGGTAGCGGTCTTGGGTTTGAAAGATGCTGTCTAATGGAGCCTTGGTGAGCTCCTGCAGTTCATCTTGTAGATGATACACGCTGCTGCAAGTGTGTGTTGGTGGTGGGGGAGTGAATGTTTGTGGATGGGGTGCCAATCAAGTGGACAGCTTTGTCCTGGATGGTGTCAAGCTTCTTGAGTGTTGTTGGGCAACATGTATCCGGCATGGATACGTATTGTCCAACAATACTAAGACTACCTATTTCCACCTCTGTAACATTGCCCGGCTGTGCCTCATCTCAGCTCATCATGTCTTTGTTTGCTTAGACTTGACTGTCTGGCAGGCCTGAAATATTCTACCCTCTGTGAACTTGAGGTCACTCAGAACTCTGCTGCCCATGTCCTTACCCACACCAAGACCCACTCCTCCATCACTCCTGTGTTTGTTGACCTAGACTGGCTCCCACTTAATACCTCCGTTTGAAAATTCTCATCCTTGTTTCGAGATAGCCTCGCCCCTCCCTATCTCCGTAGCCTCCTCCAGTCCCATAATCTTCAGATATCTCTGCGCTTCTCTAATTCTGGCCTTTCGAGCATTCCTGATTTTAATCGCTCCACCAGTGATCACTTTGTCTTCAGTTACTAGTTATTCCTATAAATTCTGCGATTCCCTCCATAACTCTCTCTGCCTCTCTATCTCTTTTTCCTCCTTTAAGACACTCCTTAAAACCTATCTCTTTGGCCAAGTTTTTGGCCATTTGCTCTAAAATTTCCTTGTGTGTCTCGGTGTCAAATTTTGCTTGATAATATTTCTGTGAAGAGCATTGGGTTGGTTTGTTAAAGATGCTATATAAATGTAAATTCTTGTTGTTTCAGTTATCCGTCCTTGTACATGTACAGTGCACACTGGGGCTTAATGTGCAAAAGCTCACCCACAATGGATTTTTGATTTATTCCTATCTTATACTGTATAGCTTGTGTGCACCTTAGTCCCTGTGCAGCACAGTACAAAGTAAACAGCCCAGATCCCATCATTGCTCCTAATTCTATGCCATGCTCAGTTGGACTCAGCACTACTTGGTAACTCAGTGCTGTATACTTTTTCGAGTTATCAACAGTCACAGATTGCAACTCTTTTGAGTATAATCGCAGTTCTTGGTTTTCGGGAGTGGGACATGAACCCACAACCCTCTGATTCAAAGGCGAGGGTGCTATGAACTGAGCCACAGCTATGCAGTACGTCCTACAATGAGCAAGCGAGTGAGGTGGATTATCATACCATGGCTCCAGCCTATAATGAAGCTTCTCCTGGGACCCAGGCAAAATACTTTGTTATAAATGGTTTAATCCCATTTTGAGCTTGTTAGTAATTTGTTGCAGTGAGTACTACAGCACACATGTGTCTAATTGACTCCAGTTTAATTAAACAAAGCACAATTGCTTCAACCTCTGACCACAGCTAATAGCATGACATTCTGCCACCAGGAAACCCTGTAGGTTTTATTATTACACACTTTTGGATCAGGTCTAGAGCTTGGTTTCTCTCAATAATTTATTTAATCCTTGCATTGAATAGTTGGATAATTCAACTGCTCTCTCCAAAATCTTGTGCATGGACTGGGAGGTTGTGGAGGAGTGGGGTAGTGGTTTGCCAGAGGTGTTAGTGCCTATACAGCACAGCACAGGTAAGAAGATATGTACAACGCCATTGACAGAAAATGTGTAAAGCAGGGGACATAAAAGATACAAGGTTCGAGTTGTATTGAGCTTGCAGCTCAGAAACAGACCATTTGACCGAACTAGTTGGCATTTATGCTCCACAAAAGCTTCCTCCCACCCTATGTCCTCTCAATCATGCTATCAGTGTATCCTTCTATTCCTTCTCCTTCCTGTGTTTACCTAGCTTCCTCTTAAATGCTATTCGTCTCAACACTTTTCAGTATCAGCAGTTGGTCAGTTGGTCGGACTGTCATCACTGAATCAGAAGCTATGCATTCAAGTCCCACTCCATGAGACTTGAGCACAAGAATCCATCGCTAACACCCTGGTGCCAGTGCTGAGGGAGTGCTTCACTGTCAGAGGTGTCATCGTTTGGTTGAGGTGTTCAGGGAGACTTCAGGAGTAAATAATTAGCTGTAAAGTGCTTTGGAATGTTCTGAGGTCATACGAATTAGGTCCTGGAAGTGCTATATAAATACAACTCCCTTTTCTTGTGGTAGCAAGTTCCTCATTCTAACACCTGGGTAAAGAAGTTCCTCCTGAATTCCCTAATAGATTTATTAGTGACGATCCTCTATTTATGACACCACTTTTGGACTCTGTTACAAGTGGAGTTATTTCCTCTATGTTTACCCTATCATACCCTTTCATTATCTTAAAGGCTTTTATCAGGTCAGTTCTCAGCCTTGTATTATGTAGAGAAAAGAGCTCTAGCCTGATCAACCCTTCCTGATAAGTATACCCTTTCATGTTCTGATATCGTTCTTGTGAATCTTTTTCCTCACCTTATTCATATATCTTTTTTTATAATCGGAAGACCAGAACTGTTCACAGTATTCCAAATGTGATCTAACAAAGCTTTGATATAAGTTTAAAATGACTTCTCTGCTTTTCAATTCTATCTCTCCAGAAATGAACCACATTTCTTGGTTTTCGTTTCTCTGCTATTTTTAGTGATTCGTATATCTGCACCCTAGACCCCTTTGCTCCTCTACCACATTTAGACTGATATCCATACAGTATGTGGCCTCCTTGATCCTCCTACCAAAATGAACCACCTCACGCTTACCTATATTGGAACTTGTTTGCCAATTACAGGCTCGCTACACTTCCATCTTAAATAAGTACAATGCCTTAAAATCATAGAACTGTGCATCAGAGATGGCCATTTGGTCCATCTAGTCTATGTTGGCTTTTTCGAAAAGCTATCCAATCAGTTCTGCTCCACAGCTCTTTCCCTGTATCCCTGAAATGGTTTCTTCTCAGTGAAGTATTTATCCGATGTCCTTATGAAGGCTACTACTAAATCTATATCCACCACCCCATCCAGCAGTGCACTCCAAATCCTAACCACTCTTTGTGCAAAAACGTTTTTCTCCTGTCTCATTTGCCAATCAGCTTAAATCTAAGTGCTCTGTGTATCGATCCTTGAGCCATTGGAAACAGTTTCTCTTTATTTACTTTACTCTTTTCCTTTCTTTGCATCTCCCTTGACAGTCTTTGCTATTCCCACCGTGGCATCAGCCCTTTATTCTCCCAGACCTCTAGACCAGCCCCTTCGCTCTCTGCTGTCAACAACCATCTTAGTCAGCACATTTCTCGGGGGTTAATCTTTCCAACCTCCTCCCTATGTCACTCATCCCCTGCTATGCAGCCACCACCCCACGAGCAAATATGCATCAAACCCCTCGCTGTATTGCTTGCTTCCTTGCGAACAAGACCTTGTCATTCACAATCTTGTCATGGTCAAAGCTTTTTTTTCATTTGTTCATGAGATGTTGGCATTTCTGGCAAAACCAGCATTTATTTCCCATCCCCAATTGTCCCTGAGAAGGTCATGGTGAGCATATTCTTTCATGGGATGAGGGCGTCCTTGGCTAGACCAGCATTTATTGCCCATCCCTAATTGTCCTTGAGAAGGTGGTGGTGAGCAGCCTTCTTGAACTGCTGCAGTCCACGTGGTGTAGGTAAACCCACAGTGCTGTTAGGGACGGAGTTCTAGGATTTTGACCCAGCGACAGTGAAGGAACGGTGATAAATGTCCAAGTCAGGATGGTGTGTGACTTGGAGGGGAACTTTCAGGTGGTGGTGTTCCCATGTACCTGATGCCCTTGTCCTTCCAGGTGGTAGAGGTTGTGGGTTTAGAAGGTGCTGTTGAAGGAGGTTTGACGAGTTGCTGTAGTGCATATTGTATATGGTGCACATTGCTGCCAATGTGCGTCGGTGGTGAAGGATGTGAATATTTAAGGTGGTCGATGGGATGCCAATCAATTCAGTTGCTTTGTCCTGGATGGTGTGAAGCTTCTTGACTGTTGCAGGAGCTGCATTCATCCAAGCAAGTCACACTCATAACTTGCACCTTGTAGATGGTGGACAGGCTTTATGGAGTCAGGAGGTGAGTTACGTGCTACAGAATTCCCAGTCTCTGACCAAATGGGACAGATATTTGTATGTAGGCAAGTTCCACTAGATAAACAACAATGAGGTTAAGTAGCTGCTAGTTGAAGATTTGGTCAAGATTTGGAGAAATCCTGGGCCTTGAGCACTGTAAATTTTTGAGAAAACTGTGAAGTCTTGGTTTCATATGACATTTGAAACATGGGCATTCATGGCAATGATGCATTCCCTCAGTAGTGCACTGAAATGCCAGCCTACATGTTCAAGTCTTCATTACAACTGTGAATATACTTTGTAAAGTACTTCTTTGGGTATAAAGCACTCCGAGATTGTGCAAAGCACTTAATAAATGCAAGTCTTTCTTTCTCAGTGTAACTTGAATCCACGCTTCAGTGAAGTGTGCTAGCAACTGAGGCAATTAACATCAGAGGTGTTTGGATTGGATGGGACAGCAAGAGAAATTAACATGAATTCCATGTCAAATCTCACAGGGCACTGTCACTAATTCAGCATGGAATTTTGCCATTCAGTTTACTTTGCCATTTTGCTTTCACTGTTACTTCAATGATGAATCTCTCCGAGCTGAATGGAAAGCCGTGTTTGTCAATAGCATTTGGCCATTGTTCCACTCGACAAGGTCATTGGTCTCTCAGCTGTTAACTTCTCTGGTTTTCTGTTTCTTAATATAAATGGAAATGTTTCTTTGTAGCGAGGTTCGTTAAAAGCAGCTCACTGAACTGGTACATTAATTGTCTGTGTGAATTCATAACAAATGATTCAATACTGCCAGTCTTGCTGAACCATAACCTTTTTTTTTTCCTTCGTAAAAGTAATTTACTCTTTTCTGAAAATAAATGCAAACAAAACCCAGTTTATGTTCTTTTGGAGGTGCACTGTCATCCATCGCACTTCCCTCAACATCACGGGCGGAATTTTTCGGCCCCTCCTGCCGGCGGGATTTTATGGTCCCACCGAAGCCAATGGGCTTTTCAACGGCCCCGCCCCTGCCATTAAACTTTGCTCCATCCGTCTGGGATTGTTTTTCAGGGATTTAGATGTGGAGAGGAATGAGTCAAAATGTCAGAGATTTTTTAACGTCTCAATTTCTCTTCTCCCTTGATGAATTTTTAAAGCTGATCAAGGTGAGAAACGGAAACACCAGCACGTGGAAACCTTCCCAAATTTGGGTATCCAGTTGCCAACATCCAAGTTTGGTGCAGTTTAACAGAATAAAGCTCTCTCTCTGCTTTGCCTCTGGCCCAATATGTGTCTCAAATCTCAACAACTTGAGTCTAAATTGTGAAAAGGAAAATAACATTTATATAATGCCTTGTATGGCCTTGGGATATCTCCAAGCACTTTGGAGCCAATAGCGTAGCTGTGAAGGGTAGTCACTGGGTGGGATTTTCCGGCTCCATCATCCGTCAGGATCACCGGGTCCCGCCAAAAGCCAATGGACTCCTGGGCTGGGCTGTCGAATTTCCCGCGGCAGATCCCCCCCCAGGACAGGGCTGGAAAATCCCAGCCACTGTTGTAATGTAGGAAATGTGGTATCCAATTTGTACACAAGAGATCCTGCAAACAGGAATGTGATCATGACCAGGTAATCTGTGCTTTAGTGATGTCGGTTGAAGGAGAAAGCTAGGCCAGGGCACGAGGGAGTGCTCGACATCAGAAGGTTGTGGGTTCAAGTCCCACTCCCGAGACTTGAGAGAGAAAAATCTAGATGGACACACACCCGGTTCAGCACTGAGGGACTGCTGTATTGTCAGAGGTGCTACTTTTCAGATAAGATGTTAAACCAAGGCCCCATCTTCCCTCTCAAGTGGATATAAAAGACCCTGTGGCACTATTTTAAAGAAGGGTAGGGGAGTTCTCCCTGATGTTCTGATCCATATTTTTCCCCTCAATCGTCAATGCTAAAAACAAATTATTCGGTCATTATCTCACGGCTGTTTGTGGAGTTTGTTGTGCTGTGCACAGTTGCTGTAGCGTTTCCTACATTACAACAATAACAAACACTTCAAATGTACTTCATTGGCTACAAAGCCCTTTGGGATGCCTGAAATTCATGAAAGGCACTGTATAAATGAGAGCCTTTCTTTTGTTGTTTTCCAGTTCTGTAAGATGCTGTAGGACATCTTGAGGTCATGAAAGGCACTGTATAATTGCAACTTGTTTCTATTTGTTCAGCTTCCTGCAAGCCTCCTGCATCAAAAAACAGCACGTTTGTTTACATCCTAAAGGACTTCAGCACCATCTCTGCTGTGCACTGTCTCCACAAACCCTTCATGCCTGCTAATGTGCAGAGTTCAAGCAGATGACAGTCGACGCAGTTGTGGATTGGTCACTGTGGTGCACTATAATTCTTGAAGTGCTTTTCATTAGTGCAGGACAACACAGCCCATCTATAATCCAGGGTTTGTCTCTGGAGTGCTGTACATGACATGATTCACAAGTTAAAGTATTTTCTTCATCTCCTTCTGAGAGAGAAGCAGAATTGGAAAATGAAAGGTTTGCAATTATACAGTGCCTTTCAGGACTTCAGGACAGTGCAAAGTGCTTTGTAGCCAATGAAGCAATTTTGAAGTGCAGTCACTGTTGTAAGACACAGGGTAGTCAATTTTCACACAGCAAGCTCCCATAAACTGCAATGCGATAATGACCAGATAACTTGGCCATGATTTTCTGCTCCCGATCGGGGCAGGTGTCATGGTGGGTGCGATCTCAAATCTTGCAAGAGGTCCGAGGCACGGGCTCCATTCTAGAAGGGGAAAGGCAGCACTGAGTAAAAGGAAGGTGCCGTGGGGCAAGGGCTCCACGGGGAGCGAAGAGCGGGGAAGATTGTACACAAGCACATAATGGAGGGGGGGTGGAGGAAGTAAACAGCCACCCAGCTGGAAAATAACTTCAAAAATGAGGGCACTGCCACAGCTGAGACAGTTCAGCATCAGCTCAGTTGACATGCATGGAGTCAGGCAAGTGAAGCAATCATCTGTAAAAGCAACTCTGATTTCTCTAAGTGGTAAATGAGTGCTCCCCTAGTTTTAACCCCTCACGCATAGCTTTCAAAATCAACAGTCTTATGGAACAGCAGAACGATTGAGCGGATGGACAAACATGAGGACCCCCTTTCGAGAAGTGGCCATGGAACACTCACAGAGGGGAACGCTCCGAACCCCCTAGATTATTGTAAGGTAGACACTGAACATTCATCATCATGTCATACCAAATCGCGAATTCTTGGAGTGTGGGTCAGGATGATGCCAGCACATGAGATGACAGCAGAACATCTAGTCAAGTGGCCAAAGCCACTGTTGGCAGTTGGTCATGTGGGCTGGGGTGGGATTGGCTAGGGGGGTGCGGTGGTTTGTGATCAACCTTCAGGCGCACTCCTCACTGGGCATCATTTCGGGGGCCTGGACTCTCCGGCATGCATAAATGGGTCTTGAGGCTACAATAGCAGGCGATGCCTTGACCAAAGGTGGACCTGAGGAAAGAGATACTGAAGCTTGCATCTCTCTCATTGATACTGCAGGGAGGAGATGGAAGAGCTCCAATGAGGAGGAAGTCAAAGGGGATGAGTGTGATGAGGTCCTGGAAGGCGAGGAGGCAGACGAAGAGGCCATTGCACTGGCCAGACGAGGCAGGTATGCTCGTGAGGCCTTCATTGCCAGAAGATTCCAGGAGGGAGGTGACAAGGTGCAGTGAGGACACTCCTGGATAAGTCCCCTCCATCATGGGCCAGCATGAAGACAATCATTGTTACTCCTCTAATTTCAGCCATGACCTTCCAAACACCACTGCATCATGGCACGGCTTGCTCACATCGCCCTGATACTTTGAAGGGTAAGGACACCTCAAGGGTGTGTCAGTCCTGAGGTGATGTGCTACCTGGAGGAGGTCTTTCCAGCCTCAGACATCAGAAACCACTGCATCCTCACATGTTCATCCAGGATCCCAGTCGCAGCGCCACCCTAAAAGACACACGGGCAGGGTGGATGATCGTGGGTGTGATAATGGCTGAAGCCTTCGATCTGCCTCAGTGCGATCCATCGTGACCAGGGAAACCACATTGATAAACATTACTTTTGGGACAAGGGAGCCAATGAAATCCCGCTGGTGTGACAGCACGTCCAGGTGATCAGTGGGCTGTGGCACACTACCCTGAAATGACAATCTCATTTGGCAGTTTCAGTTCGGGTTGAATAGTTTCATTCATCACAACGTGAGAATGGAGGCGGCACACCTGAGAATGACCAGGCCAGACACTTGGCTGTGACATTGAGGTGCCTTCTCTGATATACAAGCAGTGCGCCTCATGGCCAGAGCTTGCCCTTGTGAAGTCCAAAATGATAAGACAACATAAGCGTCTTGGCTTATGATGAGCCCTGTTCTGGCTCGTCACACACTCGATCCTATCACATTGGTCCCCGGCACATTGCGAGAAGCAACAATGAGCGACTCCAGTGCAGGCCTAAAGGCTGATGTGGCCCTCAGAGCCACCATTTGCAAGCTACACCTGCTGGAGAGTGAAGGCAATGGGACAAACATCGCTGTCCACCAACTTTGTGAAGATACCATTCTCCCCACAATAGCCACAGGTTCTGGGTTGCAGATGCTCAAGGTTGGACATCTCAAGTGTGGCATTGCTTCATCAACTTGGCTTTGAGCTGAGATCATCATATCGCAACTAGGAACATCTGACCCCTGTCTGGCTGAGGGTAGCGCACATCATCTCTATGAAGAGGCTCATAGCATGGAGGCCCCGCCGAGAGACACTGGGGACATGGAGTTTCAGAGTACATGAGCCTTGTGCAAGTGTCTCACCTGTTCCCTTCAACACCGCACCTTCACCTCTCAGGAATGCAGGTGAGAGAGGGGGACACCTCCGCCTCAATGGTGCAGACCCAACACAGCAGGACCCTGCCTCACTTGGGTACGTGTTCCTTGAGCAACCACACTTTACATTAAGGTGCAGGCATTACTGATCTGGAGAGTGATGTTGAAACGGACACTCACTGTAGTCAGAAGGTCAACGCACTGCACATAAGAGGCCCAGGATACCGATAATTGCCATTAGTGTGTGTAGTAACCAAGGTTTCATACCTGATTGACATTAACACAGTTGATCATAAGAAGGAGGTATACGCAGGAGACATAAAATGATTGGGAGTGTATTTATATTTGTGAACACTATGTACGTGTTTAACACCCGTGCCCACATTGTGCAACTACATCTTCTTCACTTTCCTTACCCTGCCGCCATGTTTGCTCCCCTGATATCCACAGCGGAGGTGGAGGTAGCCTGCTGACTGCTATGCCCTGTTTTCTGCAATGACCTTGTGGCTGTCCTCTGGAGGGCCCTGGCCTGCTTTAGGGGTCCTGCTGTGGGCCAGTTGCACTCTCCTCAGCCTGCAGAGCTGGAGCTGATGGGGTCACGGGAAGAGGGGATTTGGGTCGGCCAGACATTCCCGGAGTCGCCTGGGTGGATGGCCCCAGGGTGTCGAGCTGCTGGTCCTCCTCCCTATGGGCGCCCAACGGTCCCTGGTTGACTCCTTAGGGAGAAGGGGCAGCTGGAGTGAGACCAAAATGCCCCATGCCCCTCTCACGTTGACACTGATGGATGCCACCAAGGGCCTCAGCTGGAGTGCAGTCCCCGCAGCAGAGCAGGACCAATGTCCTGGACCAAGGTCTCCATGGCAGCTGTCATCCAACCAGTGTTGACCTCGATGCATTCGCAACGCTGGCGTTATCACCTTGGACTGAAGGCGGATGGACTCCTCCATCATGCCTCGGAATCTGAGGAGTGCAGCTGACATCCCTTCCTGATGTTCCCTTGACTGCCACTGAAGCTCCAGCAACTAATTTAGGATCGAGTCCAGGGACTCATCATCTGACTCTGACTCAGCAGATTCCTGGCATCCAGAAGTCCTCCGAGTGCCGGACATCTGGAATGTCCCTGCCTCTGCCTGCTGTGGATCAGATAGTGTGCTGTGTTCACCAGATTGTGATCTCAAGATACTCTAGAGCTAGGCTCCGCCGAAGTGTACGCTGGTGGGGGGTGTGGGTGAGTGCTGTGACAGGTCTTCAATGTAGCTCCTCTCAGCTTCCTCATCTGAGCTTTCCTCGGGGCTGGGGTCAATGGCCTAGCTCATGCTTGACTTTGGCAGCTTTTCCAGGGGCCTGCGAAAGAAAAGAGAGATGATTAGTGCATGGCAGGGAACTGTGAAACAGGAGACATCACTCACAGTATGGTTGTCTGATGGATGTTGTAGTGCAGGATCCTCACTTGGTTGAGTGCTGCCCACCTCACCGTCAGCGCAGGCACTATCCAGATCCTCGCCAGCCACTTGGCTGGCTCTATTCTCAAAGTCAGAGAGGACCATGATCTCGGCAACTCCTCCGCCGGTATGGGACCTCTCTTTTTTTATTGTGAGCCAGCTTGTCCTGCATGAAGACATAAGAACATAAGAAATAGGACCAGGCCCCTCGAGCCTGCTCTGCCATTCAATAAGATCATGGCTGATCTCCTTGTGTCTCGATTTCCACATTCCCATCTAACCCCAATAACCTTTGAGTCCCACGTCGAACAAGAATCTATTGCCCTCTGTCTCAAAAATATTCAATGACCCCGTCTCCACCGCCTTCTGAGGCAGAGAGTTCCAAAGTCGCACAACCCTCTGAAAGAAACAATTTCCCCTCATCTCTGTCCCTAATTTTAAAACAGTGCCTCCCAGTTCTGGACTCACCCACAAGAGGAAACATCGTTTCGATGTCCACCTTGTCAAGGCCGTTCAGGATCTTGTACACTTCAATCAAATCACCCCTCACTCTTCTAAACTCCAGTAGAAACAAGCCCGTTCTGCCCAACCTTTCCTCATAAGACAACCCATTCATTACAGGTATCAATCTAGTAAACCTCCTTTGAACCGCCTCCAATGCATTTACATCCTTCCTTAAATAAGGAGACCAAAACTGCACACGGTATTCGAGATGTGGTCTCACCAATGCACTGTATAACTGAAGCATAACATCCTTACTTTTATGTTCAATCCCTCTCGTAATAAAGGATAGCATTCCATTAGCCTTCTTAATTACTTGCTGCATATTAACTTTATGTGACCCATGTACTAGAACACCTCTGCACCGTTCTCCATTTAAGACAAATGGAGAGAGTGTGAGGAAGACATATGCGAGTGCAGATGACAAGGATGCCTGGCATGTGTGGGTGGCAAGTGGAGCCCTGCATAGGATAAAGACGTAGCTCCAGAGAGTGTGAGACCAGATGGAGATGTGAGGGTGTGTGAGAATGAACGGTGACCCTTGAGGTGGCAGCAATTGAGATCCTTGTGAATGTGCGATGAGCTTGTGAGTGTGTGAGTTGAGAGTGATGAGGCGGGTGACTTGCCCTTACGGAATGGAAGAGATCATTCATCGTCTTCCTACACTGGGTGGCTGACAACTTTTGCAGTGTATTGGCGCTGACCACCTCTGCCACTGCCTCCCAAGCTGCACTGGTCAACTTGCTTGCAGTTTTGCATCCAGAGCGGGGTTAGAGGACATCGTAACAGGCCTCCACTGTGCCCAGCAGGCACTCCACGAGGCGTCACTAAATTTGGGCGCTGCACGCTTCCTCCCTTTGGATGTCATTCGTTTTCTGCAGCTTTCCTAAGCTGAGTGTGAACACTGTGCAGGGGTGGCCTTCAGATATGGCGCCCGGAGTCAAGGAGCTCTGAGGTCATGGCCCACCAGCGATATGCCGTGATTCCCCGTGGATTACTAATTGTTTAAGCTGGGAGCGCGTGATAGGGTGCAAAGGCACGCCACTGCGGCTGCCGATGCGATGTCGATTTTTACGCCCGCTAACGGACTTTGCCGATTTCAGGGAAAATCCCCGCCCTTGTTTTTAGTGATGTTGATTGAGGGATAAATATTGGCCAGGACACAAGGGCGAACTCACCTACCCTTCTTCAAAATATTGCCAAGGGATCTTTTACATCTACCTGAGAGGGTGATGGGGCTTCAGTTTAACATCTCATCCAAAAAATGTCAGATTGATAGCAACACCCACAGCCCACGAAAGATCGAATAAAAAAAAAAAATCCCTTCCACCAGTGCACCAATTCCTCATGACTGCAACAGAGTGTCACCCTTACTTATGTGCCTAAGTCCTGGAGTGGGACTTGAACCCATAATCTTCCTGCCTCAGAGGCAAGATTGCGAAGTGAGCCATGACTGAATAATGAGAGGAGATAAGGCACACCGGAAGGAAAGAAATGGGAGCAGGTTAGGCCACATAGCCCCTTGAAACTGCTCTGCCATTCATTAAGACTATGGCCGATCTTCAGCTTCAACATTTTCCTGGTGCTGTCCCCATATTCACTGGATGAGTGATCCAGGGGCCCAGGCTAATGCTCTGGGGACATGGGTTCAAATCTCACCACAGCAGCTGGTGGAATTTAAATTCAATTAATAAATCTAGAGCTGAAAGCTAGTCTCAGTAATGGTGACCATGAAACAATAATTGATTGTTGTAAAAACCCATCTAATTCACTAATGTCCTTTAGGGAAGGAAATCTGCCGTCCTTACCTGGTCTGGCCTACATGTAACTCCAGACGCATAGCAATGTGATTCTTAACTACTCTCTGAAATACGTAACAAGCCACTCAGCTCAAGAATGATTGGGATGGGTAGCAAATGATGGCCTTGCTTGCGAGGCCCACATCTCATGAAATAATAAATAAATAAACCCTTGATTCCCTTAGTATCCAAAAATGTATCCATCTAGGTCTTGAATATAGTCAACAACTAAACATTCACAGCCCACTGGGATAGAGAATTCCAAAGATTAAGAAACCTCAGAGTGTAGAAACTGCTCCTCATCTCAATCCTAATGGCCAACCCCTTCTACTGAGACCAATATTCATAGTTCCAGACTCTCCAGCCAGTAGAAACAGCCTCTGATCACCTACCCTGTCAAACCCTCCAAGAACATTGTATGCTTCAATGAGACCACCTCTCATTCTTCAAAGCTCTAGGGAACAATGGCTCATTCTACTCAAGAGAGGTCTGACGGACAGGATTAACAGTCACGCAAGTGAAGGAGGAAAATGAGAGAATGAAGGGAAGGATTATGGAGAGAAAAAAATGGAAGTGACAAAGGAGACGAAAGTGCCTATACGACATGAGGGAATGGGAAGGGTGTTAGCCTGTTAATTTGTTTGCATGCTTATTAGTTCACAGCTGAAAGATTAACTCTTCTGCTCTTCCCACAAATGCTGCTTGATGTATTTAGGAACTTCCTATTTATCTTCCAGTACTAGTGGCCCCTAATGGGAAGCAGTTGAGTTCTGTCGTATTCCATCCAAAGGGAATCACTGGGAAGGAATTTTACACTTGACATATGAAACGGTGAGGGGATGAGAATGCTTTGATAGGCATGGACTAAGGAACTTCTAAGTTGATGGGTTCTAGACATAAGTTGCTCATAAGCCATCCACTTAGTAACACACAATACAATATATTTCCTTACTGGGACAATGGAGAGTCAAGTCAAGGAAATGAAGCATTTTAGTTTCTCTGACTAAAGTCATATTCAGCTCTTTGCCAATACTATCTGTTTCATTTGAGATTTTCCAAATTCCCAGAGGGAGATTAAATCTATAGCCTCCCCTCTAATTACTTATTCTTCATCCTGACTGATGTCCTTTAAAGTGGCCATGACAGGGAAGAATGCTGTATAGTAAAGGGCATTAAGTAACTCTCCAAACAGGAGCCTGAGCATCAAAACCACGCAGCAGTCAATGTGAAATTGAAAACGAACCCTAACCAATGCCGTGTGGAACTGATACGACGTAAGCATGCTACCGTCCACACTCAGCCCTGGTTCAGCTGTATGCTCATCTCCGAATTAAAAGTTTGGAAGTGCAAGTCTCACAGCAGACATTCAAGCAGAAAAATCTAGGCTGATGTTCCAGTGCAGTGCTGGGGGAGCTCTGAACTGTTAGAGGTGCTGTCTTTCAGATGTAAAGTAAAACTGAGGCCTCCATCTCCTCTGATAGACATACAAGATCCTGTTGTGCTGTTTTGAAGAAAAGCGGGGAGTTGTCCCCAGCATCCTGGCCAACATTTGTCCCTCAATAAACATTGTTAAAAACAGATGATCTTGTTATTTATCAGTTTGCTATGTGTGGGACATTGCTGTGGACAAATTGGCTCCTTTCTCACATTACAAAAGTGACAACAGTTCAAAAATACTTCATTGACTCTAAAACACTTTGGCTTATTGAAAAAGAAGTGACATAAATGCAAATATTTCTTTCTCCTCCCTACATTTTACATTGAAACATGTACCTCCTACTCTAATCAATCCTGACCCTTAACGTTTAAATTGAAGATAGCCTCACCTTCATCAGTCTTCCCTATGCTCCTAGAGCGGACAAAGCTCTCATAACCCAAGCTTGGCTTCAATTGATTAGGACTTACTCATGGAATCATAGAATGAGAAACTACAGAAAGATGACATTCAGCCCATCATGCTGATAGTTTTTGAACTATCCTTTGAATCATTGAAATAGTTATATCATTTACTCTTTTATCCTATTGTGATGGCTTGGCACCTCACCTAGCACTTTCAACAAAACAAAATTTCCATATATTGTTGGAAAATCACAAGTAGGACTTTATTTGTAAAACCCCTTCTAATTTAAAAATAAATTCATTCATGGAATGTGGGCACCGCTGGTTAGGCCAGCATGCATTGCCCATCCCTAATTGCCCTTGAGAAGGTGGTGGTGAGCTGCCTTCTTCAACCACTGCAGTCCATGTGGTGTAGGTACACCCGCAGTGCAGTTAGGGAGGCAGTTCCAGGATTTTGACCCAGTGACAGTGAAGGAACGGTGATATTTTTCCAAGTCAGGTTGGTGAGTGACTTGGAGGGGAACTTCCAGGTGGTGGTGTTCCCATCTATCTGCTGCCCTTGTCCTTCTAGATACTAGTGGTCATGGGTTTGGAAGGTGCTGTCTAAGGAGGATTGGCAACTCCCATTGTATGGAATTACATTGAGCCTAACTGCTTCCCAAGGCAATTTCCTTCAACTAAATATTGCTATTTTTTCCATCTCTGTAATAAACTCCATTCCCTCGTCACTGCTTCCATCTTTCTTCCGGAAAACTGTCTGTAGTTGAAGCAAAATGTTCATAACCTTGGTACAATATTTGACCCTGAGGTGAGCTCCCAATGAGATATTTGTGGTATCTCTAAGATCGCCTAGTTCTGCCTCTGTACCATCATCCAACTCTGCCCCAGCCTCAGTTTGACTGCTGCTGAAAGCCTCATCCTACCTCTGGATATGACTATTCCAGAGCACCCCTGGACATCCTCCCACATTCTACACTATGTAATCTTGAAGGTCATTCAAAACTCTGCTGCCCATCTCCTTACTCAATCATACCAAGTCCAGTTCACCCATCTCCCTTGTGCTTGTTGACCTACACTGGCTCCTGGGAGACTAGCTTTATATTCCAGGTTATTAATTGAATTCTAATTCCACCAGCTGCCATGGTGGGATTTGAACCGGTGTCCCCAGAGCATTAGCCTGGGACCCTGGATTGCTAGTCTAGCAACATTATCATTATGCTACCATTTGCCCTAATATCTTCTTATGTGGCTCAATGTCAAACTTTGTTTGGCAATGCTCCTATGAAGCGCTATGGGATATTTTACTACTTTAAAGGCACTATATAAATGCAACTTTTGTTGTTGTTGTTGGGATGACCAATCAAGAACCAGCCTTGGAAAACCTGGCTATATAATGCCCTCTAAACAAAGTTATAGAGCTATATCTAAAATTTACTGGAGGATTTACTGAAGGAACAGCTCTGATAGCTGGGTATATTTGCCATTACATTGATGGTGCTCAAAATTTTTTCAATCAGAATCTTTCCCATGCAGGAAGAAACAATCATACCGTTCATTCCCATTTTACAGAATCTAAGTGGACCAAACCCTTTCCCATTCACTGCCATGGTATAGAATTCCAATGGAACAAACTTGCTGAAATTCCAATGAATCAAAATTCTTTTCATTTATTTCCATCTTATAGAAATTCACTGGATGAAACCCCTTCCTATTCCCTGACAATTGTGGAGTTATTGGGTAAAGTCAAACATACGGAACTCCTAATCCAAGCGTAAACTTGACAGCTTTCCGCTATGAAATAAGTCAGGTGGATGCCACCTACGGCAGTCCCACATCAACCTGAAGCTTCTCCTCATTACCAGTTTTTATTTTCTCTGAAGTGTTTTCCTGTGTTTTTGTAACATGTATAATTTAATAAATGCAATGACGCTAACATACTCTATTTCAAAATGTTTCTGCAAAACCCGTCTTGCCAATTTTCCAGTTTCTTTTGGAAACTCAGGGGAACTCTAAGAGAATTCTGGTGGGATCTCCAAATTAAACACAGCAAGTAGGCATCTCTATAAATGTAGACACTGAATAGAAAATTGTGGATAGGGTGGACATCATGGACATAAGTAAAGCTTTAGAATTTATGCATGCAAATACAAATTAGATAGATTCCATTCATAGGCTAACATTTTAGCACACAGTTGTTTGAGACAATGGAGGCTGGTTAGCTCAGTTAGCTAGTCAGTGTGCGATTCAGGGTAATTTCAACAGTGTGGGTTTGATTCCTGAGGTAGACTTGGGATTTATTTTTAAAATCTATATCCGTTCACAGGATGTGGGCATCACTGGCTAGGCTAGCATTTATTGCCCATCCCTAATTGCCCTTGAGAAGTTGGTGGTGTGCCACCTTCTTGAACCCCTGCAGTCCATGTGGTGTAGGTACACCCACAGTGATGTTAGGAAGGGAGTTCCAGGATTTTGGGCCAGTGACAGTGAAGGAACAGCGATATATTTCCAAGTCAGGATGGTGTGTGGCTAGGAGGGGAACTTGCAGGTGGTGGTGTTCCCATGTGTCTGCTGCCCTTGTCCCTCTAGGTGGTAGAGGTCATGTCCTGCCTCCTCACTTTGTTCTGAGAGTTGAAGGCAATGGCAAACCACCACTGGAAAAAAAAAGGAAATGGCTTAGGATGAAGCATCAGCAGACGCAAGGGCCTGCCTTTGGGAAGAGCACACATATAACATATGTACTGTGTTTGTGAGAAACAGGTTATTTTGGATCTATGGTTCCCAAAATTCTCCACTACTTGAATTTTTGTTGCTTCATTTCTGAGTCTGTCATAACTGAGAGACTGATTGTCACAGTCAGTCAAAAACTCCATTATTATTGTATCATGTGACTACCAGGATGGTAAATTGCAAACTAGAGGGACCTTGATTTTTGTTTTGTCTGCCAATTCCAAGCTCTTGTGTTAAAAACACCATACAAATGCAAATAGTGGCGTAGAGGAATATGAAACATATAAATGAAAATTATTTCATAGGAGAAAAAAATGAGAGAGAGATGTTCCTTGGACAATGACCTTGTAATGATTACTTTGAAGCAGTATTGGAACAAAACCTCTTGGGGATGTGGCACAGAGCTCAGAAATTAGAAACTTAATAACAAGCACAAAATCTGGGTGGTCTAAATCTAGTTTCTAGTAAACTCAAAACAAGTTTAAAAAATTGATGAAATAGCATTTTAAAAAATCTGAACTTCACTGTCGGAGGTCTCAGGATGACTGCTGTACAAAAGAAAAGACAGAATATGTATTTATATAGCATCTTTCACAACCTCAAGATGTGTCCGAGTGTTTTACAGCCAATAAAGCATTGAATAAAATAATACATTAGGGGCCCTTTGCCTAGGCTGAGTTGGATGGAACAGAGCACATAAAGCTTCAGGCTTTGTTTACCTGACAAAGGAGTGTTTGATGTTGACATTGCATGCTAACAACAGGAACTTGTTCCATTCCCCCCTGCAATGACATCCATCAACCTTCTTTAGTTCTCTGAATGAAGGAAGGTCCAGCACAATCTCCACCATGGGTAGGGCAAGGAGGAAGGTCCCAAATCCACCTCTGCCAGACAAGAGATCAAATCCCCTGCTATTAGCACCAATCTGATCCACACCACCATCTGGCCAAGTGAACCAACCAGCTGCCCCACCCCAAGGAGTCCAAGTTGCTGTGGACACACACACCCCCCACACTTATACATGCATTTGTAGTGATAGTGAGGGTAGAGACTCCAATTTATTTGCATCATACAGTTGAGCAAGAATCTCTCCTGTTCTTACCACCTGCCATTGGCATACATTGAAAGGATTTGCAGAGTGATACTTAACCTGTTTTGGCTACATTATGAACACACCTCCCTTTGGGCATCAAGTCCTAGAGTGGGACTTGAACCCAGAGCTTCTGGCTCAGAGGGAGGGACACTACCCACTATACCACAAAACCTCTTTCTGTTGTTTTAGTAAGCACGAATATTCAACCACAAACAGTAAGAAGGTAACTGCGGAAAATTACATGATGCGATCTTACACTTTATCCAACTTGTAGTATTGTAAAGCTGTCACCTGGCTTTTCAACTCTACTCATTGCCTATCAATTATAATAATAACAACATAGTTTTATAATAACAATGAACAACTATAATTACTATGTACTGGTGTTAATCAAGACTGTAATTGCTAAGTTATTAGAGTTTAATTACAAAATTATTAAACCGTAGAACGGCTTTGGAGTTTAGAGCTACTCAGCACACTCTTAATGGCTTGGATAAGTTGGAATGTGTGCTATGTGGAGAATTCTCAAGAAGGAGCAAACTGCCTCTATTGCATGAGGTAGTGTTTTAATGGCTCTATATGATAATGCCATTCTATCTACACTAAGATATAAAAGAAATGTGAAAAGGTTTCAGACTTCGTCAGAAATTATCTGTGCAAGCCTTGGTCAAGTGGTAGTAATTGGAAGATCAGGGGCTTGAATCCCACTCCAGCATCTCAGATAGCATAAGGTAAACTGGTATACACTGTGCAATGCTGCATCATGAGCTTAGGAACCAAGGCTTCCTCTGATCACTACGATGCAGTATCCAAACCTGTTGTATACAAATTTACTGCTACGCCACCCTATATTTTAATCCCCTTTTTTTTGTGTAAACCCTTGTTGCCCAAGAGTTGATAACCATGACATCACGATGGATCAAGGCCCCCAAGAACTGAGCCAGTACAGGAATTGAACCCACACTATTAGCATTATTCTGCACCAGACTCTAACCATCTAATTAACTGAGCTAAGTGGCCCCCACATCAACCTTGCACATCAAAAATACTTCATTAGCCATAAAAAAGTTTTAAGCTGTCCTGAAATTGTGAAAGACACTAGATATTCCATTTGTCTGCATAGGAGCGATCACTGAGGCATACGTGAGCTGTACAGTATTAGGAAGGAGTGAATCATCCTCTTTTAACCTGGTCTGTAATGTGTACGTACAATAGCTGACATGAAAATGCAGATGAACTACACACTACCAGATGGTAACTAATTGACTCCTTTAGCTAGTGTGCACTGCCCATGTACAGGAGCAAACACTGAGATGTACAGTACCAGATGGGAGTGAAGATATTCCTTTTCCCTTGTGAGTACCATACACGGACAAGAGCAGAGAATGAAGCACTCGCAAGCTTTTCAGTAACCTACCAGAGATGATTATGGCCTTTTACCAGTAAGTGATGCAGCTTTTAGCCTATGACTGGTCAACCTGATTTACATGTTCCACCATCTGCTGATAACACTATGGGGCCATCCCCTTAACCTTCTGTTGTTAATTGAAAAAAATTGTCTTATGTCCAATTAGCACATCCTGTTGCTTTCAGCATTGCTGTGCAAAATGATTTAATTTTATATATACACATATAGATAGAGGGGCACAGTGGTATAGTGGATATGTTACTAGGCTAGTAACCCAGAAGCCTGGAATAATAATCCAGGGACGTGATTTCCAATCTCACCAAGGCAACTGGGGAATTTAAATTCAACTACTTGAATAAAATCTGGAATAATTGGTCATTAAAATTTTGAAACCCATCTGGTCTATTAATGCCCGTTAGGAAAGGAACTTTGCTGCCCTTACCTTGTCTGGCCTACATGTGAATCCAGACCCACAGCATTGTGGTTGACTCTTAAATGCCCTCTGAAATGGCCCAGCAAACAACACATGGGGTTAAGTAAATAACCTGCAGTGAAAACAGACCTGTACCATGCCTGTGGCAACATATTATTAGGCACGATGTCATTGGGTCGTGCTCCCAATGTCATCACGCCTAATAATACTTGTCAGTTGCCGAACAATCAGCACTCTCTTCTCATACAGTACAAATTGTTGTTTTCCTCTTATATCGATATTCTTACGAAGTGTCCTGATGAGTGCAAGACGAAAAGTTTTGACATGTCTCTTTTTTCTGCAACACTCAAAAAGCTTGACACCATCCAAGGCAAAGCAGCCTATTTGATTGGCACCCCATTCACAAACATTCACTCCCTCCACCACCAACGCACAATCACAGCAGTTTGTACCATCTACAAGATGCGCTGTAGGAACTCACCAAGTCTTCTTAGGCAGCACCTTTCAAGTCCATGACCGCTATCAACTAGAAAGACAAGGGCAGCAGACTAATGGGACCACCACCACCTGGAAATTCCCGTCTAACCATCACTCACCATCCTGACTTGGAAATATATTGCCGTTCCTTCACAGTCGCTGGGTCAAAACCCTGGAGTTCAGACCCACCTGAGTTCAGAGCCAGGGCAATGGTATGCAGGTCAGAGGGCATACACATGATTGCGTCTGAAATCCAGTGGGTTTACCCCTCCAGGACAGATGCTAGTCTGTCCATGGAGGAAGCTTGGCGCTCCAAAGCGTGGATGATCGCAACGTACATGGCCTGGATGGACACCTCCACAGTCTGGGCCAAAGCACGCAAACCCTCTGGTCTGTCTGCCAAACCTCCACGCACCTTGCACTGGACATCCAGCATCTGCCGCCTCTCAGACAACTCGAGAGGCTCATCATCTAACTCGGCCTCAATCTCTGGATCACCTCAGGCACTCCTTCGATTACCCAAGGCCTGCTCCATCCCACTCTCCGGCAGCTGCATGTGTGAATGCGCAGTGCCCTCACCAGATTGTGCTTGCTCTCGTCTCGCCATGCTAATCCCTGCCGAGGTGCCAGCCTCTGCGCTGGTGTTGGGTGCAGGGAGAGGATCTGACGCTGCACCCTTCGAGGCTTCCTCTTCCTCCTCAGAGGCCGGTGTCAGTCCCTCAGGGCTGGTGGGGTTAACAGAAGAAGGTTCACCTGTGGGAGACACACACAAGAAAGGGTGTTAATTGGCATTTCACAGTCTTCATGAAGTCTGCAAGGTTACAATATTCAACACCATTAGTAACATGTGGATTATGAGATGTGACACCTTGTAACCATTAAACCACATTTGTAGCAAACTCACAAGTTTTCTACCAGAAAGATTTGTGGCCTTTGAATGTATAAGCCACACACGTATTATTCATGTAACCGTGCCAGGCCTCAGTCACCTTCCTGCTAGCCCTCTCCCCCCTCTGCCTCAGATCTGAATAAAGCCCCTTGCAATCTCACCAGCTCCAGGTCTCCCTCCAGTCTCACTTCTGCCAGTGGAGTGGCCTCATTCCGTGGAGGGCAGCAACAGGACCTTCTCCTCGGGTGGCATGAGGGTTGCCAGGCCAGGCACGCCACCTCCAGGACAGTTTCTCTCCCGGGCATTGTGGGCTCAGTAAGGTGTCACATTGCAATGATGAATGACGATTATTCTCAGGTACCTTCATTTCAGAACACGCCCCGAGCCATGTGAGGAATGTACACTCGGCACAATGGCTGGCAGCCATTACCCTGTGTACCTTCCTCAAGCCTGAGGCCTTCTCCACCCCACCCCATCCAATTCCTATAGGTGCTCAATTTTTGGATCTTAGCATCATGTGGATGATCTGTGTCCACTGGCAAAACCACTTAACTCAAAACATCTGCAGGATTTTATACGTTTTCCAGAGTAATAATACTTACCTCAGACAATGCCTGATAATCTTGCTGAAAAAATAAACACTTCCTCCTTAGAGGCTTTGACTCTTAGAAAATCCCTAGGTCGCCTGACGCTGTCGTGTGCCAGGTGCCCCTTTAAATGAGTGGCCGTGAACTCCTTCCAGGTCACTGCCAACGATTACAGCTATCAGACAGCCTGACCTCTATCTCCGATTGGTCAGGCGAATGACAACCCAGCGATGTCATAGGCTTACCACCTGCTCTGCCGCCCTTAGTTGGGTTATTGCTATTTTATATGGCGTGCTGGGATGCCAGGGGGGCGGAAGCTGGCAATCCACCGACTCCCTGGTGCAAGTTCCACCCACTGAAATGCACCATATTATTCAGCCCATTTCCTTCAAGAAGGTAGTTCACCACCACTTTCTCAAGGCTAATTAAGGGTGGATGATAAATCTCGGATTGCCAGTGACGCCCACATCCTGTGAGTGAATAAAAACAATCAATATTTTAAATTGTATCTCTGGTTCAACACTTTGAATGATTGCCTCATTGTTTTATTTAGATTTGTTTCAGCATCGAGATGTTTTGGCTTTGAAACAGGGTGTACATTTCATTGTCACCAAAATTAGCTTTGTGTACTTTTGCTGGGGAGGAGGTCTTGTCGAGCAGAGGGTAGAGTTGCTGCCTCTGGGCCAGAGGCTCCGGGTTTGAGTCCTACCCCAGGACTTGATGGCCAAGGAAGATGCGTTCATAGCGTGGTCATCAAGTAGCCCTAGCAAAACTGGAGTCGATAGGAATCAGGGGGAAAACTCCCCGCTGGCTGGAGTCATACCTAGCACTAAAGAAGATGGCTGTGGTTGTTGAAGGTCAGTCATCTCAGCTCCAGAATATCACTGCATGAGTTCCTCAGGGTAGTGTCCTGGCCCAAACATCTTCAGCTACTTCATCAATGACCTTTCTTCCATCATAAGGTCAGAAGTGGGGATGTTCGCTGATGATTGCACAATATTCAGCACCATTTACGACTCCTCAGATACTGAAGCAGTCCATGTCCAAATGCAGCAAGACCCGGACAATATCCAGGCTTGGGCAAGTAGGGATAGGCAATAAATGCTGGCCTAGCCAGTGAAGCCCACATCCTGTGAATGGGTTTTAAAAAAAGCAGGTTGAGTAACAACCTGCAAATCCTTCCAGCACACGCCAAAGGCAGGCGGTAAGAGTGGAAGAGATTCCATGTGATGGAAAGAATGTTGGAGCCTCTACCATCACCATCCATAGCTCCAGACTACAACATGCATGTAAAAGTGCATGTTGCCACAGTAACTCAGAGTACTGAGTGAACTGTAACACACACACACACACTGTTGAAGGGAGAACAGTAGGGCACCAGTTCAGCAAATTCCTAACCTGAGTTGTGCTTCCCCAGAATGTAGGTTTCTGGCTCCTAGCCTTAAGTTACTGTTTGCTTCAGTTTTTAAGATATGGCCAGCATTTATTGCTCATCCTTAGTTGATGTTGAGAAGGTGTCCTCTGCTGGCTTCTTAACACACTCTTGTCCTTGTGGCTTTAGTTCCGGAATTCCAAGGTTGTAACCCAAAAACAATGAAGAAACAACAGCATACATCCAAGACAGGATGATGCAAGTTGGGGGTTAACTTGCAGATGGTGGTGTTCCCACATATCTGCTGCCCTTGTCCTTCTAGCTGGTAGAGGTCAACTGGTTGGATGGTGCTGTTTGGGGAAGCCTTGGGCAATTGCTACAGTGCTTCCTGTGGACAGTACACACTGCAGCCACAGTGTGCTGATGATGGAGGAAGTGAATGTTTAATGACGTTCAGGGCGCTTCTCTCTCAAGTTTTCTGTTTCCTTTCCTCTCTGGCACACCCCTCTCTTTTTCCACAGTTTTCTCTATACAACAATAAAAAATAAACCCCACCGCTCCCTCCCTTCCGGCTGTAGCCCTGTAATATTTATTAACATGATGTTTCAAAATGGTTCATTGGTCAGGCCAATATTTATTAGGGTAATGTGTTTCATCTCAGTTGTTGACCACTTGGACATGCTGTAATGAGCAACTGTATCCAGAATTTAATTTCAACACGGCTCCAGGCACTTTAAGGTCTTTGAAGAACACTTTTTGTGTTCCATGTAAGAATAGCATCAGTTAGAATAAAGCACAATCTGTCCTGCATTACTTCCTGTACCTGCTGCGGTAATGATTGTAGCAATGGTGAAAGGTAATTTGCATGATGTACTCTACCGTGTCAGGAGCCGTCACCACTGGTAGTAACTTCAAGGGTGGGTGGTTTTGTAGAAGCTGGGTCTCGGCCCAATACATGGCGCAGTGTGACCTTTCATAGTAATGTGGAGGAGCAGCACCAAGATGTGGGAAACTGCAGGTTTAAGCTGCCTGAGAAGCAATGAGGCCCAATGGATATAATTCATCTTCCTTCATTGTCCTGTTGCTGAGCTACCATTGATTTGTCATATTAAAGCACAGTTGTTGAAAAATATTATGTTCCTCTTTGGGTGGCGGTGCCCCTTAGGGGCCTCTAGCTCCCAGGACGGGCACAAGAGATTGTGCAAAAACTACACCAGCTATCCACTGAAGGGAGAAATACTTGCATTAAAGTATAACACCTTTCATAACCTCAGGACTTCCCAAAACCCCTTTGAAGCATTGTGAGAATTGTAATGTAGGAAACACGGGGACAATTTGCACATAAAAAACTCCCAAAAATAACAAAGTGTTAATGACGAGACAATTTTTTTTGGTGATGTTGACAGAGGGATAAATATTGGTCAGGAGGCAGGGAGATCTTCATCCTCGAAATAGTGTTGTGTCTTTTGCATCTACCTGAGGGAGCAGATTGGGTTTCAATTACATATCTAAACCAAAGGACCATCAGTACTGTACTGTTGTATCAACTGAGATTATGTGCTCAAATCTCTGGAATGGGGTCTGCACTTTCTGACTTGGAGGTATGCACTGAGCCTCAGCCTACAAATGTAGGGTGGGCTACCTCTATCTGGAGAGGCGCAAGTGCAAGTCCTAGTGGGTGGTCTCATGCAGCTGGCCTGCTGAATATGACCTCCATATGCATGGGACCTCCCCTTTTTAACATATCGGAGAATTCCCATTGGAAAACCCATTAATGCCAGTAATAGTGCTGGGGCAAAATGCATTATATCCATGACACCAAAGGCTCATGAGAAACCAATTGTGGGCAGGAACAATATGAAGGGACTCATTAAAAATGGCTGCAAGTACCCTTTTCATAAGAACATACATACAAATATACGAACAAGGAGCAGGAGTAGGCCATTCAGTCCCTCATTCTACTACTCCCCCATCCAATAAGATCATGGCTGATCTGATTGTCGCCCTTGTGATCTCAACTCCACTTTCCTGCCTACCCCCAGTACCTGTTGACTTCCTTGTTAGTCAAGAATCTATTTAACTCTGCCTTAAAAATATTCAATGCCACTGCCTCCACCACTCTCTGGAGAAGAGTTACACAAACTCACAACGTTAAATGGGAGATCTCTTATTTTTCAACTGTCTCTCCCACAAGGGGAAACATCCTTTCAGCATCCACCCTGCCAAGTCCCCTCAGAAGTTTATGTTTCAATAAGATCACCGCGCATTCTTCTGAATGTCAGCGGATACAGGCCTATTGTCCAACCTTTCCTCATAAGATAAGCCCCTCATCCCAGGAATCAGCATACTGAACCTTCTCTGAACTGCTTCTAATACAGTTAATATCCTCTCTTCAATAAGGAAACCAAACTTGCACACAGTACTCTAGATCTGGTCTCACCAATGCCCTGTATGAGCAGAATATTCCTACTTTTACATTCCATTCTCCTTGCAATAAAATACAACATTCCATTTGCCTTCCTAATCACTTGCTGCACCTACATATAAACTTTGTCTGATTCAGATACCAGGACAGCCTCTGTACCTCAGAGTTTGGCAATCTCTCTCCATTTAAATAATATTCTGCTTTTCTATTCTTCATGCCTAAATGGACAAGTTCACATTTTCCTGCATTATCCTCCATCTGCCAAATTTTTGCCCACTCACTTAATCTATCCATATCCCTTTGTAGACTCCTTATATCCTCTTCACAACTTGCATTCTTATCTATCTTTGTATCATCAGCGAATTTGGCAACTATACATTTGGTCCCGTCATCCAAGTCATTGATATAGATTGTAAACAGTTGAGGCCCCAGCATTAATCCTTGTGACACTCCATTGGTTACATCTTACCAACCTGAAAATGACCCATTTATCCCTACTCTCTGTTTCCTGTTAGCTAACCAATCCTCTATCCATGCTAAGATGTTATCACCTACACCATGAACTCTTATTTTGTGTAGTAACCTTTGATGTGGTACTTTATCAAATGCCTTCTGGAAATCTAAGTACACCATGCTCATGAGTTCCTCTTTATCCACGTTGCTTGTTACTTCCTCAAAGAACTCCAATAAATTAGTCAAACATAATTTCCCTTTCACAAAACCATGTTGATTCTGCCTGATTGCATTGAGATTTCCTAACTCCCCTGGTATAACCTCCTTAATAATAGATTCCAGCATTTTCCCAATTATAGAGGTTAAGCTAACTGGCCTGTAGTTTTCTATTTTCTGTCTCCCTCCTTTCTTGAATAGAGGAGTTACACTCATTATTTTCCAATATGATGGGACCTTTCCAGGATCTAGGGAATTTTGGAAGATTACAACCAATGCATCTACTATCTCAGCAGCTATTTCTTTTTACACCCTAAAATGAAGTCCATCAGGACCTGAGGACTTGACAGCTTTTAGTCCTAATAGTTTTCTCTGCACCTTTTCCCTGATGATTGGAATTATTTTAAGTTCCCCTTTCCCTTTCACCCCTTGATTCACAAATATTTCTGGTATGCCATTTGCATCCTACACAGTGAAGACAGATGCAAAATATCTGTTCAATTCATCTGCCATTTCCTTATTTTCCGTTATTAATTCCCAAGACTCTCTCTCTAGAAGGCAAATGCTCACTTTATTTACTCTTTTCCTTTTTAAATAGCTGTAGAAACTCTTATTATCTGTTTTTATATTTCTAGCTTGCTTTCTCTAATACTCTAATTTCTCCCTTCTTATTATCCTTTTAGTTATTATTTGCTTTTGTTATATTCTGTCCAATCTTCTGACCAGTCATTAATCTTTGTGGAATTGTATGCTTTTCCTTTCAATTTGATATGATCTTTAAATTCCTTAGTTAGCCACGGATGGTGCCTCCTTCCCCTAGACTCTTCCTTTCTCACTGGAACGTATCTTTGCTGAGTGTTATAAAATGAGTCCTTAAATACCTGCCATTGCATCTCTACTGACCTATCCCTTATCCTAATTTTCCAGTTCACTTTAACCAGCTGTCTTTATACCCTCATAATTGCCCTTACTTAAGTTTAAAAATTTAGTCTTAGACCCACTCTTCTCTTCCTCAAACAGAATGCGAAATTTAATCATATTATAATCACTGCTATCTAGGGGCACCTTCACTGTGAGGTCAATAATTAATCCTGTCTCATTGCATATTACCATGTTGCCAGAGATCACCGGTAATGGTTATTGACTTAGTACACAGAGGAGAAGAGTCAATTCCCTCTTAACTCTAAATTCGCTTTATTCACGTCATTAATCATCTACATATAGCTTATACGTCTGGTTAAATATAGACATGCAGTTTACAGCAGGTTATACAGTTTTATACCCAAAACTAGGATCTAAACGCACACCCATTAAGTTTTTCTGACACTCCCTGAGTGGTCACAGAATATAAAAGCTAATACCCGAAAAGGAGAGCTGATGCTGGCCAGGCGTTCCGTTCTCTCTCTCTTGCATCTCTACGTTGCTGACGTAGGTTCTTCCGCTTCTGCGATGGAGTCTCACTGCCCCATGCCCGAAATCCTCTCAGTATTATACTGAATCGTATCTCTTCAAGCTGTGCTGTCTCTCTTCCCGTTGGTTTAGGCCTGCTTGCCTGATCTGTGGCATCTTCTCCATTGGCTCTGTTCCAAGACTTGCAATATCACCTCGTTCCCCCTTTTCTAAATAAGGACTCATCACATTTCCTTTGTCTTCAAGACAGTCAGCTACTTCAGAACTGGTTCTAGCCAGTTCAGACCTTGAGCTCAGGGTTCAAAAGTTGCTCAAGTCAGGGAGCTCAGGTTACTTCAGGTCAAAAGTTGCTTTTGCCTGTGTCGGCAATTCAGCTGCAGCCCCTGGCCAACAACCATTCATATCCTATGATGTCTCAGACACCACCATCGCCATCCCTGGGTATGTCCTGTCCCACCAGCAGGACAAACCCATCAGAGGTGGTGGCACAGTGGCATACAGTCAGGAGGGAGTTGCCCTGGGAGTCTTTAACATAGACTCTGGACCCCATGAAGTCTCATGGCATCAGGTCAAACATGGGTAAGGAAGCCTCCCGCTGATTACACCGACTGCCACCCCTCCTGCCCCCTCAGCTAGTGAATCAGTGCTCTTCCATGTTGAACAGCACTTGGAGGAAGCTCTCAGGTTTGTAAAGGCGCAAAATGTATTCTGGGTGGGGGACTTCAATGTTCATCACCAAGAGTAACTCGGTAGCACCACTACTGACCAAGCTGGCCGAGTCCTAAAGGACATAACTGTTGACTGGGTCTGCGGCAGATGGTGAGGGAACCAACGAGAGGGAGAAGGCTACTTGACCTCGTCCTCACCAATCTACCTGTTGCAGATACATCTGTCTATGACAGTATTGATAGGAGTGACTACCCTACAGTCCTTGTGGAAATGAGCCTCTATCTTCACATTGAGGACTCGAAACGTTAACTGATTTCTTCTCCGCCGATGCTGCCAGACTTGCTGAGTTTTTCCAGGTAATTCTGTTTTTGTTTTACCCTCCATCATGTTCTGTAGTATTACCACCATGCTAAATGGGACAAATTTTGAACAGATCAAGCAATTCAAAACTGGGCACCCATGAGGCCCTGTGGGCCATCGTCATCAGCAGCAGCAGAATTGAATACAACCTCAATCTGTAACCTCATGGCCTGGCATATCCCTCACTCTACCATTACCATCAAGCCAGGAATCAACCCTAGTTCAATGATGAGTGCAGGAGGGCATGCTAGGAGCAGCACCTGGCACATTTAAAATTTGGTGTCAACCTGGTGAAGCTACAACACAGGGCTACTTGCATGCCAAACAATGGAAGCAACATGCGGTAGACAGAGCTAAGCGATCCCACAACCAACAAATCAGATCTAAGCTCTGCAGTCCTGCCACATCCACTTGTGAATGGTGGTGAAAAATTAAACAACTAACAGGAGGAGGAGGAACCACAAATGTTCACATACTCAATGATGGTGGAGCCTAGCGCATCAATGCAAAAGACAAGGCTGAAGCATTTGTAACAATCTTCAGCAAGAAGTGCCGAGTGGATGATCCATCTCAGCCTCCTCCTGAGGTGCCCCGCATCACAGGTGCTAGTCTTCAGCCAATTTGATTCACTCTACTGAATATCAAGAAACAGCTGAAGGCACTGGATACTGCAAAGGCTATAGGCCCTGACAATATTCCAGCAATAGTACTGAAGACTTGTGCTCCAGAACTAACCACGCACTTAGCCAAGCTGTTCAGTACAGCTACAACACTGGCATCTACCCAGCTATGGGAAATTTCCTGGGTATGTCCTGTAAACAAAAAGCAGGACAAATCCAACCCGGCCAATTACTGCCCCATCAGTCTGTTCTCGATCATCAATAAAGTGATGGAAAGTGTTGCTCTCTGTGCTATCAATTGGCACTTAATCAGCAATATCCTGCACCCTGATGCTTAGTTTGGGTCCTGCCAGGGCCACTCACCTCCTGACCTCATTACAGCCTTGATTTAAACATGGACAAAGGAGCTGAACTCAAGAGGTGAGGTGAGAGTGACTGCCCTTGACATTAAGGGCAGTATTTGACCGAGTGTAGCATCAAGGAGTCCTAGCAAAACTGGAGTCAATGGGAATCAGGAGGAAAACTCTCCACTGATTGGAATCATACCTAGCACAAAGGAAGATGGTTGTGGTTGTTAACGGTCAATCATCTCAGTCCCAGGACATCACTGCATGAGTTCCTCAGGGTATTGTCCTGGGCCCAACTATCTTCAGCTGCTTCATCAATGACCTTCCTTCCGTCATAAGGTCAGAGGTGGGGATTTTCGCTGATGATTGCACGATGGTCAGCACCATTCGCAACTCCTCAGATACTGAAGCAGTCCATGTCCAAATGCAGCAAGACCTGGACAATATTCAGGTTTGGGATTATAAGTTGCAAGTAACATTCATGCCACACAAATGCCAGGCAATGACCATCAACAACAGGAGAGAAAGTAACTATCTTCCCTTGACATTCAATGGCATTATCATTGCTGAATCTCCCAGTATCCAACTTCCTTGGGGTTACCATTGACCAGAAACTGAACTGGGCAAGCCATATAAATATTGTGGCTATAAGAGTAGTCAGAGGCTGGGAACTCCTCTGCGAGTAACTTATCTCCTGACTTTCCGAAGCTGGTCCATCTACAAGGCACAAGTCAGGAATGTGGAGGATGAGTGCATCTTCAACAACACTCAAGAAGCTCGACATCATTCAGGAAAAAGCAGCCTGCATGATTGACATCCCATCCACCACCTTAAATATTCAGTCTCTCCACCACCAATGCATTGTGGCAGCAGTGTGTACCACCAACAAGGTGCACTGAAGGAACTCACCAAGGCTCCTTCAACAGCACCTTCCAAACCCACGACCTCTACCACCTAGATGCACGAGGGCAACAGATGCATGGGAACACCACCACCTGCAAGTTCCCCTTCAAGCTACACACCGTCCTGACTTGGAAATGTATCACTGTCCTTCCAGTGTTGCTGGAGCAAAATCTGGAACTCGCTTCCAAGCAGCACAGTGGTGTATGTACACCATGTAGGCTGCAGCAGTTGAAGAAGGCGGCTCATCACCACCCTCTCATTGGCAATTGGGGATGGGCAATAAATGCTGGCCTAGCCAGCGATGCCCACATCCTGTGAATGAATAAAAAGAAACATATCCAGAATACCCTGCTCTCTGGCTGGCTGCTCTGTGAAACTGTCCCAGGAACACTTTATGAACTCATCTTGCATGCTACCTTTGCCAATATGATTTGTGACGTAACACTATGATTTTCCTCAGAATATGGCCAGTCCACTGACGGATCCCCCTAGCTCTTTTAAACTGGTCTACCCTCTCCACTCCACTACCAAACTCAAAGTTAAGGTAACTACATATGTAAACAGCAGCTCCTCCCTTACTGCAGAAAATTCCCCTCACTGACTAAATCCCCAAGCTCACTGTCTGTGATTAGCTGCACTCAGTGACCAGCTGCTGTCTTCATGCTTGCTTCCTCTGTGCGCTTAGCAAGTCCACCTCTATTTATACTCGCCGTGGCTGCCAGCATATGTACAGGTGCCTGGCAACACTGACTGCCCATTCCAATTGGGGATAATTTATGTTTGGCCATATTGAAGTTTCAATTGTCATCGTAGTCAATAATTAAGTCCAATCACACCAACACCAACCTGCATACACAAGCACTTTCTATGTTGAATCACTTGACAGCGAAGTCTGGCAGATGATCGCCCACCACAGTTGAGGTGATCAAAATTATGAGGCGTTCAGGGCATGAGGGCTGTCAATCAGAGGACATAAATTTATGATAATTGCCAAAAAAAAACCAGAACAGAGGTGAGGAGAACTTTTATTTTAAAACAACAAGGTATTATGACCTGGAATATACTGCCTGGAAAAGTACTGGAAGCAGGTTCAATAGTAACTTACAAAGAGAATTGCTTAAACGCTTGAAAAGGAGAAATTTGCAGGGCTATGTGTATGAGTTTTGGATAATGGGATAATTAGATAGTTCCAAGAACCAGCAAGGGCACAATGGGCCAAGTGGCCTTTTTCTATGCCATATGATTTTGTGACCTTTGATTAGTTAGTGAACATAATAGTAAGGAACATTAAATGATACAAGGAACAAGTGAAATGATACAATAGGCTCTTGCAATTCTGTAACTGCATCTGAACTCATATATATTTAATTCAGACTACCCTGTGCTGACACACTTGTGGATGACTATATCTGCATATGAAGATAAGGACGGAAATAGCCGTACCTAATTCCCTGCCTTCCTTCCATTTTCCTCCATAGCCAAAATGTCATGTTCACTTATAAAAATTTGTTCCATTTCTATTGTTTCGATCCCTATAGAAACCAATAACTTTAGACAAGAGATTTGAATTCTCGATGACCGACTTAAAGAAATTGCACCAGATCTCAAGTTTTAAGATTTTTACTGTTATCAAACAGACTAAAATCAAAATCGACTAAATGTTACTTCGTAGGCAACTAGTCCTCTCAACTACAGAAAAGATAACCCTTATTAATGTCTTAACACAACCGATAATCCCATGCCGCATATATACTTTACAGCATGCCTGCTCTGGGATTGCAGCCTTTTCAGGAAACAGTCTAAAGTCAGTCCCAGCTTCCAACAGGTTCCACTAACTTCATCTATTTTCACCAAGTTGCCATGTCCAGGGTTTCTACAAGATCCCCTCTCTCTCAGTCTTCTGAGAATTCCTGAACCAACTTTCAGCAGCATGGCCCACTCCAGTCATTTCTTCTCCCGGCCTCGCCAGGGCAAATCTTCCAGTGTCCCTAAATTGCTGTGAGTCCCGACTCTTTGCCCAGTGGACACAAATTCTGCCTGGTAGCTAACAGAGAAACAGCTTTTCCCTTCTCCAGGCCCAGCAGCTACTATGCGCTCACTCGTTCTCTCTCTGTGTTCCTGCTCAAAGTCTCTGGGACAGAAGGTCTGCAATTGCATATTCAGGAATTAAACCTGGCATGTGCATTTCAACAACACATGATGTAGGTCCCCATTCCACACGGTAACCAAGCCACACAGGCTTCTTGTCGGGCAGAACTCATAACAGATCACATGACTCTCTTCATTACTCCATTTTACCTTAAAATTAAAGAGGTGGTTGAAGACATAACCATCGTACAAGACTGCATTCGTGACATTATGGTCTTCTATTTACTTAACCGCTCCAATAAAGAATGCCCTTGATTCAATCTCTAATCTGTATTCAGAAAACTGACTTCAGCCCAGGATACTACAACAAGCCTCAGTCACCTGCATTGATTGCAGGATGGGGGGAGTTAATACTAGTTTTCCACTCTTCATCCGGAACCCCTGCTGAAAAGGGCAAGTTACTCACATCAAGCTCAACTTGTTGCCTTACAACTGAATTATATCCCAACATATGCCCCATTTTCATCACTCTGTCACTGGAGTCCGTGCTTTCAGTTACCTGAGCACTGAGCTCCAACATTCCACCCATGAACTTCACCTCCACCTCTTTGTTCTCCTCTCTCTCTCCTCCTTTATGGTCCTCCTTAAAATGAACACCTTTGACAAAGGCTTTGGTCATATCTCATGCTGTCTCCTTATGTGACTCATCAAACTGTTTGGTAATGTTCCTATGAATTTCCTTGAAATGTTTAATGATGGTAAAGGCTCTATGGCCAGAATTTTTCCCTCATCAGGTGGGCTCGGTGGGAGCAGGCGGGGGGTGGTCGGGAAGCCAACTGCCGCATGCAATTGGCTCCGCACCGCGATTTCACACGGACGGGCCAATTAAGGCCTGCCCTGCGTGGATTGCCAACAACAGCGCTGAGCGCTACCTGTGCGAGTGGGGGGAGGAGGGAGAGTCAGGTGTAGCGTGCAGTTTGTACACGCGTGTAAAAGCATGCTTCAATCTCCCAGAGGCATGGAGCTGCCTCAGAGAGATTGAAGCACTTCTTAAAAAAATTAATCAAGACAGTAAAAAAAAAATTTTTAATGTCCCCTCATGTGACTCCTGAGATGGGACATGTTTTTAATTCCGAAACAAGGTTTTTGTTTAATGGTTATTTGCTTTAGGAAACCTCATCCCGCTCGTGGATGAGGTTTCCTAAAAAAATGTAAAGGCCGCTTGGCCTTTTCGCCTGCCCGCCAGCTGTAAGATTGGATGGGTAACGTTTATTTGATTTTAATTAGCTTGTTAATGGCTTTAATAGGCCTTTCAATTATTGGCGGGCACGCAGCCAACTCCGGCGTGCACCCGACAAACGAAGTATCGCTTCAGTGCAAGATGGCGTCAGGACGCACGCCCGACGTCATCGCGCGTCATATTACGCTTGGGTGTGTCGAATGCGCGCCCGCCCGCCAAATGTAAAATTCTGCCCTATATCAATGCGAGTTGTTGCTGTTATTGTTTCAACTTGTACTTGACGAATGGCCGCTTGGGTCAGGTAGCGGAGGTGGGGTTACCAACTCTGATTGCATGTATTCCTGGAGGTTTCATCACATGATCTCCCAACTCCAACTGCCCCACCCCCACACTCCCACCAATGGTCATCTAGCAGATCCATCCTTGAGGCTCACTCCCTACCAATTGGATGACTCTAACTTTTAATCAAACAGTCTATTTTTCCATCTCCAATATTTTTACAAGTAATAAATGAAGTGTTCAAAGAAAAGGAAAACAAAAAAAACTTGGCACAATCTTTTCAATTTCTCTCCCGGGGTTTTGCTCGTAACAATGAATGGACGAGTTAACTTTAATTCAGAGAGACTTCAGGACCATCCTGGATGGTTAGCAGCCTGAAGCAGAGGTCTATGTGATGGCTGGAACCCAGGAAAAGGAGAGTAGATCAGGGCCATGAGGTGAAATTAGTGGTAGTAGTTAGAACATTATTTGTAAGGCAGTAATTTAAGGAATACCAATATTGAGTAGTGATTTTGAAGATAGGCCTGTGTCAAAATATAAACTTTTTCTTTGATTGTTGATAATTGTTGTAGTTTTTTTTTCACTCCGATCTCATGACCACATGTTATTACAATCTGTGTAACTGCCAACGTTCAAATCAGCTCAAATGTTCAGTCTGCTGAATAATATTTTCCACAATTTCCATTAAATCCAGCTCTTTTCAGGGTTGCGTGCTTGCATTCCATTCCCTCATGTCCACAGGTAGCCTCACAAAGTGAGTTATTGAGTTTTGGGTTATGTCTGTATGAATCTAATATGGGGAAGATAGGAAAGGTAATCATTGGCAGAGAATGAGGGACAGACTCCAATCTGGGCTCCATTAAGCTTCAGAGATTCAAATAAATTGTGTTCTATCTTCTCTTTTCTATCTTAGCTGTGCTTCAAGTGACAATTTCTCTGGGGAAAGTGGAACTCAGTGTGGGCGAGTCCAAGTTTTTCACCTGTACAGGTAAGCTCGAAGCTGACCATTTGTTATTGAGCAATTCTGTTGCTGTTTTGGATCCCCGCTCAGGTAGGCCAAACTTTTTAAGTTTTATAACCTTTATTCTCCTCCCCCTTGAAGTTGTTCTATTGGTTCTTAACAAAAATGTACCAGTGACCATGACGATGATTGGTAAACGAAACAAAGGGTTCTTTACTGAAGAATTGGGGAGACAGAGGCATAGTAGTAATGTCAGAGGCCCAGTCATGGGTTCAAATCCCACCAGAGCAGCTGGTGGAATTTAAAATTCAATTAATCATCTGGAATTGAAAGCTAGTCTCAGTAATGGTGACCATAAAGCTATCATTGATTGTTGTTTTAAAAAAACGCCCTTTCGGGAAGGAAATCTGCTGTCCTTACCTGGTCGGGCCTACATGTGACTCCAGGCCTACAGCAATGTGGTGGACTCTGCAAGTGGCCTTGCAAGCCATGCAGCTCAAAGGCAATTACGGATTGGCCACAAATACTGGCCTTGCCAGCGGCACCCACATCCTATAAAAGGATAGGAAAAAAGGAATAATATGATTCCTTGAGAGCTCCTCATCTATGTGTCGTATGACTCCCTGTGGTGATGTATTCAGCAGAATGCGAATCAGTGTGTTGCACTACAAAGCAATGCCTTGAATCAAATAAATACATCTGTACAACTATTTGTAGTTGTACAAATTATAACTACAAATTGTGGTTGTGTAACTGAGGGATGGTGTGGCTGTTGCAGATGTGCCTCTTCCTCCAATATGAACACCGTATGTCTGTGCTCCCACACAGCCCTTCATGCATAGCTACACCTCCCCAAAACATTGGCCTGAATTTTGCGCTCATCAGATGCGCGCGATAGGCGGGCCCGGGAGTGGAGAGAAAACCGTTCCCCGACTGCGATCGGCGCCCAACCCCATTTTCACACTGGTTGGCCAATTGAGAGCCAGCCAACTTGAAACGCACCTTGAGAAAGGCTCAGCTGCTGCCGGTGGGGACGGGAAGAGCGCGGGATGACGATGTTGCCACTGCGGGTGCTGGTGAGCACTTCCACTCAGCTCCCTCAAGGCAAGACAGCTGCCTCAGGGAGCTGCAGACCTCCACAGAATAAAAGGAAACACTAAAATGCTGCAAAAAATGTCCATGCAGCTCAACCAAGCACCTGAATTTAAAAAAACCTCATTTAAAGCACCTCATTAAAAAAAGAACAGTCCCCAGATATTTCTTTTTATCTTAAATCCTAATGGAGATTTCACCCGCTCTCGGATGAGTTTTTGTCAAAAATGTAACGCCCACTTGGTCGATTGGCCCGTCCGGGCCATGGAAAATCACCGACAATTAGGCTGTTAATGAACAAGCTACTAACTCGTCCTGCTTGCTACCCTTAATGTCCCCATTAGCACATTCATTAGCTAATATCACCACCGTCAACGACTCATTGTCCTTTTGTCTGTGACATTTTTGGCAATCTCTTCTTTGCCTCCACCTATCACTGGCCCTCTATCCAGCTCTACCTGTCCCAACCCCCTCAACCAGCTTATATTTCCCCTCATTTCTCTATTTCCTTAGTTCTGATGAAGAGTCATATGGACTCGAAACGTTAACTGTGTTCCTCTCCGCCGATGCTGCCAGACCTGCTGAGTTTTTCCAGGTATTTTTGTTTTTGTTTCAGATTTCCAGCACCCGCAGTTTTTTTGTTTTTATCTTAATTTCCCACTTAAATGTCAGTGGGCGCTCTTCCGACTTTTGCGTGTGCCCGCTGAGCGAAATAGCGCATCCATGCCCGATGACGTCGGGACGCTTGCCCGACATCATCTCGCGCAATTCCATGCCTGTTCCAGTTTGGTCAGGCCCGCGCCCGCTCACGAGACGCAATATTCTGGCCGTTATGACAAAGCCTGGTATCAAGAGTCATTCCACTTCTCACTCGTGTCTTTAATTGTTTAACTACTCTTTTTGCAAGCTGCACCATTTTTTTAAGAACTGTTTACTCTCACCTGTCCTTGGCTGTACAGCTTAGTTCAAAGGTTAAGAAGGAGAACAATGTTCCCTACGTTGCAACAGTGCCTACCTTTCAGACACACTTCATCAGCTGCAAAGTGCCTTGAGATGCCCCATACGAATGCCCCATATGAAAAGCGCTACGTAAATGCAAGTCTTTCTTTCATTTTAACATTGTTGTAAGGGTGGCTGAGTTGCCACTATTGATAGAGTTGATCTGCAGACACTTCTTGGGTTTATTAAGTTTATTTTATATATTTTTTTTTATTTATTAAGTAATAAACATTAAATTTATTTACAAGGTACTCAGCAGCAACTACACATGTGCTTTCAACTCCAACCCTATCTCAATGCACTAACTCCTGAGGCAGCGTGCGCTACTCTCCTATTGGTTACTACAGATCATGTGATCTTTCTTGACACGCATTATTCTTAAAGGTACATTGCACACTAAATAAAGCCATAATTACTATAAACGTGCAACTCCATTGTAGACCTCGACTGCTGGTGGTGCTGCTTTGAAACAAGCTGCCCCCATGGTCGTGGGAATGTGGGGACATATCCACACACCAACCCACCTAGTTATACTCCTCTGCGCGGCCCCCCCATGCAATGCATCGTATGGGGCCAAACACATAGGGAAGAATTTTCTGTCCGGTGTGCGGGAGCGGGCTCTGGACGCCGGCGTGTAAAATGATGCATGGTGACGTCAGGCGTGTGTCCCGACACCGCCGCGCGTCATTCTGATCTTTCGCTCGGCGGGCCCGCACTGGAGTCGGCTGCGTGCCCGCCAAACTGTCAAAGACCTGTCAAGGCCATTAATAAATGAATTAACCAATTTGACAGGGCTGCCCGTCCAACCTTAAGGTTGACAGGCAGGGGCAAAGAGCCCAGGCGGCCTTGGCATTTTTCATGAAACCTCATCCACGGGCGGGATGAGGTTTTATGAAGAGTTTATTAATAAATATTAATAAACATTGTTTAAACATTTGATAAACATGTCCCAGCTCACGTGACGGTGTCACATGAGGAGACCCGCGTAAATGATTTTTAGCCTTTTTTATTTTGAAGTTTGAAATTGAACTTAATCTCCCTGAGCTCCGTGCCTCAGTGAGATTTCTGCGCTCTTTTGAGCACATGTGCGAAAGTGCACAGACCCTGACTCAGCGTCCTCCCCCCTGCCTGCACAGTTAGCGCTGAGCGCTACCGGACGCACGCCACGCTGGGCAGGCCTTAATTGGACCACCCACGTAAAATGGTGGCGTGCAGCCGATCACAGGTGGCGATCGGCTCCACGCCCGCCTACGCCCGCTCCTGACCGGCCCACCCGACGGGGAGAAAATTCTCCCCATAAGCTGAAGACCTTCCACGTGTAACCATATTAAGAACTTCAACATTGAAATTGTTTCTGTGACTTCCAGAAAAAATCTGGTTGATCTGCTGATAACTGTGTACTCTTTGGCACTTTGCATTTGATCTGTACCTATCGATGAGATTGGTTCCCTATATACCTTTTATGGCTAGTTTGGCTTTAGCCAATAGTTTAAAAGTGAAAAGAAACATAAGTTTATCTCACTAACAAGTGGAAATGAATGCTGATGATTAAGGAATTTATTGCATTTGTTTCGCATTCCTCATTCTGTTGTTTTTGGAGAGATTTTAACGTAGATTAATGTGCTCCTCAAAATGGCAGGCAAAAGTGTGGCAGACAAGTGTTGAATATTCAGCCATTAATATCAGTAACAGTCACACCTGCCCTTTATTTGATTATATTTGTCTGTGTTATGATCACATGACTTCCTTTCAAAAACTGTTTGTTCAGCCAACTCCACAAGAACAGATGAACTGCTCATCGATCTCATTGTTGTTTGTGGAACATTGCTGTCTGCAAATTGTCTACCTGTGAAGTTCAAAACTTCAAAGTGTTTTGAAGTTAAAACACTTCAAAAATTATCTGTTGGCTGTGCAGTATTTTGGGACATCATAAGTGTATAAAAGGTACTGAACAAACGCATAGTTTCCAATGGACTGTTAACTGTAGCGATTCTACAGATGCTACATTGAACCAAGGAACTGTCAGAGAGAAAGAAGAAAGACTTGCACTTATGTAACACCTTTCACTATTCAGGACACCCTCAAGAACTTTAATGTCAATTATGTACCTTTTAAAGAGTAGTCACTGTCATAATGGAGGAAACATAGTTGTTAACCTGTTGCACAGCAACATTCCACAAACAGCAATGTGAAAATGACCAGGTAATCGATTTTACTGATTTTGTTTGGGGATGAATATGTTGTCCAGGACACCCGGGAAAACTCAGAAGCAGAACACACAGGAAACACTCAGCAGGTCTGGCGGCGTCTGTGGAGCGAGAAGCAGAGCTCATGTCTCAAATGTCTCTTCAGAACATGGGGAGAAGCCCTCTGGTTTTCTTTGGGATGGTGCCATGTGATGTTTTATGTCCACTTTAGAGGGGAAACGGTTTGATGTCTCATCCAAAAGATGAAGCCTTCAGTAGCGCAGCACTCTCTCAGTGGGAGTGACAACCTGGATTGTGTGCTTGAGGCTCTAGAATTGGGATTAAACTCACAAACTTACGGCTCAGAGACAAGATTGCTGTCGCTACGTCATGGCTGACCTACAGGCTACTCAGATGAGCATTGGAGATAATGTGGCACTCTGGAAAGAAGACAAACATTTCTCCCAGCACCCTGATCCACGTTCTCTCAAAACCAATAGCACAAAAAGCTAATTAATCATCTATCTTGAGCTGGATTTTACACCCCCACTGGCAGGTTTGGAAGTGAAGGAGCACGTAAAATCGAGCAGATAGCCTTCTCGCTATCTACCCACCTGCCCACTCCAAACTGTCTGAAATGTTATGGGGCACGACGTTAGGCGGTCCACCCACCCTTTATCCTGTTAAGGCCCTTAACTGACCAATTAATGGCCTCATTCCCACTGCCATCAGTATTTTACCACTAGTGGGGGGAGGCCCACGCCATGCAATAAGTCCGGGCCGCTTTAGCTGCTCAGGCTGGTGTCAGGCAATGGGGGGGACCTCTTTTGCAGGTCCCCTGTGCCCACCAGAGGTGCTCCCCTCCAAGATCGTCCCTCTCCCCCCACCCCCACATTGGGGGTGGCCTCTTGAACTCAGCCCCCCCCTTCCCCCCCCCCCCCCAACACCTCAGTCTCACTGGTATACCTGTCCCCAGACTTACCCGGGCTCCTCAGACTGCCTGCAGTCCCAACAGTTGCCACCACTCCAGGCTGGCGCTGTTGGGATTACAGAGCTGCCAGCTATCCGATTGGCTGGCAGCTCTCAATAAGGCAGGGCTTCCTCCCGAGATGGGAAGGAAGACTTGCTTAAACCAAATAACGTGGCCCCCAGCATTAAATTGTTGTGGGACAGCCATCAGGATTATGGGTGGGCTCCCTCCTGAGTTTTTAGCCAAAAATGGGTGGGGACCAGGGTGCCCAGTAAAATCTAGTCCCTCACTGTCAATGGCGGAATATTGCAGTGTACAGTGTAACTGCCCCATTTACTTACATAACAGTCGTGGCACTTCTACAGTGTCTCATTGTAAAAAGTGCTTTGAAATGTTTCAGCAGCATATGAAGGTGCTGCGGAATAGTTATGTAGACGGTTGAACAACCAGAGTGGACATCAGGAAATTGGGTTTGTCATAAATAAATTTCCACCAAGAAACATTAATCCCAATTGCAATATCTTTGCAGGACAAAACACTGGCGCATACACATGGATTTTGAGTGCCCAACAGAACTGGTTTATTCTGGTTTGCTTGTATACAGATATACAGACACAAATGGCCATAAGAGGGTGCTTTTATATCAATATGCTCTTTTTCCATGTGAAGACCTGTGCCAGCAGCATCAATTTATAAAATCTACTCCACTATAGTTGCTAGGATTTTAGCTGACCCTGTATTAGGGGGAGAGAGTGGCATAGTGGTAATGTCACAGGGCTCATAATCCTGTAAAACCAGGCTAGTGTCCTGGGAATAAGGGTTCAAATCCCACTGTCATAGCTGATGGAACTTGAATTCAAGTAATAACCTGGAATTCGAAAGCTAATCTCAGTAATGGTGCACATGAAACCATTGTCAATTGTTGTGAAAACCCAGCTAGTTCCCTAATGTCCCTTTAGGGGAGGAAATCTGCCATCCTTATCTGGTCTGGCCTACATGTGACTCCAGACCCACAGCAATGTGGTTGACTCTTAACTACCCTCTGCAATGGCCTGGCACAAGGGGAATTATGGATGGGGAACAAATGCTGGCCTTGCCAGTGATGCTCACACCCCAAGGAAAATAAATATTGGCCTGCTGTCATTATATTATGGATCATTACTCTTTCTACAATGTGCGATTGTTTAATAGAACAGCTCAAGGGGAACTAAGGAAAAACTGCTTCCACTGGTTTGAGGATCAGTAATAGAGGACACACATTTAAGGAAATTATCGAACGAACCAGAGGTGAGATGATGGAAAAAGCATTAGACAGCGATTTCTAAGGATCTTTTATCTACTGCCTGAATGAGTAGTGGAAGCATATTGAGTCGTAACTTTCAAAAAAGGCATTGGATAAATACTTGAAGAGGAAAAGGTACAGAGCAGGGGGAATGAAACTAAGTGGATAGCTCTTTCAAAGAATTGGCAAAGGTATGATGGGCTGAATGGCCTCCTTCTGTGCTATATCATTCTATGCAGTGAAAACTCCAACCACTGCAACACCAGTGCTATGTACCATGAGCAGAAAATCTCAATGACGGATATGCCTGGAGAATCGTTCCATAAAACGAATGTTTAGGAGCGTTTTCAAGGCACTGAGCCACCTCTGCCGATATTTTCTCTTAACTCTGTAGGTGTGCGGCCATGCAGCTTTGGGAATGTGTTGCACAGGGAACTGACAGGCCATGCACAAGGAACGCTTCTGTTAAGATGCGCGTATATAGGGCCAAACATCATTCTTAAAGGGACCGTGCAGTGCAACATGCCAGCTGTGCACAGCAAGCAGAAATTAGAGGGAAGATTGGCCTCAACTGTCTGTGTTTCACCAGTGGCCCACCTCTGCTCTTTAGATATATTACCAGCCATTGCATAATCATTGTAATATCTGGAGCTGGAACAACAGAATTTTAAGTTTAAGGGGGAATATTTCCCTCCATGGATTATGATGTAAATGCACAGTCTGATGTGGGGGCCAGGAAACCGTCAGGTGCCAAGTTATTTTTAATTTATTCTCAGGATGTGGGACTCACACACAAAGCCCAGCCCTAGTTGTATTGTCCAGCCATTGTATGTGGGGGCAGTTAAGAGTCAGTCGTGTTGGTGTGGGACTGGAGTCACATTTAGGCCAGACCAAGTGAGGGCAGCATGTTTTCTTCCCCAAAGGATATTAGGGAACCAGGTGGGCTTTTATGATAATCTAACAGCTTCCTAAGTTATTTTTACTGACACCAGTCATCTTATTTCTTTAAATTGAATTCAAATTCTCAAACAGCCAGGGTGAAGTGTGAACTTATATTCTCAGGATAATTGGTCTGCAATACTAGTCCAAAAGACTACCATTCAGTTCCCCTACACTGAAGCAGTCCCGAATTGGTGGATTACAGCCTATACTCAGCAGCTGTAGGTGTGAGTGAGCTTGGAGAAGAGCGATGGAAAGCCAGACAGTGCTCTCACACCTGTAACCTATCCACTGATTCCTGTCATAGTCTGTACATGGGCAGATAGTGGGTGAGGATAGGGTTGGGATGGACAATGTTCTCTCCGACATTGAATAGCTTGCCAACAGTCCAGGCTCACATCTGGAGAAGATCCATTTGGAGTATTAGTGGTTAACCATTGTGGAACAATACCCTGGCATGCATCAGCAGCTTTGGGTGCACAGAGGAGGAGATAATTGGGAATGAAAGTCTAACCTCTACCGAATCACCATCACCATCGCTACTCCCCCATAAAAATATTACTCCAGACACTGTGGAGGCTTGATAGACCCTGGAGACATTTGGAACAAGATCCAACATAATATATTGCAGATGGTACTATGATAAGGTACAATTTCTGGTTCTGAAGAAGCACAATGCCCAATTTAGGGAGATCTTGCACACTGTCGCAGATCTAATTTGCTATTCCAATTCCATCACACCAATCAGTACATGAAAAAAAAATACTTATGAGTGTCTTGGAATCATAGATTGCATTACCTGACACTGGTTTATTAAATTGCCCCATTGTCATGAGGCAATGCCCCTTTGTTTTTGAAAATATGATTTTTCAATTTTCAACTGACTGGAAATTTTGCAATTTGAACTTAGACAGAGAAAACTGCTTAAAAATGCAAAGCCACATTCCAAGGTGAAGGTGAGAAACAAATAAATCACCCTTAGGGGAGTGTGAGGAGAGAGACATTTCCTATAATCCAGACACCCATCAAAACTCATAACTGTGTAAGGAAGAGACACTAAAAATGCCAAGTGCTGGATATTGAAACAATGGCTGCCATGGGCAGACACACCCAAAAACCACTTGGCAATACACAATGGGTGAAGTATTTCAAGGAAGTATTAACCAGCCGTTAGAGAGAGATTGCAAGTGACACAGGCGGCATCAAAGAAGTTTTCAGCAGAAGAAAAAGGTTGAAGGCTGCTTCTCTCCCTCTATCTCTCTTGGAATAAGTGTGTCACCTGGCTTGAGAAGCCAACTCTACCAGAGACCTGCCAGCGAACCAAGACCTCATAATAATTGCAACATCTTCAATATCTGACCACATCCAAGAAACCAGCTAACCCAAATCGGCTGCAGTATTCAAAATCCACGCCACAAGGACAACCAAAGGACACTTAACCGTATTTTTTGTTTTACCTTTTTTTTTACTTAGACTCAAACTCCCCTTATTTCTGATACCTGTGTGTGTGCATACACGTGTGTGTGTGTGTGTGCATGCATGTGTATGTGCATGTGTGCATGCGTGTGTGTGTGTGCACGTATGTGTACGCATGTGTGCATTTGTGCTTGTGCGTGCATGGGTGTGCGTGTGTGTGTTTGTGCATGTGTGCATGTGTGTGTGTGTGTGTGCGTATGCGTGTGCGTGTGTGCTTGTGTGTGCATGGGTGTGCGTGCGTGGGTGTGTGTGTGTGTATGTGCGTGTGTATGCATGTGTTGTGTGGGCTGAATGCTTGACGTCATATTTTTATTATTTTTCTCGGGGTCAGTGGTCAAGAAATTTGCTCCATCTCTGACTAAAAAAAAACCTTGTTTAATTGGCTCCTTAGTGATCCTGTTGATCAAATCCACTCGCTTCAACACATCGTTGCATGGGACACTCCTAGTAGATAGCTCTGCATTGTCAAGACGGCTGGGAACCCAATCAGGGAAGGTTTCTGTCACAGCTCATTCAAATAAATACAAGCCAATATCAAACCTCAAGTGTTTCATTGCATTAAATCATTGAAATGTTGATGATAAATAGTTAAATACTTCCTGATTTGGAAAAAGCATATCTTCATGAAAAACAAACTTTAACCCTTGCTGTGACCAAATGAGGAGGTTGAATAGAGGGGAGCCAATTCACCCCTTCTCAACTGATCATAACCCCACTTGCAATTCAAGGATTAACACATGAATTTCAAAATTTGCCGAGCAATACCAAGCTTAGAGGGGCAAACAGTGAGGATGATAAAAACTGCCTGCAAAATGATGTGGATCATCTAGTAGAATGGGCAGGCAGTGGCAAATGAAATTTAGTACAGAGAAGTGTGAAGTGATGTACTTTGGCAGAAAGGATAGGGAGATCGGGAGAAGTAATATAGACTTAATGGCACAGTTCTGAAGAGTGCAAGATCAGAAAGCCTTGGGGAATGCGTGTGCATCTATCTTTGAAGTGGCAGGACATAATGTGAGAGTGATCAGCAGAACATATGCGATAAAAGCAAAACATTGTGGATGCTGGAGATCTGAAATAACAGCAGAAAGCGCTGGGAAGAGTCAGCAGGTCTGGCAGCATCTGTGGAGAGAGAAACAGAGTTAACGTTTCGTTAAATAAATTGGAAAAGCTGGGGTTGTTCTCCTTGGAGCAAAGGAGATTAAGGGGAGATTTGATAGTGGTGTACGAGATTATGACAGGCTTGGAAAAGGTGGACAGGAAAAGATTGTTCTCATCAGCTGATAGAACAAGGACTAGGGCACACGGATTTAAGGTTTTGGGCAACAGATGCAGGGGGAATGTCAGGAAGAACTTTTTTAAGCAGCGAGTTGTAATGATTTGGAACTTGGGGCCCACGAGAGTGGTGGAAGCGAAGCCAATCAATGATTTCAAAAGGAAATTAGGCGGTCACTTGAAAGAATTGAAACTATAGGGATCGAGTGGGTGAGTGAGATTGACTGGATCGCTGCATGGAGAGCTGGCATGGACTCGATGAGCAGAATGGCCTCCTCCTGTGCTGTAAACAACACTAAGGGCTGCATTGTACACGCCCCTGCCCGGCATGCTTGTGGTGGGAGGGGGAAGGGGGTGGGTGGGGGGTGATGAGCTGTTGTGGAGTGGGTTGGCTCCACACTGACTTTTCTTCCATCCACCCCCCAACGTCCTGATATTCTGCCCTATGACTTTATGACGCGCTTAGGACCTGTTGAGGTTCTGAACTTCATTGTCCTAGTTCAAAGATGTATTATTGTGTGCGCTGCCCGAAGTTGGCACAAATGCTGTCGCTTGAAGCTTGGCTGGGATGGGAATTTTGGGGAGTATTAGGGTGAAAGGGTTGTCCTGGTGTCCAAGCCCTGTAATATGTGCCACATGCTCATTTGGATTGCAAAGGTTAATAATGTTGCAAACGATACAGCAGGGTTTCTGTAAGAGATTCAGTCATTTTTCCTCGCTCTCTCCTTAAGACAGTGACTGATGCTGGTGTGCATTCCCCATTGGTCACGTCGCACAGCTGACCATTATTCATGGGTGAGGGATTACTTGCAGTTTTGGGATGTGATTTGGTTGTGCTGGGGGTGTCACAGCTGAGTCTGATCATTACCCAATCACTGTGGCTGCTCATTTTCCATCTGGAACCCCTGGACAGTGGGGACACTGGGTGATTTTTTTCTCTTGCCCAGCCCAGAAATGTTAGAGAAAATCAAAGAATACCCTTTCGAACTGTCGATTCCAGACTAGCATTTTGCCTAGAAATCCCCCCCACAAATAGGCTGTCGCTCCTCAGCTTTTCGGCATGTGGCTCAGTTGGTAGCACTTTTGTCACAAAGGGCTGGGTTCAAGTCCTACTCTAGGGCTTATGTGCAAAAAAATAAAAGCTGACACTTCAAAGCATTACTGAGAGAGTGCTGCATTGTCAGAGGTGATGCCTTTCAGATCAGAGATTAAACTGAGGTGCTATCTGCCTGCTCGGGTGGATGTAAAAGATCCCATGGCACTATCCCTGGTATCCTGCTCAATATTTATCCCTCAATCAACATCGCTAAATCAGATTATCTGGCATTATAACATTGCTGTTTGTGGGAGCTTGCTGTGCACATATTGGCTGCCTGGTTTCCCATATTACAACAGTGACTACACTTCAAAGGTGCTTCATTGGGTGTAACGCGATTTGAGATTCAGTGGCTGTGTAAAACAATATATGGTCAGGATTTTACAGCCCCACTGCAGTGTGACTCCCCCCAGCAGACGCAAAGAGCCATTTCAATCTCCATTTAGTTCGGCAGGACCATAATATTCCACCAGGCTGGAGGGGCCGTAAAACCCTGGCCTATAAATTGTTACAGGCCGGAGGGGCGTTAATGTAAACAGGCCTGATTTGTCCTCTCACTGTAAACAGAAAGGTGTTTTGATTTTGACTCCTCTGCTTTATAAGCGTTGGCGTATTTTCCAACCCCTCAGTTTTGGTGTGATCTGATTTCTATTAATAACCCCACAACAAACTCGAGATAAACTCAGAGGGGGTATCTTATTCGTACACACTCAAACACGAGAGGAGGGGCACAATGTAGCCTTCTTTCTCACTCATACAATAAAAGAGGGGGAGATAGAGAAAGAATGATTTAAAGGACAAAGGCCACAAAATAAAGAATTTTTGTTTCACGTGAGCCCAGAGTCCAGAATCTAAGTCCAATGGTGTGTTCTTTCACAGAGGTCAGCAGGTTGAAGACTGATGCTGAATGATACACTTTTCCAGTAGACATGACTTCCACTATGGTATCGGCATGTAGTGATGAATTAGTCTTGTAGGCATTGGTGCAAAAGTTCAAATGTTCCATAGAAACAGTGTACAGATGAGTGCGGGGGGAGGGGACAGGTATTCCAACCTGGACAGAGCCCTTTTTCTGAGATGCTGCTTGCTAGATGGAAAACGGCAATACAGCAAGACATTGTTACAGGTTCCTCCAGCTAGGGGCTCATGTCATATGACTTCCACCTGTCCACTTTGGCTTTGACAAAGGATATATATTCCTTTGTCTGGAATCTTGAGATTGTTAACGTCCCAACCATTAAAACTTTCAAAGGAAGATGCAGGGTCCTTTGACCTAGCAGACTGATATTCTCCATTGGCCAGTCCTTTGTATAATTCCCTTTGAATTTAGTGTCTCTTCAGAGATATTGAGGTGTCAGCTTCTCGGATATTGCCAGAAGATTCTTTTGTGCAGGGTTACAGTCAGACATAGCTTCAGCCCTTTTAAAGTCTTCATCCAGTTTTTTTTTAATTGTAGGGAGTAGCCATGAAGCCATGAATTACATATATGTATATTTCAAAAAATATAGTGTAAGGTCTTAGCTCTATGACAAAATGTAAGTCTTTCTTTAGCATCATGAATAGGAACAATGAGCTGTTGACATTAGGATAGAGTTGATTAGGGAGAATACTGGTCAAAATGTCTAATCACCATTTGTTCATTGTAGTAACAAGGATCAACAGAAAGGCATTAATAAAATTACAGGTAACACCCTGTTTTTCACGCAACCTCGCTAATTAAAAGCCAGAAAGCTTGGTCACACATTTTGCATGTACTATAAACAAACTATCCTTGACAAGGCAAAGGGACACTAAGGATTATGCTATAATCTGGTTAAGGACTATTAACATTTAAAGAGAAATGCAAACACCGTATTTAACCAATAGAACTGTGCTACAAGATTTTACTTTTAAGTATATAGAATAATTAAACAAAACAAGCATTATTAACAAAATAATGTGGTTTATAACTACATATGTTATGCACTCAAGTTTACTTCTTACTTCCCCCAAGACACGCAATCAATCTTAAAGTTACTTACTTCTGTAGGGAGTATCCATAAGTACGCGACAGTCCTCTGGAGAATTCACCTCAACTCTAGCTATTCTCAGAGATAAAACTTCCCTTTACCCTCTCTTGACTGTGGATGCCTCAGCCACTTGTTCTGGTTACTTTTACAATGATTCCAAAATAATCTGCTTGTTGCTTTCTTTAGCACAAGACTCTGTTGAGGACCACTATAGATTCTTCCACTAATTTCAGATTAGGTAATCTTCCAGTTTCTGTTCTCTCACAAAATTCAAAGACCAAGCTTAATTTGTATTCCACATGGTCTATGATGAAGTTAGCTTTTTACTCTGCTCATGGTGTAAGTCTATCTAACTAACATTTACTTTGGCTGTCTTCTCTCAGTGAGCTTCAAACCACACAAGGTCCAAATGGTAACTAACTCTCTCAGCAAACATCCAGAAAAAATTAAAACAGGAAGCACCCTAAGCTCCACATCATCTCCATGACGATGTAGCATGCTCTGGGATGTCCTCAAACCAACCTTTAGATTATTTATCCTTCATTTACAATTTCTTCTTTGATCTGATTAAGTAAATGGGCTTTTCAACATTTCAGGGTTCACTGAATGCTGTTGAACCAATTTAGCTCTACCTCCAAAAACAAAATAAATCTCTCTGGAATGCCATTACTGCAAGGATTGCAGACATCGCATCTCCAGTTCTTTAGCTAAGTAAGCCCACTGCTGTTTGAGAACTCTATCTCTTCAACTCTGACTTCATTAAATAAACATTTTTAAGGGTCACTTTTTGAACTGCCATTTCTTGAGGTGTTCTGGCAATCTCCAGAGCCCAGCATTTTAATTACCTTACCTTTACAATTTTAATCTTCCCAGAACTAAAAATTACCTCTAAATTATTAACCTGAACCCTGAACTAGATATTCACAGCAATCAGATGAGCATCTCGAGACACTCAAAATTGCCTGGAGTGCCACAAATGCACAATGCAGAGAGCACAGAATCAGTGCAACAATGTCTCCAGTCTACACCCAGGAAAGCTCCACACCAATGTGGGATGGCCGGGAGAGGGAAGGACTTTCTGGCAATCTTTGCCTCTCAATCGGCAGCAGGAGAGAAACCGGTCCTTAGCAACAGCTTGAGATAGCTTGGCAACCATCAAGTGGAGGAAAAGGTTTTGCTGTTGTCTGCAAATTGAGGGAGGAGATGACACATCCCCCTGGTCCTTAGAATCTGTTAAGCACTTTCATTTATCATAGAATTTAGAGATTGTATAGACACCTTCTCACCTTAATTTTGAGCAAATTAACTTGGTCTTCAATGAACAGTTTAGAGACTGCCGATTAACACATCCACTAATTAGATTTATCAACTGCAATTTAAATAATACAATATCCTGTAATTTGCAATAGTATTTAATATGCTAATGGGTTGTTCAATGCATTTTAAGAAATGTGTAACTATCACTGCTCAACATTCAAAATAACTTAGCCCCAATTCCAACTTCAATTTCCACACTGATGAATCAAATCATCTCCCTTCAAGGTATTTTCGAATATAGCAACCTCTGGATGATGACATACAGATGGATGAGATCACAGAAGCCAGATACCATTATATCTGATGTCCAGTAGTCCTTCTGCAATGTCTTGCTGGCTGGTACCTCTGTAGGAGACCCATCGGGAAAAGGATGAGGTGCCAGTGGCCTACATCACAGATGTAACTGCACTCCAAAAGTGCCTCATTGGCTGTTTAACACTTCATCATGTCTTGAGGTCCTGAGAGGCACAGGGTGGGATTTTACAGCCCCTCCTGCTGAAGTCAATGGAGTTTTGATTGGCTCGCCGCATTTTACGGCCCCACGCCCACTGCGACGGGGGCTATAAAATTCTGCCCACTATATGAGCACTCCTTCTTTTCTTCCTTCCCCCCACCAACAAAAAAAAAGAGGTGGTGCATCTGTCACCAGGGCTATCTCTTCCTCTATGCAACACTCACCTTTCCCCAGCACAGCAGCATTCAGCGATGCAACGGGAAGTTTTCTTTGGGGGGCCTGTCATGATAGTGACAGCACAATGTAATGTTCTCTGTTGTTGCCCTGGGCTAATGCTGCCGACTTTCACAAGGACACAAGAATTAAGAGCTAGAGTAGGCCATTCGGCCCCCCCGAGCCTGCTTTGTCATTCGATAAGATCATGTCTGATCTGATTGTAGTCTCAACTCCACTTTCCTGTTTGCCCCCATAACCTTGTCGATCAAAAATCTGTCTAACTCAGCTTTGAATTTATTCAATGACCCCAGCCTTTACTGCTCCAGGGGGCAGAGAATTCCAAATATTAATGATCCCCTGAGAGAAACAAAATCTCCTCCTCTCACTTTAAGTAGGAGACCCTAATTTTTAAACTGTGCCCGCTAGTTCTAGGTTTCCCCTCAAGGGGACACATCCCCTCAGCATCTACCCTGTCAAGTTCCCCGCAGGATCTTATATGTCTCAATAAGATCACCTCTCATTCTTTTAAACTCCAATGGGTACGGACCAAACCTGCTCAACCTTTCTTCATTTTCACAGAATCGTTACAATGTAGAAGGAGGCCATTCAGCCCATCGTGTCTGCACTGACTCTTTGAACATTTTAACTTAGTGCCAATCTCCTACCTTTTCCCCATAACCCTGCACATTGTTTCTATTTAAATAATCATCCAATGCCCTCTTAAATGCCTCAATTGAACCTGCCTCCACCACACTTCCAAGCAGTGCATTCCAAACCCTAACTACTCGCTGTGTGAAAAAGTTTTCTCACCTCACATTTGCTTCTTTTGCAAAACACTTCAAAACTGTACCCTCTATCCAGCTCTTCTTGTCCCACCCCCCACCCCCTTAAACCAGCTTATATTTCACCCCTTTTCTATTTTGCCTTAGTTCTGTTGAAGAGTCATGAGGACTCGAAACATTAACTGTGCTCCTCTCCACAGATGCTGCCGGATCTGCTGAGTTTTTCCAGGTATTTTTGTTTTTGTTTTGCATTTCCAGCATCCGCAGTTTTTTGCTTTTATCTTAAAACTGTACCCTCTGGTTCTTGATCCATTTATGAGCAGGAACAGTTTCTCTCTATCTACTCTGTCCAGAGCCCTCATGATTTTGAAAACTTCTATCAAGTCTCCTCTTAGCCTTCTCCTCTCCAAGGGAATCAGTACCAACTTCTCCAAACTTTCCTTATAACTGAAGTGTCTCTTCCCCGGAACCATTCTTGTAAACCTTTTCTGCACTCTCTCCAATGCGTTCACATCCTTTCTATATTGTGTGACACCCAGAAATGTACAAAATACTCCAGCTGAGGTCTAACCAGCATCTTATATAAGTTCATCATAACCTCCCTGCCCTTGTATTCTATGCCCCTATTAATGAAGCCTAGAATACTGTATGCATTAGAAACAGCTCTCTCTACCTGTCCTGTCACCTTTAATGATTTATGTACATTTACACCCAGGTGTCTCTGCTCCTGCAGATCGTTTAGAATAATATCCTTTATTTTATACTGTTTCTTCATATTCTTTGTACCAAAGTGTATCACTTCACACTTCTCCACATTAAACTTCATCTGCCACTATCTGCCCATTCCACCAATGTGTCAATGTCCTTCTGAAGTTCTACACTGTCCTCCTCACAGTTTACATTTCTCCCAGGTTTTGTGTCGTCCGCAAACTTTAAAATTGTCCCCTGCACACCAAGATCTAGATGATTTATATATATCTAGAAAAGCAAGGGTCCCAATACCGACCCCTGGTGAACTCCATTGCAAACCTTCTTCCAGCCTGAAAAATACCCATTAACCATTACTCTCTGTTTCCTATATCTCAGCCAATTTTGTATCCACGTTGCTATTGTCCCCTTTATTCCATGACCTATATCTTTCCTCACAAGTCTGTTGTGTGGCATTGTATCGAATGCCTTTTGGAAGTTAGACACAATTTTCCTTTAACATTTTTCCATGTGACTATTAATTCTATCCCCAATAATTGTTTCTAGAAGTTTCACCACCACCAACGTTAAACTGATTGGTCTGTAATGTAATCCATTCAACCCAGGAATCAGTCGATTGAACCTTCTCTGAACTGCTTCTCATGTAATTATATCCTTTCTTAAGTAACGAGACCAAAACTGTACACGGTACTCCAGATGCAGTCTCCCCAAGGCCCTGTGCAGTTGTAGCAGCATTTCCCTACTTTTATATTCTATTTTCCTTGCAATAACAACAACATTCCATTTGCCTTCCTGGTCACTTGCTGTTTTTTGTCACTTTTCATGGTTCACTCTCATTAGAGACCCCCTCATTAGGCATTCACAAAGAGCCTCTTGTCCAGGCTGTGGAATCTTGCCATTAGCAGGGCCAGAAAATAGCAGGCAGCAGGCCTCTGAAAAGGGTTTCTGTTGTCACTTAAAGGGGCTGTTTCAGCTCGGAGAAGAATAAATGGTCAGAGGAATGCATTGGTTGCTTCCATTCCTTGATGCACATTGGAAGGAAAAGAATTAACCTTTGCTATCTTCCTCAACCTACTTGAATCTACATGGCAGCTTTAACTTGTAAAATGTCCCATAACGTTTTACAGGAGCATTAAATTTGACACTAAGCCACATAAGGAGAAACTTGGTCAAAAAGGGTAGGTTTGAGGAGCATCTTAAAGGAGAAAAATGGGGTAGAGAGACAGAGAGATTTAGGATGGGAATTTCAGAGTTTGAGATCCAGGTAGTTGAAGGCACATCTGCCAATAGTGGAGCCATTAAAATCAAGGATGCATAAGAGCCAAAAATTGAAGAGGCAGAGATATGTTAGAGTGTTTATGGCTGGGGAGGATCACAGAGACAGTGATTGGGAGCGTGGGGTGGGGGGAGGGGGGGTTGTGGCGGTGGATGGTGAGGCTATGGAAGGATTTGAAAACAGGGCTGAGAACTTTAAAATAAAGGTATTGCTTAGGTGGGAGACAATCTAGGCCCAAGAACGTAGGAGTGATGAGTGAATGGATAAATATTAAGGGAAGTGACGGCCATGGACATGGACACACATGAGAAAATAGTTCATACTCTCATAAAGTCTGCCAAGGTAAGGCTAGCCAGCATTGCACTAGCTTTAGACATTCACCTAAGTTGTCTGAGGTGACTGATGAAGACCAGATACCAAAATTCTTAAGTAAGCTAGTATGCTAAGCATTGATGTTCTGAACATGAAGGCACGACTACACTTGCCAGGTCATGTGGTATGAATGTCTGTTGAACAAATCCTGAAGGTCTTTTAATGGCACATTCATAAGTCAGAAGCTGTAGCTCCCACTTGTTACTCAGTCCAGATACAAGGTTTACTCAGAACATGACTAAACCAGTCAGACAGAAGTCAAACCACAACTATTTAATTGGTTGTACTTCAACTACAAGTTATGCTGTCAAGATTTAATGTACTTTGACTATAAGTTACATGATCGAAACTTGGCTAACTCTTTATCTGCTAGATCTATGGTATATTTACAATCACCCGTAAGTGATCATACCCACGTTGATTTTCGCCTTCTTAGCGATTGACCAGGTCACTCTTCCCCTTCAACTGCAGCAAAGCTACTTGGGCTCTTCAGGCTTACATAGTTATCAGATGGGGTGAGGAAGGGCTTCAGTCAATGATTGCTCAGCACATCCACTGTTGTATAGCAGTTCCCAAAATTTGACCCTAAAGCACTAGCAGCTTTCCAGATTCCCCAGATCTGTTGTGTAGGATTTTGTCTACAGCTCTTGTTCACTGGTTCAATCTCTTTGGATCTAGTCGCTGCTTTCATGATTTGCTGTCACTGTTCTGCAAATACACACGGACTTTAATTCAATTCGACTGCAGAGCATGAAGAATAAATTGGTCAAGTCTAATTCTATCAAGCAGCAAATAGTCTCAGTCTTACAGAAGCAGTGTAGCAGTGGTCAGCAAAAGAGACATAAGGATTGCTTAAAAGCCAATCTGAAAAACAGTGCAAAATCGATGCCCGTATGTAAGGACCAAGAGAATATAGCAAAAAGAAACTCTTTGTGAAGGCAACTCCAATGTATGGGGCTTGTTGCATTGCTGATTCTAATTGTTTACACCAGCTGAGGAACTCTCACCTGAAAGATCAAGATTCACAATTAGGTGCATCAGGCATTCACTGTTCAATCTGGAGACATTCATTCTCAGTAAAAATGGGTCTCGCCTCGAAGAGAATCACTACAGAAAATGAGATGATATTCTGTCTGTCTTCTTCAAAGTTGAAGGATGAATGAGTAACCTAGGCAAAGCATACAGGATATCCAGCTATATCCTGACCCCCCCCAGAAAGTTCACCCTACTGATTTTTTATTCCCCCTGGCCTAGATATCTCCTGAGCAACATTTAAAACTAACCTGCATGACAGAAATTGGGATTTCAAATGAGTATCTGCGCAATGGGTCAACGACAGCAACAACGATTTAAATTTATTACACTCACACAATCTACCCAGATTTAAGAGAAGCAAATAAAAAAATAGTCAAAATGTAAGTCAGTTTGCATTTGGGGCAAACCCCCCCCCACTTCTAAATGTTGCCCTGACTATAACATTCCTGAAGGTACACAAGGGGTTAATGGACTCCAGTGCCAATCAGTAGAGCAATTGGTATAACCTCTGCCATAAAGGGAGCCTCTTAGGTTATTGCTGGTAATCAGATGGGAAACTCTGTTCAATATTCCCCTCTGTCACACTTAATGCACATATTTAATTTGCGCCTGTTGTATGTGCCATAATGAAATTGCTTCAATGTAAGTTCCCACTGTGCCTCTCCTATTTATGGGATTGTATTACGAATTTTAAATTGTACATCAGTTCCCCATGGTGACTTAGAAGAAACTAATTTTAATGGAACAACAGTTAGCTTGTAAAGAAAATTACTTTGATACTTATGAAAAAAGAAGGGAAAAAAAACCCCAAAAGGAGCATTGTTCAAGGGATTCAGTTAGGGATGAAACTTAATTAATTCAAGCCTTTTTAAAAAAAATAAGTCGGTTGTTCTTCCATCGCGTTGTTATATGGAGAACCTTTTAGTTAAAAAAAAACAAATCTTTGTATTTCTGTAAGTGCGTCTTTGATTGTTTCACCAAGGTTAATTCTTCCTACCACATGCTAGTGTTTGGCCATCTTTCTGTCTCCCTGTTTCTCACTGTCTTTGCATGTACCTCACAAACCTCCACTTATCAACGGGTGGAATCATCCCAGATTTGCACTAAGTGTGGCAGTGGGTGGGTGAAACGACATTTCACCCACTGGCCGCAATGGTGGTTTTTCACACCGTATCATCTCAAACCCTTTGCGTTAATTGTGCATTCCCGGGAAACGCGCCGAATCCATGGCGGGTGGGCTCTCATTCGCCCGCCATGCCATCACCTCGCCGCTTCATCACGCCGGATACTGTATTTAAAGTGCAGCCGCATGCACACCTCTCAGTGCTTCCAGCCCAGGACTGCTGCACAGAAGACATGGCCCCGAAAGGCAAAAAGACTGGCAGCCCCCATGTTCAATGGTGTGTCCCTCGAGCACCTTTTGGATGCAGTGGAGGGCTCACCATGATGTCCCCTACCCCCGCTCTGGCTGCAGGGTGGGCAGCAAAATCACCAATCTGGCTTGGGAGGCAGTGGCAGCAGTGGTCAGCGCCAATGCCCTTCAAAAGCGGACAGCCACTCAGTGCCATAACAGGATGAATGATCTCTGTTCCACAAGGGTAAGCTTTTAGCTTTAAGTCACTCTTCTCATCACTTTCAACTCACACACTCAAAAAACCCATCACACATCCATCGGGCCCTCACCCACTGCTGGTTCAAGGGACATTACCATTCGCTCTCTCACACTCTCACCTTCATTGTCCTCATCCCATCCATGGGACCATTCACACATGCCAGGCATACTCATCATCTGGCCTGGCAGACATCCTGCTTACACTGTCTTCATCTCTATTCGTGCAGGACAAGCTGGCACACAACAAAAGGTCGCAGACTGGTGGAGGAATGCCTGAAATCAAGGTCCTCATGGACTTTGAAAACAGAGCCATCCAGCTGGCCGGCGAGGATCTGGACCGTTCCTGTGCGGACGGTGAGGTCGGCGCTGCTCTAACTACTGAAGGTTCAGCAATGGAACATCCATCAGACAACCATGCTGTGAGTGATGTGTCCTGTTCCACAGGTCACTGCCGTGCGCAAATTATCTCTCCTTACTTTCGCAGGCACATCTGGGAAACAGCTGATGCAGTCCACGACCCAGGGCCTCCAGTCAAGCCCTGAAGAAACCATTGAAGAGGGATCTGAAGGCATCCTCCTTGAAGTTCCGTCACAGCGCTCATCCACACCCTCCACCAGCGCAGAGACACATATCTCGGTGGGACCTAGCTTTAGAGTAGCCTTGGGATCACAATCTGGCGAGCACCTCGCACTGTCTGATCCACAGCAGGCGGAGGCTGGGACTTCCCAGGTCCCCGGCACATGGAGGACTGCTGGAGGCCAGAAATTTGCTGAGTCTGAGTCAGATGACAAGCCTCTAGACTCGGTCATGTCCCAATTTCTGGAGCTACAAAGGCAAGCTCAGGAACATCAGGAAGGAATGCCCGCTGCACTCCTCAGATTGCGAGGCACGATGGAGGAGTCCATCTTCCTTCAGTCTGAGGTCATAGCACCGGCATGCCAATGCACCTAGATCAACACTGGTAGGATGGCGGCCGCCATGGAGACCTTGGTCCAGGACATCGCTCCTGCACTGCTACGAGGACCATAGTTAGCGTCCAACAGTGAGTACGTGAGAGGGGTGTGGGGCAGACTGATCTCACTCCAGCTACTCCTTCTCCTGAAGGAGTCAGCCAGAGGCCCTTGGGCATCCATAGGGAGGAGGATCAGCTGGTGTACCCCACCCCCCCGCCCCCACCCGGAGACATCCATCCAGGTGATTCCGGAGTGTCCAGCCCATCTGAACCCCCTCTTCCTGTGACCTCAGCAGCTCCAGCTCCACAGGCTGAGGAAGGGGGCCACTGCCACACAGCAGGTCCCCAAAAGCAGGCCTGGACCCTCCAGGTCTCAGCGTTCCAGAGGACGCCTGCCAAGGTCATTACACACAACAGGACATAGTAGTCAGCAGGCTGCCTCCACCTCTACTGTGGATGTCCACAGAGCACCAAGACATAGCGGCAGGGTTAGGAAGATTAAGAACACTACCACCTGGAAGTTCCCCCCCAAGTCACTCACCATCCTGATTTGGAAATATATCGCCGTACCTTCATTATCGCTGGGTCAAAATTCTGGAACTCCCTCCCTAACAGCATTGTGGCTGTACCTACACCACATGGACTGCAGCGGTTCAAGAAGGCAGCTCACCACCACCTTCTCAAGGGGAACCATGGAGGAGCAATAAATGCTGGCCCAGCCAGTGAAGCCCACATCCCGTGAATGAATATAAACAAATGTAACTCTTTCGAGTTATCAACAGTCACAGATTGTAACTCTTTCGAGTACATTCACAGTTCTTGGTTTCCGGGAGCGGGACATGAACCCACAACCTTCCGATTCAAAGGCAAGGGTGCTATGAACTGAGCCACAGCTGACACCTTATAAACAAATGTAGTTGCACAGCCTGGGCACTGGTGTTAATCACTTGTACATAACGTTCATTATTGTCAACAAACGCCCAAAAATGTCTCCTTGCCTATGGCTCCTTGTTCTGATAAGCAGCTTTTGTGTCATTCAGATGTGAAACATTTATGCTCAAGATAAAGGCAGGTGTCTCAGTCCAGGGCTTCTTCCCTGTGCTATGCGCTGCCTTCAGACCACAGTGATGGTCCAGTTTCACACTCCATGGAAACATTACTGATGCCAGCACCTCAACGGTGCTTGTCATTGCTGCCAACATGTTGTGGGCAGGTGCCACAGAGTTCTCTCATTCTCTCTGTGTGCTCTCTGCACCTTTAAGGTGGGGCTGCCCCCATCTCTTCTGCACCTGTGACCAATGACACTGTGCTCCTGAAGGGATCAGGTGCTGAAGGCAGACAAAGGATCAGATGCTTTCATGTCTGTGTCTCTGATATGACTCTGATCACAGAGCACAAGCGAGCTGCCCTCAGCCAGACAGGAGTCAGACATTCTCAGAGGCTGTGTGAAGATCTATGTAGTGTCTTCATTGCATGTTGTCATCATCCTCCTGCAATCAAGTGACTATTATGGCCTCCACTGCCTCTCCATGACAGGAGCATTATCACAAAGGGTATTCACGCTGCCATAAGTCAGACTGGAGTCAAACATTAATAGATGCAATGTGAGGATCTATGGTGTCTCCTCACTGCATGTCATCATCATCCTCCACAAATCTAGCAGCTATGAGGGCCTCCCGAGCGCGCCTGCCTCATCTGGCCAGTGCGAGGGCCTCATTGCTGTCATCATCGCCTTCGAGGACCTCCTCACTCTCGTCCCCATCCTTATCGGAGGAGACCTCCACCTCCTGCATCTCCTCCTCAGCCAGCTCCTCTCCTTATTGCTGCACCAGGTTGTAAAGGACGCAGCAAGTGACAATGATGCGTGACACCCTCTGTGGACTGTATGGCAGGGCTCCACTAGACCAGTCCAGGCACTGGAACCTCATTTTCAGCATCCCGATGGTTTGCCCCATCAAGTTGTGAGTTACAGCATGAGCCTCGTTAAACCTTTGCTCTGCTGCAGCCTGAGGCTGCTGCACGGGTGTCATCAGCCATGTCCTCTGTAGGTAGCCCTTGTCCCCGAGGAGCCAACCCTGTGGCCTCTGTGGACCTTGGAAGACATCAGGGATGTGTGACCAACTGAGAATATAGGCCCGCATGGGCCCCAGCTATGCCTGTCTCTTTATGGGGTATGTGGAACATTCCTTGTTCCAGTCCTACTCCGGCCCCCTCCCACAACTCTTTCTCCGGTACATCGATGATTACTTCGGTGCTGAATATTGAGTTCAACAATTTTAGATCTTGAACTCTCTCCTCCATCCCCACCCCCCTCCCGTTTCTTCCCCCTCCTTTTTGTTTTTTCCAATAATTTATATAGATTTTTCTTTTCCCACCTATTTCCATTATTTTTAAATGTATTTCCACCCATTGTTTATTTCTACCTTTTAGTATTCCCCCACCCCCACTAGAGCTATCTGTACCTTATCTGTCCTGTCTTCTACCCTTAATTAGCACATTCCTTTTGATAATATCACCACCTTCAACACCTCTTTGTCCTTTTGTCTGTGACAGCTTTTGGTTATCTCCACCTATCACTGACTGCTTGTCCCAACAAACCACCCCCCCCCCCTTAAACCAGCTTATATTTCACCCCTTTCCTATTTTTACTTAGTTCTGTTGAAGGGTCATGTGGACTCGAAACGTCAACTGTGCTCTTCTCCGCCGATGCTGCCAGACCTGCTGAGTTTTTCCAGGTATTTCTGTTTCTGTTTTTGTGTTGGGAATATAGGAGTCGTGCATAATCCCTGGAAACCGTGCGCATACCTGCAGGGTGCGTTTGTGGTGGCCGCACACCAGGTGCATGTTCAGCGAATGGAATCCCTTGCGGTTGATGTCGTTGACTGTGTGTTATGATGGAGATCTGAGCTTCCTGGCTTTCCTGATCCCAGGCGAAATGCACAAAGTTGTGTCCCTTCACGAAGTTGGCATCCATGACCTCATGGATGCATTTGTGGGTGGAGGTTTGTGAGATCCCACAGAGGTCGCCTGTGGAGCCCTGAAAGGAGCCACTGGTGTTGAAATTGAACGCCATGGTCACTTTCATCCACTGGCAGTGGATGCCCTCCTTGTCCCGGTGGCACCAAATCCTGCAGCAGCTGGCAGATGTGACTGACCAGTTCCCTAGACATGTACCGTCTTTGGCGACACTGGTTTTCGGTCATCTGCAGGAATGAAAGGTGACACCTATAGACCCTGGGTCTAGTTAGGTGCCGACCAGCAACAGCTCACAGTGACTCTACATCGGTGTGTGCCACCCCTTCTTCCTGAGGAGGCTGCTCCTCCCTCTGCCCAGCCAGGCACCCCAGTCACTCTCTTCTCAGTTGTCTTTGCTCTCTGTATGTTAAGAGGTATACAGCTAGTTCACCAGGCTCCATGATCCTGAGGTGGTACTCCTGCAGGATGAGAGAGAGACGCGCGGTTTAGCATGAGTCATCTAAGAGCCTCTTTTGGTTAAGTCTGAAGGCCCCTTAACACATCCCAGAGAGTGCTGGCCACCTCTTGGGACGGCCACAGATTACTGCACTGCATGGCTACCCAAGACCAACCTATCTCCTCCCCACTCCACCTGACCGATTGGCAGCAGCTTTGCCCACTGGACTGCATGCTGTGATCTCAGCTCAGGCGCAGGCATTCTCCTAACCCGCACTGCAAGGCTGCGCTGTTAGCTTGAACCATGGGGGAGACTGGTCCAAACCTGAATGATGACATTGCAAGGGGCTGTAAGCGCCTCCACCAGTGACTGTCACACGGCCAGTTTCAGCAAGGAGATTGTACAACTTGCCCGTCTAACTGTTCTGCAGTCCACTAAAACACTCATTAGTTTGCAGTCTATGCCCGAGGGGTGAAAAGCTCTGGAGCACTTGGTGGCAACTACGATGTCTCTGCTTTGCTTGAGTGGGCGGATAATCTAGAGGCCCGACTCCAATCATATCAATGTGGCTGTGCCTGAACTGTCTCAGCTGCAGAAAAATAATCACTTTATGCAAGGTGTTTCTAATGTGCGGCCACTTCCCTCGCCCAACCACCCTCCCCACCCGTACGTGCTTGTGCACTACTTTCAACCGCAGGGCAGCCCTTGCCCCTGCCAACGCTTCAATCTTGAAGTCCAACAGGCGTCCCTTGCAAGCGCTCCGCAGCTTTACTGTGCACTCAACTCCGAGTTCCCCTCAAAGTGCAGTCCGCCAAGTGCATGCCCTATATATGCGGTGTTGAAAAACATATCGGTGTGCAATCATGTTGACGTGGGCGGACGATCCAGCGGGTGGGATGAGTCTGGCGGGCTAGCCTTATAGTGATATGCTGACATATTACAATGAGGTTCCTGAAGTCCATTGGCAGGAGGTGCAGCCCGCCGCCGATGGGCTGGGCTCACAATCGCAAACTGGTTTCACGACGTCATGAAACCGATTTTTAACCTTCTGGCCATATTGTCCGCTCATGCCACTGAACACAACCGATGCCAGCGGGCACAGAAAATGCCGCCCAAAGATTCTCAATGGCAACTTTCATGGAAAATTTCAGTGAGACTGCAGCTCTGGACCAATGCTTCTCCTGCCAGGAAAGGGAGTTGAAGATAATGCTATAGTCCTGATTTTGCAATTTACACTGCTGTATGGCTCTGACCAATATTTAGCCCTCACCCAGCTGCACTAAAACAGATAACCTGGTCACCGTCTGATTACTGTTTGTGGCACCTTGTCTGCATCTTGGCTGCCACAGCAATAGTGACTATACTTCCAATTTTTTCCATTGACTGTGAAGTGCTTTGGGATATTCTGACCTGAGGTTGCTGATGCTGATGGAAGGTGGGGTCTCTACATCCCGGCCCTTAACTGTAGACTTCCTGTCGTTGATTGTCAGTCCAAACTCTATGCAGGCCCAGGAGAGCAGCTGTCTTGCCTGCATCATCAACCTCCAGAAGGTCATCGGGAAGGCCAGGATACATGGTCCTTAAGTTCCAGCTCGTAGTGTGAAAGACTTGTGGCTTCTTTGTTGAGTTTGTCTTGCCTGGTACATTGATTATTGACCCACCTTTCGAGAGATGACTCTCTAAGCTCCAAGCAAGCAGGCTGTGGTGGGACAACACCCAACTGGTGGGGGGCTGCCCAGCTTGAGGCTGGCGGTAGCTATCCACTGAGACACAATGATCTCTCTCATCATCGAAAGTAACCCCTGGTGCTCTGCTGTAAGCCAATCAAGCAAGAGCTTATAACTGGTAACTGTTGCTTCCTGTGAAGTTGGAGTGTCCCCTCCAGGATGCAGGCTCGGCAAGTCTTTGGGAGACCCTGAGTTGCCCAAGCATCAGCTCCCCCTGCACCCACCATCTCTTGACGTTGCTATATTATCCAAAGGGAAGGATGAAAGCAGTTCTGTTTGGTACCATCTCCAGCGCAGGAGTTGCAGGAAAGCTGCTGAATAGGTGATAGATTATCATCTATGGGATACCACTCTGGATTTGGTGTCAGGATTTTATTCCCTTCACCTTCTTCCCTCCTGAGACACACCCACATAGCTGAGCAGGAAATGTTGAGTAGCTTGGGCCTATACTCATGGGAGTTTAGAAGAATGACACTTTGGAAGGAGTAATTTGACAAGGAAGTATTCAATGAACGGCATGACACTAGTAAGTTCTGAGGAACAAAGGGACCTTGGTGTGTGTGTCCATAGATCTCTGAAGGCGGAGGGGCATGTTAGTGGGGTGGTGAAAAAGGCATATGGGACACTTGCCTTTATCAATCGAGGCATAGATTACAAAAGTAGGGAGGTCATGTTGGAGTTGAGTAGAACCTTGGCGAGGCCACAGCTGGAGTGCTGTGTGCAGTTCTGGTCACCACTTTATAGGAAGGATGTGATTTCACTGGAGGGGGTGCAGAGGAGATTCACCAGGTGTTGCCTGGGGTGAAATATTTAAGTTATGAAGAGAGGTTGGATAGACTTGGGTTGTTTTCGTCGGAGCAGAGAAGACTGAGGGGCGACCTAATCAAGGTGTACAAGATTATGAGGGGCATGGACAGGTGGATAAGGAGCAGCTGTTCCCCTTAGTTGAAGGGTCAGTCACAAGGGGACATAAGTTCAAGGTGAGGGGCAGGAGGTTCAGGGGGGATGTGAGGAAAAACTTTTTTACGCAGAGGGTGGTGACGGTCTGGAACGCGCTGCCTGGGAGGGTGGTGGAGGCGGATTGCCTCACATCCTTTAAAAAGTACCTAGATGAGCACTTGGCACATCATAACATTCAAGGCTATGGGCCAAGTGCTGGTAAATGGGATTAAGTAGATAGGTCAGGTATTTCTCACATGTTGGTGCAGACTCGATGGGCCGAAGGGCCTCTTATGCACTGTGTGATTCTGTGATTCTGTGAGAGGCGATCTTATTGAAACGTATAAGATTCTGAGGGTAAAAGCTGGGAGGATCTTCCCTCTTGAGGGCAAATCTAGAAGTAGGGTGCACAGTTTAAAAATAAGGGGTTTCCCACTAAAGACAGAGATGAGGAGGGAGAGAGCAGTGGAGGTTGGGTCATTGAATTTATTCAAGGCTGAGTTGGACGGATTTTTGATCGAGAAGGGAGTCAAGGGTTGTGGGGGACAGGCAGGAATGTGAATTTAAAGTGACAGTCAGATCAGCCATGATGTTATTGGATGGTGGCGCAGACTCACTCGGCCCAATGGTCTACTCCTGGCCCTATTTCTTATGAATTTATTTGTTTATTATGATCCCCTAAGGGCCTCAATTGGCCCAAGGACAGACAGGCTACCTGAGTTACCTCTGCCGCTTGTAATATTGCAGTGGGGGCAGGGGCAGTCAGGTAGGCACCAAGAAAGGTGCCCATGGAATTTTACAGGTGCTCCCACCTATAAACCTGTTCTCTTGTAAGTGTAAAGTACTGCACTTGAAGTCTGGTTCAGGGCTTTGGTCCCCTGATTGCTGTAGAAATGATTTCATTTCTCTGTGGGAATGGATGTGGTGGTTAGGATTCGTGCCACTTTATTCCACAGGCAATGACACCTGAGCTTTTTTTTATACAATGGATATGTGTGTCGCTGGCAAGGCTGGCATTTATTGCCCCATCTCTAACTGCCCTTGAGAAGATAATGGTCAGTTGCCTTCTTGAATACAGCTGAGTGGCTTGCTCAACCTCACAGCATCTACCCTGCCAATTCCTCTAAGAATTTTATGTTTCAATGAGATCAACTCTCGTTCTAAGCTCCAGAGAATGTCCCTGGAAGCTGGACATGTAACTCTCTATCCCATCATTTAAGTCATAAATAGCTACGGTGAATAGTTAAGACCTGACTCAGATCACTCGGTGATGCTACACTTCACACCCTGCCAAAAAATTGGATTACCTCCCCATTATCTCTACTCTCTGCCTCCTGCTATTCATCCAATCTCCTAACCAGGTCAAAAGTTTGGCTTCAATTCCACGAGTTTCAACTTTAGCTGACAGTTTCTTATGAGCAATTGTATCAGGTGTCTTCTGGAAGTCAATATAAATAACATCCATAGACATTCTCCTGTCCATATCTTCAGTCAACTCTTCAAAACTTCCATCAGGTATCTCAGGCATGGCACTCTGCGATCTGGGAGAAGCAAGGAGAGAAGTTTCAGAGCAGCAGAGCATTGTACTGTCAATAAGAAGAAGAAGGAGGATTCTGATAAGGAAAGGGAGAGAGAGAGATAACAGCCGGACAACAAGGCTTATATCCTCTTTTCTTTTTAACATGATTCAGGAAAAGCTGAGATCTGAAAATAAAAATGAATGCCTGTTGTGAGAGGTTTATGTCAGTAGTAGGGCAGGATAGTTCACCTCTAAGAAACGCAGAAAAAGGAATATAGTCTGCAGAATGTTCCAAGGTTTTCAAGTCTCTGTGAAAGAAATCTTTTGTGAAAGTGAAGCTGAGCCGGTGTTTAGTTAAAAATACTATTTAACACCAAGGAACATTGAGGTCTAGTTTAATGATAGTCCCCAAAGTCGCTATTTATTTGACTCCATATGCCCAGCATTGTGGTTGGCTCCAAAATGGCTTGATGGGCCACTCAGTTGTATCAAACCACTATGAAAAATTCTAATAAGAATAAAACCAGACAAAACACTTGGCATCAGCATAAGCTACAGAAAACGACATTGACTCCACTCGCACAGTCTACCCTCCAAATTCCTCTTCACTAACATCTAGGGACGTATGTCAACATTGGGAGCACTGTTCCTCCTCAATCATCAGCCCAACATAATCATAATCAAAGAACCATTTCTTTCAAACTATATCCCTGACTCCTCCACCACCATCCCTGGATATGTCCTGTTCCATTGTCAGAACAGGTCCACCAGAAGTGGTAGCACAGTGGTATACAGTTGGGGCCCTAGGAGCTTTCAACATTGACTTCAGACCCCACGTGAAGTTTCCTGACATCAGCTCAAACATGAGCAAGGAAACCTCCTGCTGATTGTCAAATATTGCACTCCCTTGATCAGCTGATGAATCATGTTGAACACCACTTGGAAGAGGCACTGAGGGTAGCAAGAGCACAAAGGGTACCCTGGATGGCGGACTTCAATGTCTGACACCACAAGTGGCTCAGTAGGATCGCTACTGAGTGAGCTGGCTGAGTCCAGAAGGAAATACCTGGCGAGGCTGAGCCAGGAGCAGGTGTTGAGAGAAATAACATGAGGGAAAAACAAACCTGACCTCAACCTCACCAAACCATCTGCCATGTCAGTATCGTTTGGAGTGACCATCACACAGTCCTTGAGAAAACACTTGAGTTCGCCCTATATTATGTTGTGTGGGACTGCTACCTAATTAAGATAGATCCAGAACATATTTAGCAGCTTAAAAGTGGTCAGCCATGAGGCACTGTGGGCCATGAGCAGCAACAGAACCTGTAACTGCAAAGCCCAGCATATTCCCCACTCTACCATTATCATCAAGCTGGGGACTATAACTGGTTCATGCAGAATAGAAGAAAGCATGCTAGAAACAGCACCAGGCACACCGGAAAGTGAAATGCCAACCTGGTGAATACGGACTGGAAACATGCTATACAGTGGAAGTGACGTGATGTAGAATGAGCTAAGTGATCCCGGAGCCAACAGAACAGATCAAAGTTCTGCAGGCCTATTATGTCCCATAGTGAATGGGCGATGGAAAATTAAACATTATCTGGGAAGAGCAGGCTCTATGAACATCCCATTCCTCAATGACCATCTCTGACAAGAGAGAATCTAACCATCTTCCATTGACATTCAATGGCATTACCATCGCTGAATCTCCCACTATCAACATCCTGGGGGTTACCATTGACCAGGAACTGAACTGGACTAACCATATAAATACTGTGGCTATAAGAACAGCTCAGAGGCTGGGAATTCTGAGGAGAGTAACTGACCTCCTGACTCCCCAAAGCCTGTCCACCATCTACAAGGCACAAGTCAGGAGAGTGATGGAATACTCACCAGTTGCCTGGATGAGTGCAGCTCCAACAACACTCAAGAAGCTTGACACCATCCAAGACAAAGCAGCCCGCTTGATTGGCACCTCACCCACTACCTTCCACTTTCACTCCCTCCACCACCGACACACAGTGGCAGCAATGTGTACTATCTACAAGATGCTCTGCAACAACTCACCAAGGCTCCTTCGACAGCGCCTTTAAACGTGCAATCTCTACCACCTGGAAGGACAGGGGCAGCAGATGCATGGGAACATCAGCCCTGCAATTTCCCCTCCAAGCCAAACACAATCCTGACTTGGAAATATATTGTCGTTTCTTGATTGTCATTTGGTCGAAGCCCTGGAACTCCCTCCCTAACAGCACTGTGGGTGTACCTACACCACATGGACTGCAGCGGTTCAAAAAGGCAGCTCACCACTACCTTCTCAAGGGCAATTAGCGATGGGCAATAAATGCTGGTGTAGCCATTAATGCCCACATTCCATGAACGAATAAATATTAAAAAAATCAACACCCTTATAATTACCTTTGACCAGAAGCTTGACTGGATCAGCCATAAAAGTACTGTGGTTACAAGAACAGGTCAGGGTCTGGGGTGAGTAACTCACCTCCTGACTCCCCAAAGCCTGTCCACCATCAACAAGACACAAGTCAGGAGTGTGATGCAATACTCTCCACTTGCCTGTATCAGTGCAACTCCAGCAAAACTAAAGAAGCTTGACACCACCCAGAACAAAGCAACCCTACTTGAACAGCACCCCATCCACTCCCTCCCACAGCAGGATTCATTGCAGCAACTCGCAAAACTCCTTCGACAGTGCCTTCCACACCTGGGTTCTCTATAGCCTAGAACACCACCAAATGCAAGTTCCCCTCCAAGTCACTCATAGGTCCTGACTTGGAACTATAATCGCCTTCCGGGTCGACAGACTTTGGGGCGTCAGGAGGTATTGTAGGGTCAAAATCCTGGAACTCGCTCCCTAGTAGCGTTGTGGGTGCATCGACACCATAGGGGGTGCAGCTCACCACCAACTTCTCAAGGGCAATTAGGGATGGGCAATAAATGCTGGCCCAACCAATGAAGCCCACATCCCGTGAAGGAATAAAAAAAAGCAACATGCCCCTTTAAGAACTATAGCTGTGATTTTATTTTTTATTGCGTCTACCAAAGTGGGATGTCAAACAATTACGTGAAAGATTAGATTAATACACATGACTGAAGAGAATGTAGTATTGAATTTCTGACATTGACAGAACTGTGCAATTTTTATTGTTATCCGGCAGAAATTAGGTTCAAATTTGCGAAGCTATTTGTTGATCACTGAGTATTGTTCCATGAAAGGAAGCTGTAATTAAACTCATTGCACAACACCTAGAAGAGAAATGAGAAAGTAGAAAAGGTCATAGTTTCTATAGGATGCTGTTTTGGAAAATAAAATAAAAACTTGACAAGTCTGTTATGGTCGAACTGCATTAAGAGAAATTTTATTAGATTGCAATCTGTGTTATTTACTGCTCCAATGTTCATGGTTGTCTTCAATTCTCAAGGAATATTCCCATAACAAGCAGAGTGTGATAGTTTCTGGATTGTTGACACTAGGTAAGTTCCTAATATGCTTTTGAAAACAAGCTAGACTTGAATAAAAGCAAAATAAAAGCAAAAACTACCGCAGAAGCTAGGGACCTGAATTAAAGACAGAAAATGCTGGAGACACTCAGCAGGTCTGGCAGTATCTGTGGAGGGAGTAACAGAATTTGTTCCAAGTCCGATATGACTCTTCTTTAGAACTCTTCCTCTCTGTTCTGAAGAAGAGTTATATTGGACTGGAAACATTAACTCTGTTAATCTACATAGATGCTGCCAGACATGCTGAGTCTTTCCAGCACTACCTGTTTTTTTTAAATTTAAACTAGGATTGAATATTGGAGGTGTAGGGTTGCTTAGGTTTGTGGAATTTCTCTCAAGTATCTTTTGGCTTTGAGAGAAATTTTCCACAGGTCTATGTTAGAAGATTAACTAGTTGAAGCCAAAGAAGGTTTGGGGCTACAGGGAGAAAGCGGCGTAGTGGGAGGAGTTGTCAATAGCTGTACCATGGCACAGTTGGTAATATTCTTGCCTCTGACCCTGGAGACTGTGGATTCAAGTCCCAATCCAGAATCTTGAGCGCAAAGCACCACGCTGGCACTTTAGTGCAGTACTGCAGGAGTGCTGCACTGTCAGAAGTGCGTCCTTTTGGATGCAACATTAAATGGAAGACTTGTTTGCCTTCTCAGATGGATTTAAAAGACCCATTGCATTATTTCAAAGGAGTAGAGATGTTACCCCTGGTATCCCGGCCAATATCAAGCCCTCAATCGAAATCATAATAACAGATTGTCTGGTCATTATCATATTGCTGTCTCTGGGAGCTTGCTGTGTGCAAATTGGCTTCCGTGTTTCTTATATTACAACAGGGACTACACTTCAGCATTGCTTCATTGGCTGTAAAGCACTTTGGGTTGTTCTGAGGTTGTGAAAGGTGCTATATAAACGCAAGTCTTTCTTCCTTTCATCAATGGACTTGCACAGCCACGGTGGGTTGAGAAATGATCTTCTGAGCTATAAATTGCCAGCATTCTGTTGTGGGGCAGTGTTTTTTAATATTTATTTCCAGGATGTGGGTGACACTAGCAAGGTCAACATTTATTGTCCATCCCTCCTTGACCTGAGAAGGAGGCAGTGGGCTTTCCTCTTGATCCCCTGTGGTTCTTGTGGTGCGGGTATACCCGGGTATATGGTCTGTGAAAGGAAGGATCTTAATACTGCTCTCATTTCATTCTTCTTAGGATCTAAGTAATGAATAGTTAGTTGATCAAACTGCAAATAGACTGAAAAGCCTTCAAGAATGATGGTTCTTCAAATTTCTGATAAAAGCAGAATTAATTAGAAAGATGCAGGTTGTATATTAGATTACAGAGCAAGGCGTTACTAAACAGCTCAGTGAACCCTTTGGAGCACCAATGCACTGCTTCATATTTCCCTGATTTCAGGCTGTTCATCCTGGAATGCTGTCTCCCTATAAAGAAAGAAAGAACATCCTGGCGCCATTAATACAGAAGCAAAATGTTGCTGCAAATCTTAAAAAAAGAAACAGAAAATGGTGTAAATACTCAGAATTCAAGTGGAACCTTCAGCGAGAGAAACACAGTTCATCAGAACTGGAAAGAAAGGTTAGCAAGTGCAGAGGCAGGGAAAGAGGAAAGGGGAAGAAAGAACAAAGTGGAAGGTTTGTGATAGGGTGGACGACAGAAAAGTGATGAAATGTCAACAAGGTAGAAGAGACAAACAGAATTCTTGTCAGAGAGAAGAGCAGAAAGTCATCAAAGTGAGCGCTTTCTCACTGTAATCTCAGTCTCACGCTCTAAGGTCCCCTTTAGTGGCCCATTCTGTTTTGTAAAGGAGATAGATAGATAGATAGACAGATAGACAGACAGACAGACAGACATAAAAGCATAATAAAAATAGGACAAGAAAAAAAGGGAACGAAAGAAAGAAGCACAAATTAGGAGGGAAGAGACCTGGGCTGTTTTTAATCAAGCAGTAACTGACAGTATTATGGAACCAAATACTTTTCACCCATTGTCAGATTTGGCGTATGTTTGGAGACATTTAAAGCACGGTTTTAGCGTCAGTGTGAAGTGGTTTAATTTCATACCCCATAACCTAAGTGTAGCCTTGAACCTGGGTTCAGGACCCTGACCTGAAGCTAGAACAAATTGGAAGGAGGGAGTTTCACTCTGCTTCCTTCCAGTCAGTTTGGATCCCACGATTTTCAGTTTAGCATTGACGCAAAACTGAAACTCCTGTGCACCAATGCTTAACTTTGTAGTGGAAATACGTAAAGATACAGTAACACTCTTTCTGCAGTTCTCTACTAAGCGCTCCGAGACCAGCTATAGCATGATCGAGAGGTGAAATGGAATTATTTTTATGCTGCAATCTTAAACACTCCTAGGTCAGGTGCAATATGGGATGAATGCAAATTCAATTCCCTCCACACAGCCATCAAGCTCTTAGAAGTGAGGTACAGCATGGTTCAGTTACAGTGCAAAGATTCTTTAACTTTGACCTTGTAAAATGACTTTACTCCAAACACAGAAGAACTTATACTACACATTATGGTATCATTTCCGTGAACTCAGTGTGCCTTAAAGAGACCACTTCCTTGTATTTCATCCTAACTGTTGGGACTATGTCCCATGGGTATTTAATGTTCACTCCACACCACCTTTACTGCTGCACAGTTTTTTTTTTGTTTTTCTCCTGATTTTCTGCTACCTTTTCTCCTCTGTCTTAAGGGAATCTTGCCAGAGCTTGGTCCTTTTAGAATGAGTAACCCTGAGGTGCCTTCACCAGAAACCCATCCTTCGTGCCCCAGCCTGTCGAGTGAGCCTCGACAGCTTGTTTTGTTTCCCAGCTGTGGGATGGGTCATTGGGTAGAGACCATGCATGGAAATGCTGGCAGATTCCTGAGCAACTCAGTTACACTGAAGATAACTAAAGGAAACCAGCAGTTAGAAGGGAAGCAGCTTGGTGTTTTGTTAGTTATGGCTCAGTGTGTAACACTCTTTTCTCTAAATGTGAAGTGTTGGGGGGTTGAACTCCCACTCCACAGACCTCAACACAAAAATCTGTGCTGACACTTCAGTGCAGTACTGGGGGAGTGTTGCACTATTGGAGGTGCCATCTTTCTGGTCAGATATTAAACTGAGGCCCTACCTATCCTCTCAGGTAGAGAGGAAAAGTACTTAGGCCAGAATTTTCGGATCGGCCCGCTCGCCGACATGTAAACTGACACACGGTGATGTTGGGCGTGCATCCCGATGTCACCGCGTGTCATTTCGATTTTCAGTTCGGCGGGCGCGCAGCAGAGTCGGCTGCATGCTCTCCGAACTGCCAAAGGCCTATTAAGGCTATTTAAATATCAATTAAACTAATAAACTGAGCTGCCCGTCCAACCTTAAGGTTGGGGGCAGGCGAAAAGCCCAGGCGGCCTTCGCATTTTTCATGGAATCTCATCCACGGGCGGGATGAGGTTTCATGAAGTGTTTATAAATTGAATTAAAATTCTTACAAAAAATTATTTGACGTGTCCCAGCTCATGTGGCACTGTCACATGAGGGGACGTCTTAAAAGTTAACTTTAGTTAAATTTTTAAGACTCAAACTAAGATTTAAAACATACTTTGCACTGTAACTGAACCATGCTGTACCTTACTTCTAAGAGCTTGATGGCTGTGTGGAGGGAATTGAAGATGCATTCATCCCATATTGCACCTGACCTAGGAGTGTTTAAGGTTGCAGGGAAAGGGCTCAGGCTCCAACTCAGGGAACACCACCCACCCCCTCTCCCACCCGCCCACACAGGAAGTGTTCAGCGCTTCCGGGTGCACGTTATGCTGGGCGGGCCTTAGTTGGCCCGCCAACGTAAAATGGCGGCGCGGACCCGATCGAGGGCGCTGATCGGGTTGGCGCCCACCCCCGCACAATCCCCCCCGACGGGGGGAATATTCTTCCCTTACATTTATAAAGAACTTATAATGCCCACCAGATGCCTCAAAGCGCTTTACAGCTAATGAAGTACTTTTGGAGTGTAGTCACACTGTGGTAATATAGAAAACGTAGCAAACAATTTGCAAACCGCAAGCTCCCACAAACAGCAAGGTGATAATGAGCAGATAATCCGTTTTTATGATGTTAACTGAGAGATATATTTTGGACAGGGCACCAGGGAGAACTCCCCTGCTCTTCTTTGAAATAATGCTGTGGGATCTTTGAAGACCACCTGTGAGGATAGACAGGGTCGGGCATAAAAGATGAACGTAAAAGATCACAAGGCACTATTTTGTGGAAGAGAAGGCAAATTGGTGTCCTGGCCAATATTTATCCCTCAATCAACATCACAAAAATGGATTACCTGCTCATTACCATGTTGTGGGAGCTTGCTGTGTGCAAATTGGTTCTGGTGTTTCCTGCATAACAATGGCTACACTTTAAATGCACTTATTTGGCTGTGAAGCAATTTGTGATGTTCTGAAGTTGTGAAAGGCGGTATGTAAATGCATATCTTTCTTTCTATCTTTGAATTATGTTTATATTTTTGATGTGAGGAGGCCCAAGGTACACGACTGGCTTGGAACTGCAAATCTCACACCTTGGATTTTGCCCGAGGTAGTGAATGTACACTTGAACAAATTAAATGATTTTGCTTAGAACACATTTATGGCTAATTGGTCCAATTAGTCTGCTGAACATACCCATTCTGCAAGAGATTTCCTTAATGAAAGCGATCCAGGTAATTAGGGAAGATAACATGAAACTTTATAGTAGAAAGGAGTGATTAGAAAATGTTCCAGACATGTTGAATATTGGTTGGACGTCTCTTGCTTTTGTAGTTTTTGGCATTAACAATAATTCGATGATATAAAACAAATATACTAAGCATTGACTGGAATTAAGCCACTTCGGTTCCAGGAAGGGGGGATTGTGCCATTAGGTCTCCTTTCAAAGATGTTGCCCTTGTAGCATATCTTTCAAACAGGCAACCTGCCATTTTGAAGATAGAATCTTACCATCATTACTCTTTTAATGGTGGAAGTTGTTTGTCAATGTCCTTGCCTGGAATGGCTTATATCTGTTAACAATCTCACTCCAATGTTGTTGAGTTTAAGTTACCCGCGAAAGTAGGCTAGTCATTGAGTTAGTTTTACCAAACAAGAAGAAGGCCCTTCACTACCTCCTCAGGGGAAGATCAATAAAAGCTGAGCTTGCCAGTTTACCATATCCCAAGAATGAAATATAAGGACGCGTTAAGTGGGTTGAACTGTTGAAAAGTGATTACAAGTTGACACTGAGCCAAAGAAGGAGACATTAGGACAGGTAACCAAAGCCAGGTTAAACTGGTAGCTTTACAGGAGGAGAGGGAGAGACAGAGAGGTCTCAGGATGGAATTCCCTAGTTTAAGGCCAAAATGGCAGAAGGCACGGCCACCAACAGTGGAGTGAAGAAAGCAGGGGGTGAATAATAAGGTAGAATTGGCAAGTGCAGAGATCTCAGAGGGTTGTGGAGCTGGAACATGAGGATGAAACTTTAAAATTGAGATGTTCAGGGTCCGGGATCTAATGTAGATCAGCACGCACACAGGCGATGGTTGAAAGGTGCATGGTGCGAGTTAAGATATGGGCAGCAGAGCTTTGGATGAGCTATGTTTATGATGAATGGAAGATGGGAAGCTGGTCAGGAGTGCATTGCAGCAGTCAAATCTGAAGGTAACAAATACATGGATGGGGATTCCAACAGAAGATAGGCTGAGGCAGAGGTGGAGGAGGATAATGTTGCAGATAAGGATGTCGATAGTTTTGATGGTGGAGAGGGTGTGGGGACGAAAGCCCAGCTCAGGGTCAAATAGGGCAGACAGTTCAAGACAAATTACTCTTTACAGTCAGGGCTTCAAATATCATTGGGCAGAAGTGAACAAACTATGAAATTAAGAGCAAGAAGGGAAGTTGTAACTTATTCATACAATGGATAATAGAGCCATGGAACAGATTTATTGTTAAGTTATTAAAGTGTGTATAAATGTGTTTCAGGGACAATTGTATATCTTTCTAGAGAGGGACAGAATGGATAGGGGAATATGGTGAAAGAGTGAGTGGGTAAAGCTGATCGATGTTACAGGGACAGGCTTACTTGGACCTTGCAGGGAAAGCAATGCTCAAAGGTTTCTGGTCTTCGCTTGACTACCACTGTCCCACCTCTCACCTTTATGGTGTCAACTGTGGCTCAGTGAGTCAGACTCTTGTCACTAAGATAGCAATTGTGGTGTCAAGTTTCACTCCAAAGTCTTGAGGCTACAATCTAGACTGATATTCCCAGTGCTCTGCCCTGGGAATGCTGAGGTGTCAGATGTGCCATCAACCAGGCTCCGTCTGCTTGCTCAGTTGGACATGTAAGATTCCAACAGCACCAGTTCAAAGAGAAGGGGAGTTCTCCTTTTTTGTCCTGTGCCAATATTTATCCCTCAATCTACATCACTAAAACAATATATCTGGTCAGTATCATGTTGCTGTTTGTGGAATCTTACTGTGTGCAAATTAGCTGCTGTGTTTCCTACAGTACAAGAATGGTTAGCCCTCAAAAGTACTTACTGGTAATTGGCTGTAAAGTGCCTTGGGATGTCCTAGAGCCGCGAAAGATGAGGCTTTCTTTTTCTATGACACAAAAACGTCTTAAGAGATTGATAGGAATTATATCTTTTTTCTCTGCTGCAAGATGACACAGAAACCAAATTAATATCACAGTCTATTTACACTTGCTGGAATCTAACCTAGAGAAATACCTGACGAATGAGAATTTGGGTGGCAATGTCAATTATGCACATTGTAAAATATTCTCCACCATGTTACGTTTGAGCTTTTGAGCAGCTGACTTAAAAAATCTTCCCGACACACCGAAAGTTAACGTAACCTCCTCATGTGGTAGGCTCTCAAAAAGAAAAGAAAGACTTGCATTTATACAGCAACTTTCACTATGTTCCAAAGCATTTTACAACCAATGAAGCACTTTTGAAATGTAGTTACTGCTGCAGGAAACACGGCAGCCAACTTGCGCACAGCAAGATCCCACAAACAGCAGAGTGATAATGACCAGATAACCTGTTTTTAGCGATAACAAAAACAGAATTACCTGGAAAAACTCAGCAGGTCTGGCAGCATCGGCGGAGAAGAATAAAGTTGACGTTTCGAGTCCTCACGACCCTTCAACAGAACTGAGTAAAATTAGGAGAGGGGTGAAATATAAGCTGGTTTAAGGTTGGGGGGGGAGGGTGGGTGGAGAGAAGTTGGGGGGGGGGCTGGTTGTAGGGACAAGCAAGCAGTGATAGGAGCAGATAATCAAAAGATGTCACAGACAAAAGTTCAAAGAGGTGTTGAAGGTGGTGATATTATCTAAGAGAATGTGCTAATTAAGAATGGATGGCAGGACACACAAGGTACAGCTCTAGTGGGGGTGGGGTGAAATAAGACTAACAGGGCATAAAAGGTATAAATTTAAAAATAATGGAAATAGGTGGGAAAAGAAAAATCTATATAAATTATTGAAAAAAACAAAAGGGAGGGGGAAGAAACGGAAAGGGGGTGGGGATGGAGGAGGGAGTTCAAGATCTAAAGTTGTTGAATTCAATATTCAGTCCGGAAGGCTGTAAAGTGCCTAGTCGGAAGATGAGGTGCTGTTCCTCCAGTTTGTGTTGAGCTTCACTGGAACAATGCAGCAAGCCAAGGACAGACATGTGGGCAAGAGAGCAGGATGGAGTGTTAAAATGGCAAGTGACAGGGAGGTTTGGGTCATTCTTGTGGACAGACCGCAGGTGTTCTGCAAAGCGGTCGCTCAGTTTGCGTTTGGTCTCGCCAATGTAGATTTTATCTCTGTTTTTAGCGATGTTGGTTGAGGTGCTAAATATTCACCAGAATACTGGGGAGAACTCTGCCGCTCTTCTTCAAAGTAGTACCACGGGATCTTTTATTTACATCCACCTTGGACAGCAGATGGGGTCTCAGTTTAACATCCCATCTGAAAGATGGCACCTCCTATTGGGCAGCACTCCCTCAGATACTGCACTGGGAATGTCACAATTGATTTTGTGTTCACGTCTCTGGAGCGAGACCTGAGGCCATAGCCTTATGACTTAGAGGTGACAGTGTGATCCACTGCTTAAGTCACAGTTGACACTCCACTTAGCCATCAGTGGGAAAGAACGGTTAATTGAAGCAAGAACGGAACCTCATGCTAAGTCCAGCGAGAGATCTCAGTACAGAAGCTGACATCAAGTATTTAGATTTGCTTTTCTGCCGATGAAAGCCCATCAGAAACCAGAATCTCTCCGTACTTTTAAAAAATATTCAATTGCAAGAATGTAGAGAGGTAGAAATCCAAAAAAACAAGGGCTGCTATTTGTTCCGTGCTAATCGTGTGATGTTATCTAGTCACGTGATCACCACTTATCAGTCAAAATCCTGAGAATCAATTTCACATAAAGAGGCATAAGACAGACGGTTTTGCATTTTGTACCCACTGTGCATCTGTGCAATTGAACCATAATTGTGCATATGCCATCAGACAAGATGAGAAAACTAGTAAAAAGATCTAAATTTAACATTTATGTATAGAAGCCTAATTATCTGATAAATACACGGTTCTAGATAAAAAGGAGGAAAACATTTAGGAATGCTTAGCAACTGCTTTACCAATGTCCACAACCTGTGACGTTGATCAATGGGAGGTAGAGATATAAACTGGAGATATAGCCACCAACCACAGAGAGGTGGCATTATCTGCATATGATGCATTACTGAGGTCAAGTTTAAAAACCACAGGTTTGCTGACAGACTTTCAAAGAAAAGAACAACCAAAGAATGATCCAAATGTATTTGAAAAGAATATGAATGGAAAAATGACCTTTGACTTTCAACCATCAGTCAAGCTCGTAACATGACTCATTTATATTTGCTCAAAACAACGTATATTTATATGCAGGGATCCATCCTCTGCAAACAAAAGGAATATGTTTAAGCCTTGCACCTTTTTTTGTATTGCTCAGGACCTTGGGGAGCTTTTGGTTCTTAATTGCTTTCTCTATGGCAATGCCTTGGCCCATCAGAGTCGACTTGCTAACCCAATCATGACCCTTTTCTCCTGTAGTATAAACTGTTGTGATTGTTTGAAATTTGGCATTCTTGTGTTTGTCCTGATGAACATGAGATGAAAAGCTTCAGCAACATGTCTCTCTTTTCACCAATAGTCCATTTTACCCTAAATTCGAAAGACCAACCCACAAATGACTGAATTTAATTTCATTAATCGGAGGGATATCGCTGCACAACATCAAAGTTGCTAGTCCAGTATCAGAACCACCAGGTGACCATGCTAGATTAAGCCAGCCTTAGTCAATTTTATTTAAGACCCTTCCAACTTTTACCGCTGCAGGAGTCTTTCATCCTATTGGGATTTATCCTGGATCACAGAGTGAAAGAACAGTACTCTAATGGAACTCGCTGTCTGTGAGAGTGGTGGAAGCAGAGACAAACTATGAAAAGGAAATTGGATGGGCACTTGATGGAAATGAACTTGCAGAGCAATGGGGATAGAGCAGTTGAATGGGACTGACTGGATTGCTTCATGGAGATCCAGCATAGACTCAATGGGATGAATGGCCTCCTTCTGTGCTGTAAATAGAAATGACTCTAATTTTCTCAGCCTCCCAGTTTAGTTATGTATAATCCATTGATTTCCCTCTTATCTTCTCCTCCAGCTATTGGGGAACCTGTCAGTATAGAATGGTACAGCCCTGATGGTGAAAAGGTCATCTCCAACGAGAGGGTCGTAGTACAGACGGAGGGGATACGATCGCGGCTAACTATCTATAATGCCAACGAGGAGGATGCTGGAATCTATCAGTGTCAGGTGACAGATGTCAATGGAAAGTCTCAGGAAGCTACGATCCTGGTGGAGATTTACAGTAAGTGAACCCTGGCATTATAAAATGTAATTACTTCAGTAATCAAACACCATCTGATGTTCAGGAAAAGCCTTGTGCTTGTTTCAGCTCCACGTGTATTAAAATGGAGACAAAATAAATTATGCCAACAGAAGGATTCCCAGGGGGAATTTGAATTTAGGCAGGTTTGTACTTGTTCTGATAGTCTGACAGAATCAGCCAAGTTTTTGGAAAATGTGTTTTGCAATAGGAACCCTCATCACCAACATTCCAAGAGCCAGCTTGGCTCAAAGTGGTGTTCTAACCCAATACCTGGAGTTTAGAACTATTACTCAAATTGGAACATGGGTTAGATTATGTTGCCCACTATGCCGCAATTTTTTGATAGAATCTGTATAGAACATGGACTAATGTGTTATTTGCACTGTGCTATCACAGTAGCACATGAGGCATTGAACTCCAAAAGGCAAAAGCACTCCATTCAGTGCCTGCACTGTCACATCCTCACTGAAAGATTGAAGGGTCTCTAACACCACTATAGGAACATTAGTGCAAAGCTGTTTTGTGTTCTGGGACCTTCCTGATATGATATTTTACCCTAACTAGCAGTAGCTGCAGCGCAAGGTGATGGAGTCCAGGAATACTTCAGGAAGGGTTAAACTGTTACTATTGAGTGTTGTGCCAGCTCCATGAATAGGAGGAACCTGTATTTGAAATAATCACTTTTATTGTCCAACTGATAATGGAAGTTCCAGAAATAACCACACACTTCATCATTTCAATGATAATTCACTAATTATATAAGGCTTTCCATCATTCTAATCACTGTAATCTGCCGCTACAAGCTAATATTTGTTGCCATTTTTGTGGACAGGAGAACCAACCCCTTATAAGCACATGGAGATGTATTTTTGTTGCAGATTAAAAGGGAAAGATAATGTTTTGGTTAAATGTGTCATTGAAAGATATTTAACAGGAAAGGTAGCTTCCTAGGTAAGCAGTACCACTGATAGGCAATCAGAGAGAAGTTGACCCTTAACTAACTGCTATTACTGGGTGCCAGTTTAATGGAAAGCAGACTGCATAGGTAGGCAATAGTAGAATTATAAAATGATGCATCACACCATTTGACCCATTGGGCGCATGCTGATCCTTGAAGAGGTATCCAATTTATCCCAATCCCTTTGTCCTTTCCCATAGCCCTGTAATGGTTCATTTTCCCTTTAAGCATTTATCCAATTCTGTTTTGAATGTTAATATTGACACATGTATGTTCCATCACCGGTAGCACCATGTTTGGGTTGTTGAGGTACGAGATGGACAGCTATAGGCTAAAGGGGTCAAATAACCTTACCTCAACCTTAATGTTTTTTGTGCAACAGTTAATCAAAAGACCCTCCCATTGCCTCCTGTTACCTCAAAAGACCCTCTTCACTCAATACTTCAACCCATGAAAAGCTCTTTTTCTAATGTAGATGGAGGCTGTAGTTCTCCCCCTGAGATAAGGGTTAAGGAAGAAACAGTTAAAGGAAAGATAAGTGTATGAGTAGGAGGAATCACTGAAAGACAGTGAAAGGGAATGGGGAGGAGATACCACTATGAGGCAGTAAATAGGTTCAGTTTCATAGATACATTTTGCTTTTTATTCATTCATTCATGGGATGTGGGCATCGCTGGCTAGGCCAGCGTTTATTGCCCATCCCTAATTGCCCTTGAGAAGGTTATCACTGAGCTCCACAATTGTTTAAAGGGTAGAGGCGCCACCCAGTGTAGAACGGTCTGTGTTTAGTTGGTTGACCTTTATTCAGCGAAAGGGTTGGAACATGACAGTTAGTCTCAGCACCCTCCCTACAGCTGGTCACCATCACTGACCCCTGCTGGAAATTCCACATGCATGTATGTTTTGTGTTGGGGTTCACTGTCTATGCTCAACCTTGAAGAAAATCCATTTGAGAAAAGTATCAGAGGGACTCTAGTACCTGCGGATCCCTAACACCAGCAAGAATCAGGAACTTCAAGGGACAGGGTGTGAAAATTGGCAAGTATGAAAGAAGTAGCATCATGTTTTGGGTGGCTGAGGTATTAGATGGGCAGGCTTGAGGGACCAAATGACTCCACCTTTTTGTGCATCAGTTGATCAAAAGCTGCTGCTGTTGCTTCCTGTCATTCCAAATTACTCTCATCACACAACACTGCAACCCATGAAAAACTCTTTTAGAACATAGATAGAGACATCTGTCAGGTTCTCACCCTGAGAATGTAAGCAAGAGCAACTCTGTGGCTATACTTATAGTGCTTAGTCTACATGAAAGCAAAAACTGTGTCACTATCTATATGTGTTTCAATGAACTCTGAAAGTAAATTATGTGTGAAAGTAACTCCAAAGGTTAAATATTGTCGTAAGTATGCTGAGGTTATAGAATGTCTTTGCGTACAATTGGCGAACTGTGGCAAATTGCACCCAAAATCCCACCATTTTGATAACCTTTTGTTGTTTCACATTTCCACACAAGTTCATTTGCATATCACCACCACGCAAAATCTGCCATGCACCAGCACTACCGTGCAGCTTTTAAAATGCAATTCCTTTTCAATAAAATGTAACTTTAAAAAGTATTTGTTTTCTGGTAATGAGGCGCAGTTTGATTAGTACAGGTGACAGTGGTTTTAGCACAAAAAAGTCAGCGATCCAATTTAAAACTGTGACTTCTAAAACATATACACAACCATTTGGTCGTTCTATTAGGGTAAAGTATCTGGTTTCTTCGTAGCTTGAAAACATTACACGCTATAGCTTTATAAAATATGTTTATCGGCATTTTGGTGCCCAAAAGACCCAGCTTAACTTTGAGAGCGACCTTAAAGACCTGTCAGATGAGCCCAATTAGCAGAAGTTGTCATGGTGATTAAATCACCCGGTGGCGGTGGGGAGTGGGGGAGCTTGACCAGTTTTGTTGGCAGAGTCAGTTCCTAATGCAGTGATTTTTAAATTAATGCAAAAGATTGCAGAAAATCAATTTGTGCGGAATGTAATTTGCATTTAAAATTCAGCAATCCTTTGCACTCCTTTCAGGCAATTTGAGCCAAAATAAACAGCAGAGCCGGGCGGAAACTCTATCACCAGATTGTTTGTGGCATTAAAGGTGATACATAAATGTAAGCTCTTGCTGCTGTTGCCAATGGTACTGCATTTTGAATTCCTAAGTTTGTGCCTCAAAGTGTACTGATTTCATTACAGGTCAATTAATATGAGACCTGTGTTTTTCTGCCAGTGCTATTGCAGAGAGAGGCAGTAGGTGGGAATTTTCCAACAGTGATTGTGGGGATTTCGGAATACCTCTTCTCACTATGCTTAACCCTTGCTTATGTTCTGCCCACAGAAAAGCTGACCTTTCATGAAATCAGGTCTCCCCAGGAGTTTAGAGAGGGAGAAGATGCTGTAGTGATATGTGAGGTGAACAGTTCCCCTGCACCTATGGTAACTTGGCTGCACAATAATCGAGATATTGGCACCGAGCCAAGTGGTAAGTACCTGGCTGTCGAAACCACGGTTTGGCAAACTTTTGTCAAAGGCTTCAAACTCTTTACGTAACATAAGGGAAGAGAAGAGACAATCCCCGTTCCTCGCACAAGCAGAACACTAGAGGTTCCATGGGGAGGTTGTTGTGCTGTTGGGCGATGTCAATTTAGTGATTTTTTTCACTTACCTGTTAAGTGTTTGTGCTAACACTTTGCTATCTCAATCTAAAGTCTAACCCGATGGATATTACCCAAGCCTTTCAATGTCTTGCAAAGTCCACCTCCCACTCCATCCACCCTCCAGCCAAAGTTAAATCAAGTAAAACTGTAGAACACTGAATCAAATCTAGGTTTTGCATTGTATCTTACGAAGCAAATCTTGGCAAGGATGGCCATTCGACCCATCTTCATCCATCTAGAGAAAGACTCCTTTGCAACATCCTAAACGAGGAACCTTTCTTGGTCTGAGACTTATAAGATTCTTAGGGGACTTGACAGGGTAGGCGCTGAAAGGTTGTTTCCCCTTGTGGGAGAGTCTAGGACCAGAGGGCATAATCTCAGAGTAAGGGGGCACCCATTTAAAACAGAGATGAGGAGGAATTTCTTCTCCCGGAGGGCAGTCAATCTGTGGAATTCTTTACCGTAGGGGGCTTTGGAGGCTGGGTCATTAAGTATATTCAAGGCTGAGATAGTCAGATTTTTAATCAGTAAGGGAATCAAGGGTTATGGGGAAAAGGCAGGAAAGTGGAGTTGAGGATCATCATACCAGCCATGATCTCATTGAAATAGCGGAGCAGACTCGATGGGCCAAATAGCCTACTTCTGCTCCTACATCTTACGGTCTTATGGGCCTTGGAACTCAGGGGCCATTATGATCCATACAATATTTGATCACACCTGTCACTTCATAACCCATGCTTATGACATTAGTCAGGTATTTTGCGCGTGCAGAATTAAAAAGTTAGCGTCATGTCGTGTGTTGACAGGGTAATATGTCCCACGGAGAATGGGAATGTGCCCTTCAGCCAATCACCCATGAAGAATGTTCAGATTACGCAAAATCAAACTAAGAGTTACAAAACAAAATGGACAAGAGTATTATATACTAGATGCTGCAAGAAAAAGACCATTCATCCCAACTATCCTGTGCTGGTTATAATCCATATGAATCTCCTCCCAAGCTGCCAACCACAGCTCAGTCTTTCGGTTTGCCTTTGGATATACCCTTTTCCCTCATGTTATCATCTGGCTTCCTTTTGAAAGTACCTAAGCCTCAATTCCTTCCTGTGATAGCTAGTTCCAGATTCTAACCACTAAGTAGAAAGTAAGAGCAAAGCAAAGTGAAGCAGCAAAACTGAAAAAGTCAAGAAAAATCAAAATGAGAAACATTTATCCCAAATCGACTCTGTCCGGATCACTTATGATTTTGAATAGCGATCAAATTTCCTCCCACCCCACCACCTCCCTGCCCAACCCCCATAATACAGAGGGTGAGCGCAGAAATCAGCCCCCCACCCTCGATATTTAAATAAATAATCAAGGGTCAGTTAGGCTTGTTACTAAGCCAATTGACCCTGATAATAAGCTGTTTATGCCATAATACGCTAGGTGTGGGCAGCAGGGCAGGAGCAGGTGGTCCAATTTTTTCACTTATCTGTTTCATGGTTGGGAAGGAAGGCGGTCTGCCCTTTGCTGATCGTGGGTGCCACCCCCCCACTAAGGTTGAACCTCCCCCTTCCCACTCCCTCCCTTAAACCTATCTCCTCAACCCCCCGCACCCCCCTCTCCCTAACCTACCCAAACGGCCCCCCTAGCCGACCCAGGACACCAGACTTACCTGCTCTGGGGGGATCCACAGAGCTTGGTCTCCTCCTTCCTCTGCAGTTCCAGGCACATGCCGCTGACGCCATCCTAGCGCTGCCGGGACTGATGGACCTGCTGGCAAATCTGATTGGCTGGAAGCTCCAGAGAGGGCGGGTTTTCAAACCCCAGCGAGAGGCAGAAGTTCCACTCGCCCTTTTAAATCCACCCTGCAGCGCTCTACGGCATGTCGGCTCTGCACCGGCTTTGTTTCCGGGGTGGGGGTGTGGGGGAGGGGCGCATGCAGTCCACACTCCATCACCCCACCCCATATTACTCCGCCCAGTCCTTTATAAAGATTCCCCATAACCTCCTTGCCATGTACTCTATAGGCTGGATTTTGGCTATCCAGGCGGGTAGCTTGAGCCAGGAAATTGCACAATCAGAAGCTTTTCTTCCGCTTACGCTATGACTGTCAATCGAAGCAGTCTAGCAGAGGGTTTTTTTTTTATACTGCCGCTGACAGCAGCAGCCTCGATTTTTTTTTCAGCCTAAAAAGTCGGCATTTAAAAAAACTTCAGATCATGAAAGTTACATGGACCTTAATCCGCCTATTCGAGAGCACCTACATCTACTCCATCAATTTGTGGCTCCCACACCCCAGGTTAAGGCCCTGGTCACGGCCAAAATTGGGGTCCGTTTGGACTCAGCACCGAGTTCAAAATGGCTCCCGCTGAGTTCAGGTTTCCTTCCTGTGTGAATCACGCCCTGTTTCCCCCCCCTTTCGCCCAGTGAAAACAGTCGGACCTGTCGGAAATGGAGCCCGCCGTTTTTAAAGGTCCGAGTCAAAGGGATTCTGCAAAAAAACTCCAGCCCGGCGCCACTAGCCACTATATAGCCCAGGACCCCTTTACACTTCATTAGCCACTTTCTTGTGCCCAGAACTTAAGCCGCGTGATTGATTTGCACCCAGGTTTCCTTCCGTCTCTAATAAGCGGAGGAAACACTCGGCTAGCCCAGAACTCCTTGCTCCTCTTTTCCCAGAAAGAAAAAAACAATTCAACATGTTCAAATCCTAGTAAAAATTAGTAGCACTGGCACCAGTCATAGAGTTCCATTTTAAGGTATGCAAGACCAGGTCGGACAAGTTTTACTGGTACCCTTCATTTCCCAGTTTTATTGTTTTTTTCCATTCTTCCTCTGTAGAGCGCAGGCTCTTAAAATCTGCGATTATTGTCACTTAATCATTGTTTCCGTATTTATCACCGTATTTTTAAAAATTCCTTTCACCCAATGTGTGGGTTCTTGGTCTTTCACTTTCACCTCTAGATTGTTAAAAAGGGATCACGCCATTATGTTAGGGCACTCTGTTGTGCTGCGCTGAAAGCTTTCTCAATAATGTACATAATCAGCCTTGTGTTAGCAGTCTCCCCTGTATCGAGTTAAATGAGGCAATTTGAATCAAGCAGATCATTGTGCATGAAACAATGTGACACTACCAGTCATGCAGCAGCTTAAAATTAAACTTGATATGATCAGCATTGTCACCAAACACTTTCAGCATACTGTTGTCGCATTATGATGTTGATAATTGCACATAAGTGAAGCTATCTATACTACAAGGATAGAATGACTAGTGTGTACAAATTACCCTCCAGATGTCACACTTTGTTACATGTGCAAACTGACGTTGAAATGCTGCTGACCTATGACCTGAAACTGATAAGTACATTCCAGTCAACAACAACTTGCATTTATATAGTGCCTTTAACGCAGTAAACCGTCCCAAGACACATCACAGGAGCGTTAACCAACAGAATTTGACACTGAGCCATGTCTGGAGGTATTAGGGCAGATGACCAAAAGCTTGGTCAAAGAGTTAAGTTTTCAGGAGTGTCTTAGAGGAGGAAAGTGGGGTAGAGAGCTGGAGAGGATTAGAGAGGGAATTCCAGAGGTAGGCAACTGGACTCGATCAAGCGACCTGCCTTGTTCTGGATGGTGTCGTGTTTCTTGAATCAGAAAAGCGGAGAGTATTCCATCACACTCCTGACTTGTGCCTTGTAGATGGTGGACAGGGTTTAGGGAGTCAGGAGGTGAGTTACTTGTCGCAGGATTCCCAACCTCTGACCTGTGCAACATAGTATTTATATGGCTAGTCCAGTTTAGTTTCTAGTTAATGGATGGTGATAGTGTTCAGAAGGATTTGGGTGGCTTTGTACAGGAAACACAGAAGGTCAATATGTAGGTACAGCAAGCAATTAAGACAAATGATATGATGGCCTTTATTGCAAGGAGACCAGAGTAGGAGAATAAGGAGGTCTTGCTGCAATTGTGCAGGCTTTGGTTTAAACATCGCCTGGAGTACTATGGACAGTTTTGGTCTCCGTACTGAAGAAAATATATAATTGCTTGAGAGAGGGTAGACAGAAGTTCACTATACTGACTCCTGAGCTGAGATGATTGCCCTATGAAGAAAGATTGAGCAGAATGGGCCTATACCCTCTGGAAAAATATAAGATTCTGAGAGGGGTTGACAGGGTAGATGCTGGGAGCCTCTTTCCTCCTTAGTACTAAAGGCCATAGTCTCAGGCTAAGGGAACGGCCATTTTGGACTGAGCTGAGTAGAAAGCTCTTCACTCAGAGCGTTATGAATCTTTGGAATTCTCTACCCTACAGGTCTGTGGATACTTAGCCATTGGGTATACTAAAGGCTGAGATTGATAGATTTTTGAACTGTTAAGGGATATGGGGATCGGCTGAGAAAGTAACATTGAAGTAAAAGATCAGGCATGAGGTTTAAATTTGAAGTAGATTCAAGGGACCGAATGACCTACAGCTGCTCCTGTTTCTTATCTCCTTCATTGCCTTTGAGGTGGAGATTTATTTCAACCTTTTGATCAAGGGGTGCAGCAGGACCCACTTTGGTTGTTACTTCCTGAAAGAGGTACAGGTAGTTGGTACAGCAGGTTGTTCCCATCTAAATCAACATCCCATCCACCCATCACCTCTGTGCTCTCTGCCTCCCAGTCCAGCAATGCTTTGATTTTTAAACCTTCATCTTCCTCTTCAAATCCCTCCATTGCCTCAGCCCTCTCTATCTCCATTACCTCCTCCAGCCTGGGAAATCTGTCTTCCTCCAAAATGTACCTCTTCCCTCAATTCTTTCACCTCGCCATTGGCAGGCCATGCCTTTGCCTTGGTCCAGGGCACTAGAATTCCTTTCTTAAGCCTCTCCACCTCTCCGTAAAGATATGCCTTAAAACCTATCTCTTCGACCAAACTTTTGGTCACCTATCCTTATAACTCTTTCTTTTGCCGTCAGTCAATTTTCCAGTCTGATTAGGCTCTGATGAGATAATTTACTACATTGAAGGTAAATCCAACTTCTTGTTGTTGGCTGCTGGCAATTCTCTTATTTTACATGGACTGGAGATAAGACTGATGGATTTGTCTTGCTAAAGTGTTAGCCGTGACTCAGTTGGCAGCATTGTCTTCTCTGAGTCAGAGTCCCATGCCAGAGACTTGGGGCAGGATGTTAAGCTTGGTGTGCAGGTGCATACCCGACATGCACATGCGTGAAATAGCACCTGCTGACAATTATGAGGACTATTAAGCCCATTAATCAATTAATTAAATTGAGTTTTTCTCTGCTCGTCCAACCTTACAGTTGGTGGGTGGACGAACAGGCCAGGTGGCCTTTGCATTTTTTACAAAGCCTCATCCCCATCGGGATGAGGTTTCCAACAGTGACGAAAAAAGTTAAACATTTTTCAACTCATTTTTCACATGTCCCTGTTCATGTTACAGAGTCACATGTGGGGATATGTTTTCCTTATTTTTGAAATCTTTGTTTTTCATGTTAAAAAGCTGCAGCTCCCTGAGGCAGCTCTGTGCCTTCAGAGAGCTTTGACTGATTGTACCCATGTGCATGCGCACACTTCAGCGCTCGCACTCCTCCCGCCCCCACCCAGCAATGCTGAGGTTATCAGCGCACGTTTCACGCTGACTGGCCATTAATTGGGCCCGATTGCGAGCAGCGGAGTGTTGCACAGCAGCTCCCAGGCCTGCCCACCACACCCGCCCGATGAGGGGGAAATCCTCCCCTTGAGCACAGAAAACCTGGACTGGCACTTCTAGTGCAGGACCGAGGGCGTGCTGTACTGTTGGTGTTGCTGCCTTTGGGATAAGACATTAAACTGAGGAGGAAGACAGATTTCCTGGGCTGGAGGAGGTTATGGAGATAGAGAGGGCTGAGGCAATGGAAGTATTTGAAGAGGAAGATGAGGATTTTAAAATCAAGACATTGCTGGACTGGGAGGCAACATAAGTCAAAGGGTACAGAGGTGATAGGTGAATGGGATGTTGATTTAGATAAGAATAACCTGCTGTACTATCTATCTTTCACCTCTTTGAGGATGTCTGCACGCACAGGTGGACAGAAAATAAACCTTGACACTATTTCAAAGAAGAGTAAGGGAATTATCTGTGGCGCCCCGGCCAAAGTTGATCCCTCAATCAACATCAACGAAACAGATTATTATCACATTGCTATTTCATTTCCTACATTACAATGGTGATCACACTTCACAATACCCTATCAGCTGTGAAGTGCTTTGCAATGTGCTGAGGATATGAAAGACACCATGGCCGAATTTTCCAGCCCATCACGCTGACAGAATCTTCCGGTCCCGCTGATGTGAATGGAGCTCACTGGCCCCGCCATGGGGGGAATCTGCTGTTGTGGGAGGGAAGCGGGGGAGGGGAGGGGGGCTGGAAAATTTCGGCCTATGTAAATGCAAGACTTTTGTCATTTCTGAAGATTTTTGGGACAATGCCACATCCTTTGTTTACTTCCGCACCTTGTCTGAAACCTTTTCATGATTTGTATTTTCATTCTTTTCTTCCCAGACAAGTTTCTGATGATTGATAACAACAGCTTGAAGATCCGACGCATTAGTAAGAAGAACGAAGGTGTTTACAGATGCGAGGGGAGAGTGGAAGCTCGGGGAGAAATTGATTTTAGAGACATCGCCGTTATTGTCAATGGTAAGTTTACTTAACCGTTATGTGCATTTCTTTTACTTGTTCTCGGGTAATGTATGCTGTTTAATTGTGAGTTAATTGCGTACAAACCAGTTTATTGAATTTTTAATATGATGTAATTTAGTGATACTGTGTCTTTTGCACTTTGATTTTCCTGGTGGCGGAAGATAACCTGCCTTGTCCTTGCATAATGCCAATGTCGATTTGAAGATTCTCCTCCAGGTTTTCAACTCCCGCCATTGCCTTGCCCCCTCCCTATTTCTGTAATCTCCTCCAGCCCCTCAACCCTCTGAGATGTCTGTATTCTCTAATTCTGGTCTCCTATGCATACACGATATAATCACTGCGCCATTGGTTTCCGGGCATTCTTTTGCATAGGCCCCAAGTGCTGGAATTACTTTCCTGAACCTCACCACCTCCAAATCTCCTCCTTTAAGATACTCCCTAAAACTTGTCTCATTATTGTCCTAATGTTTCCTTATGCAGCTCAGCATCACATTTTGTTTGATGACACTCCAGTGAAGCACCTTAGGACATTTTACTACGTTTAAGGTGCTACATAAATGCAAGTTGTTGCTGTATGTGTTTTATTTGCACATGTAAATGAAAAGCCAATAAACCAAATGGACACAAAGGCCATTAGGACACTATTGAGCCCCATGCTTAACTCCCTCCTACCTCCACACCACCACTGCAAATAAGGCTTGACTCTGCTCTGCATCTCAATATTTTTGAAAAAAACCTAAATTTCACGAATAATTGAGAAGCTGAGGTCTTGCGGTGCTGTGGGCAGATCCCTCTCTGTGAGCCAGAAGCTCCGGGTTTGAAGCTACAGGACTTGATGGCCAAGAAAGGTGCGTTCGTGGCAATGGCGAAGCAGGCTAATGATCAACCTGTAACTCCTTCTGATGCACCCGTGGCAGGTGGTAAGAGTGAGAGAGTTTCCTGGTCAGCCAGAACCGTGTGGTAGCTGCAGCACAACAACCTCCACGTGCAAGCTCTTGTCACGGGCTCCAATGGCAAGTGTCCTCCTCACTTCAAGGGACTGCTAGAGAGAGAGAGAGAGAATTGAGAAGCTGAAAGCGCTTCATATTAAAGATGAAGCCAAGAGACAAGAACGCTTGTGGTTCCTTACACAAAGTCCAGGAGAATCCTGGCTACCTGTGCTGCCTCCTAACATTCAGTGTTACAAAGCAAGGTTGATTTATTGCAGCAAATGTTAGGGTAATGTCATGTTCCAGTATACTATGAACTTTCAGTCAATACTTTAAAATGTGACACAAACAGACTATTAAAATCGGCACTGCAATTCATGCGACCATTGGCATTTTGAGCTCCAGAGAGTCCTGAGTCTCAAACCAATACTTAATTAGATATGGACATTTGTAGCCATCTGGGGAATTCATACACCCCCTTTATTTAAGGATGGATCATCAACAAATGAACTATAGAATTCCAGCCAACCTGTCTCTATTTCACCATGAACAAAAGGAAACATGGAAGTTCAATGTGTGTGAGATGAATGTGAATGGCTCCTATCAACTTGCCTTTATACTATAATGGTTCACCTCATCCAAACTAGGTGAGTAAATTTCAAGGTGTCAAGCCACAACACGGGGTGATTGGAATCAACAGACACACCAACCTTTGTTTGGAAAAAAAGGACTTTGAGGTTGTGAAAGTCACATGGTGGGGGAACCATTTTGGCCGTCTGCTTTTAAATTCAGCAGAAGCTGCGTGCAGACAGAGAGAATTCCACCCAAAGACATTGAACTAGCCATCCAAGCAGCCAAGGTAATAAACAGCAATACCTCCAAAGTGGAGAAATTCTAACAGAGAGAAGGAATCCCCACAAACTGTTCCAACTTCAGGTTCACCCGAGAGCCAACCTCCTAGAAATCCAACTACAAGAAACCTTGCCACTTACTGAGAATCCTTCGCTTTCCAAGACATTAGCTTCGACTTTAAAGCATCACCTTCATCTAAGAAACTACAGGTCTGACCAAAAGAGACTGAGATAATTATAAGTCGTAACCATTGTAAAGAACATATCTTTTTTATTTCTGTTGGACTGTGGAACAGAGTGAGGGATATATACACTGTTACTGTCCTGGAACAGAATGTGTCATGAAAGGCAGCATGGTGCCGAGGAGGAATCCGGTCCAATGGAGAACTGCCTGGCAACAACATTTTAATTGGCTCCTGACCAGGTGACCAGGGTTTGTGTGAGAGCAGTACAGCAGAATAGCTCCTACCCTGAAAGGAAAAAGGACTTAAAACCTCTCTCCCCTGTGTGTGTAAAAATCCAGTAATTCTACAATAATAGCTAGCTGGCTTTTTCTCCTCATATCTCTATAACCTGCTCTCTCTCTCTCTCTGAAAACCCCTGTCAAGAAGCAAAGGCAAGTGCTCAACCGGTGATCTAAATACTGAAAGTGCTGGTAGACCACCTCATGTCATCAACAAAAAACTGAAAGGAATTTGGAAGACATTGATCAAAATCAACATATTGAATCCTGTACTCCGGAATTGGTGTTATTAAACTGTTTTATCCCAGCCTTAAAATCCATGGTTTTTGTGTGACGTATGTGTCTTGTATGTGTGTGTATAGGGATTTAAGAAGGTGCAGAGTTTAGGTTGTAGAGTTAGAAATTATCAGTTCAAATTTCTTTTGCCATTGGCTAAAGACAATTTGTGCAATAAACAGTTACTTACTTACTAAGTTTACAAACCTGGTGCCCATATTCTTTTAACCTAGATTTAACAATTAGGTGGGTTGATCAAACTTTTCCACATTTGTCACAGCTCAGGGAGCGGTGGGGCTCGATATTGCAGCGCACTATCTCCAGTGAGTCATGACACCACATTGTTTTACCTTCATCTGTATCTAATCCTTGTGTGTATGTGAGTGTGTGTGAGGCAACTGAGTGAGATGTCACATTTTAAAATCTGGGGCAAATGTGTGCTGATAAATAAACCTTCTTCATCTGAACACTCACAAAAAGCTTGCTGCTGGAATTATTTAATTGAGGTGCTCACTCTGAGGGTAGGAAAAGACACACCCTTTACATACAAATATACTGATCACGGGCAGTTAAAAGATACACATAAATTCTGTGCATGACAGTAAAGTGGTGTAACAGTAAATTTATTGGATTAGTAATCCAGGGTTCTGGAGCGATAATCCAGAGAACGTGGGTTCACATTTCACCACGGTGGTTGGAGAATTTGAATTCAATTTAAAAGTCTGCTTAAAAGCCTATTGTCAGTAAAAGCGACTGTGAGACGGCCATAAATACCCACTGGTCCACTAATATCCTTTAGAGAAGGAAACCTGCGCCCTTACTCAGTCTGGCCTATACGTGATTTCAAACCCACATTTTGGTTGATTCATTGCTGCTTTCTGAAGAGGCCTAGCAAGCTCCTCAGTTGTATCAAATCGGTGTGCCGATGGTTCAAAAAGACCAAACTCTACCTTCTCAGGGGTACGGAGTGTTGGCCAATAAATAATGGCTTTGCCACAAACACCCCGTAACTTGAGAACGAATTTTATAAAAGAAATATTGCCAGCACACCGCTCTACGCCATTTTGTGGAACGGCTTGAAGAAGAGCAAAAGAGTTCTTCAAGTGCCCTGGCCAACAGTTTCCTCTCAACCAATTTCAAAAGCAGGTTATCTGATGATTGTTTCATTGCTGTTTGTGGGATCTTTGCTGTGCACAAATTGGTTGTGATGTTGCTTGCATTTCAACACTGGCTAAACACTTCAGAAGCACTCAAGTACCTGTGAAGCACTCTGGGATTTTCTGAGGTTGTGGAAGGTGCTATAGAAATGCAAGGCTTTGTTTCCTCCCTCAAAGCAACTGCACTTAGTGGCAGCTTAGAATGGTCCCATTGCATAACATATTAGGCATAGCTGGGACCATAGTACCTACGGAAAATGCAATCTCTGTGTGGAGAGATCATCTGTAGGTTAATTGCAATCTGAGGTAAAACTCAACGCCAGCTCCTTTTTGAAACTAAAGCCTGCTCCAGGTAAAGCTGGAGGTAGAAGCACATCTGAGTCTGTATTCTGGCGTCTTGCTGGTGAATGTTGTACACTTCCTCAGCTAGCTGTCCAGCCTTGGCTCATTGATAGCACTCTCCCCTCTGAGTTAGAGAGTCAGAGGTCTATTATCCCACTCAAGTGCATAATCCAGGCCGACACCTCAATGCATTGCTTGTGGGAGTGCTGCATGGTTGGAGGTGCTGACTTTTTGGATGCAACTTTAAACCAAGGCCCTGTCTACGGTCACAGTTGGATTAATTGTCCCCCTGACACTTTTCAGAGAAGAGAAGGCAAGTTCTTCCCAGTGTCCTGGTCAATATTTATTCCTTTACCAACATCAGTGTAAAAATAGAAAATGCTGGAAAAAGGGTCATATGGACTCAAACGTTAACTCTGTTTCTCTCTCCTCAGATGCTGCCAGACCTGCTGAGTTTTTCCAGCATTTTCTGCTATTTCCGATTTCCAGCATCTGCAGTATTTTGCTTTTATCAATGTGACAACAGACGGTCTGGCCAATACCATTGCTGTTTGTGGCCTGTGCCTAAGGTTGCAGGCAGAGGACAGTCAGATGACGCATTTATTAATTCAAAAGCCACACAAATAAAAAGAAGACTTGCATTCAGATAGTACCTTTCATGACTTCAGGACATCACAAAGTGCTTTAGAGCCAATGACGTACTTTGGAATGCACCACCATTGTAAAGTTGGAATGCAGCGGCCATTTCTGCACCCAGCAAGCTCCCACAAGCGGCAAAATGGTAACACTCAGATAATCCATTTTAACATTGGGGAGAATTCCATAGACCTTCCCCGAATGGTGGCCTTGATTTGACATCTCATTTGAAAGACAGCACCTCTGGCAGCGCGGCATTCCTTCAGTACTGCACCAAAATGTCCACCTAGACCCGGTGCTTAGGCCTTTAGAGTGGGGCTTTAAATCTTAACATACTGGTTCAGAGCTGAGTGTGCTATCACTGTGATATTTACTGGGCTTAACTAGTTCCAGATTAGCTCCCAAGCCATATTTTAATAAAGGTAAACATCTTGCAAAATTTTTCCTGACTGCAGTATTTTGAGGAGAAATTACACCTGTTAGACTTCTGTCTGTGTTTACTGATATATAGCAATGATCGGGCTGATACCAGCGCATGTAAGATAAGGGACTGGATACTGGATTATATGTTCTTCAGCCCCTTGACTGAAAGGCTGTTCAGGAGCCTGTCCATCAAAAAGCCGGCTGCTCTGCAGCCATTTTCCATTTGACAGGGGAGGGAGTCCTGCCTTAGACAGCTGTTGGCCAATCAGATTGGTTGGCAGTTCTGTAGTTCCATTGTGCCAGGTTTGAGCTATGTCCACTGCTGGGTTACAGCCAGTCCGGTGGGGGGGAGGGTTAAAGGGAGGCTGTGACCTTGGGGCGTTACCTCTGATGGGCACAGAGGACCCCCAGAGGAGGTTGCCCCACCACCCCGCTTGCACAGCACCAGGTTGCCCAGTAAAAGCTGCCAGGCCACTTGCCTGGCACGGGTCACCCAATGCCATGGGTAAAGTAGCAGCGAGGGCTGGATGAAACCCTTTAAGCGCCATTAATTCATCACTGAAGGGCCTCCCTAGCCCCAAGAGTGGGCTGGCCATCCAGTGCCTCCACCGTCCCCCCCCCGTCCCCCCCCCTGCAAAATGGGAGACAGATCGGGGGAGCGGGCGGGAAGGTGGCGGGTTGCACATTTTCCAGCACCACCACCTCCAAACGCGCCAACATGGGGGGAGGCCGTAAAATCCAGCCCAAAGTTTCAATCCCACGGCGATGTTAACGGTAACGGACCTCGGTTTACCAGGAAACAGCAACGACAAGAACCTGCAGGCCAGCTGATCCTGTGAAACCGTGTTTCTTTCCAGAGACTGGAAATAATCTCCAATGGCACCTGGCTGCATCCTGAATGAGCTTGAGAGTTAAAAACCTGAGCAACTAATGATTGCAAATGCATCAGGGTAACAGAACATTACACCTTCGAGAGTTGCGTGCTATTTTTCACTTGTCAGATTTTACGAAGTAATCTTTCCTGCGATGTTAATAGGATATGTGTAATAGATTTGGCATGATTAGAGTGTCTGTGAGACTCAAAATCATTAACTGGGGAATCTGTAATACCGGATCCTTCACCTCCAGTGACAAATCTTCCTGTATGGAGCTACTACAGGTGACAGCACCATGATTTCTTTAAACCAGCTAAATAATCTCCCAACCTAATATATTTTTATCCCTTACTCACCTCATTTCCATTGTTTAAAAAAAGCAGCTTACTAATATCGGTGGAATAACGTCCGGCACTTTCCGGAACTGAATGGCTAAGTCAGCCCAGATCAAGTCAGAGTTGCTGTCAATTCTTACTGAAATTCACCTTACTCTGCTCATCGTCTTTTGGTGGCGCAGAGCTTGAGTATTTCTGAGAAAAGGGACCTGTCAAAGCTGTTTCACGCTGCTGCTCTGCAGTAGCAACACGAGTGGCCTTCGCCACGAATAAGATGCTGCCGTCAAGCCACAAAAACTTTCTGCCTATCACACAAATGAGCAATGTGGTATATGGGTTTCAGTACCGGTGTGATGCTGGGTATGTAGACACTACTTCCCAAAGACTGGCGGATCGTATCAAACAGCAGGTCCCAGCTGCTGTCGCAACAGGCAGGGTACAGACCCTACCCAACCAGCCCGTGCTTGCAAAACTCAAACCACAGTGTCCAACGTTAGATCTGATTCCATGACTGGACGATATTTACTAAATAATCCTCAGTCTGCTAACAATTACTCTGACAACCAATTTAAGATTGGCAGTGGGGCTCACAGTGTGGCCCATTTACATGTACTAGAAGCTACATATGTGGATACACAGGGCTCTGTTCTTTGCAGACACAAAGAACATGTACACACATTGGACCTGTTTCAGCCAAACAAAACAAGTGACAGCCATTCGCTGACTCATTCCTCAGGGCAATGCCTTGACCAATCAGGGTCAAGCTGCCTGGTTTAAATTTCAAACAATGCTTGGCAGTTGGCTGTCAGTCACCATCAGTGGTGCATTCTCCATGGCTACGCTTCTACCAGTTAGAGTCCACTTGCCAATCAATCAGCACTCTCTTCACATACAGTATAAATTGTTGTTTTCCCCTTATATTGGTACTCTTGCGGTGTCCTGTCAAAAAGCTTCAACAAAATGTCTCTTTTTTCAACAATTACTGCAGTCAGGATCCAATAGTCTGCTACAGTAAACTCCCACCATTCACGGGGGTTCCGTTCCTGCGAGATCTTGCGAAGGGTAAAATTGTGAAGAGTGAAATGGCAAACAGCAAACACCGTTCATAATGCAACTGAATTAAATATGTTCCAGCCATCCCCAAATTTCACATTTTTACCTTAATGGAGTCAATAAAAGCTACTTTTCTGGATTAAATTGAAAACAATTTTACTGAAGAAATTGTCTGTAAATACAAGAAAACAAAAAACATGCAAAACTTTTCAATTACAGAATACAGTACCCTGTGGTACAATTTAAAAACCACAGTTCAGTACATTACCTTACAGTAGAGGTAGATTGAAAACAATTTTACCGAAGAAATTGTTTGTCAACAGAAGAAAACAGGAACAGTTTAAAAATGATCAATTACAGAAGTTTAATTTACAAATCACAGTGCAGGTACTGTACATTACAGTACAGGTGCCATACTTTACTTGAGAATGGATCTAGATGGAGTGGATGATGTGCTGCACTCTGAGGCTGCCACATGAGCATCATCAGTCAAATCCTCTGTGGGTAGCCCTTGTGACCGAGCAGTCAAGCTTGTAACCTCTTTGGACTGTGGAAGATGCCAGGGACCTGAGACCTACCGAGAATGTAGGAGTCGTGGATGCTCCCTGGGAACCATGCGCAGTCCTGCAGGATGCATTTGTGGTGTTCGCACACCAGCTGCACATTCAGCGAGTGGAAGCCCTTGCAGTTGACGGAGTTGACCGCTTGTTGCCATGGAAATCTGAGCGCCACATGAGTGCAGTAGATGGCATCCTGCACTTTTGAAAACCTGAGATCTGGGCAAATCCCATCACTCTTGCATCCTGGCTTTCCTGGTCCTGTGCGAAATGCTCAAAGCTGTGTGCCTTCGCGAAGATGGCGTCCGTGACCTCATGAATGTATTTGTGCGTGGAGGCTTGTGATATCCCACAGAGGTCACCTGTGGCACCCTGAAAGGTGCCATTGGCGTAAAAATTAAGCGTCGCTGTCACTTTCACGGCCACTGTCAGTGAATGCCCCCATGTCCCCGTGGCGCCAAATCCTGCAGTAGTTGGCAGATGTGACTAACCAGTTCCCTGGACATGCAAAGGCTGTGGCAACACTCATTCTCTGCAGGAATGACAAGAGCCATCTATAGACCCTGGGCCTAGCTAGACGCCGACTGGCGACGGCTCATTGTAGCTTTTCAGTGGCGTGCACAGGAGCCCCAGCCACCCCATCTTTCTAAGGATGCTACTCCTCTTTCTGCCCAGCCAGGTGCCTCCGTCACTCTCTTATCAGCCATCTCCGCTCTCCGTAAGCCACGAGGCATTCGGCTAGTTCACCAGGCTCCATGCTCCTGATGTGCTCCTCCTGCAGGATAAAAGATAGATGCGTGGGTTAGCTTCGGTGTACTAAGGACCTCTCTTGGTTAAGTCTGAAAGCCCCTTAATGGATCCCAGAGAGTGCTGGCCACCACTTGGATGGCCAGAGTTTAGTGCACTGCATGGCTGCCCAAAACCCCACCCACCTCCGCCCCACTCCACCTGACCGATTGGTGGCAGCTTTGCCCACTGGACTGCATACTGTGCAGGCGCAGGCATTCTCCTAACCCTCACTGCAAGGCCGAGCTGGTAGCTTGAACCATGGGGGAGACTGGTCCAAACCTGAATGATGACATTGCCAAGGGGCTGTGAGCACCTCCACCAGTTTTCACATGGAGATTGTACAATGTGCCTAGTTGTCCAACTGTTCTGCAGTCCACTATGACACTCATTAGTTTGCAGTCTGTGCCGAGGGGTGAAAAGCTCTTGGTGGCACTTTGATGCCTCTGTGATGCTCGACTGGGCAGATAAGCTAGAGGCCCGACTCCAAGCATGTCAATGTGGCTGCGCCTGAATTGTCTCAGCTGCGGAGGAATGGTGACTTTATACAAGGTTTCCCGCACGTGTTTGTGCAATACCATCAACCGCAGGGCAGCCCTAGCCCCGGCATTGAAAATGCCAGCCAGCCGGGAAAAATCGACTTGCCTGAATGTGCGGCGCCTCAACCTTGAGGTCCAACAGGCGACCCTCGCCCACGCTGCTCAACGTTACTGTGCACTCACCTCCGAGTTCCCCTCGAAGTTCAGCTTGCCAGGCGCACGGCTTATAAACGCTGTTGTGAAATATGTCGGCGTGCAATCACACCAGTCTGCTCAGATGATCCAGCATGGGGGAGGGGGTGGGGGGTTGGGGGGGTGGGAGGTGACTCCAGCAAGTTGTGCTACAATGAGATGCGGATGTATTAGAATGAAGTTCCCGACATGCGGCAGTGGGAAACGTGGCTTGCCATTGGCGGGCGGAGCGGGCGATTGCAAACTGGTTTCATGACATCGTGAAACCGAGTTTTGGCCTTCCCGCCTTATTATCCGCTCATGCCCGCCATGATGCCCGACGCCAGCGGGCACGGATAATTCCGCCCTTGATCTCTATATTCACCAGCTGTGAAAGGAAGCTGCTTAGTAATTCATCTCCAGGCACATCTTACCAAGTGGGTTCTTGGCTTGACTTTGAATAAGTGTAGAAGGACCCGTTCAGACTAGAAGGAGATATTGCTGTTATCCTCCTATTATACAAGTCGTGGTTTGTGGGAGATTTCACAGGAGAGTGAAAAGTCATCCATGTTGATGTGGGCCCAAAGTCGCACCTAGGCCCAGAACACATCAGGACAATAAGTTTCCAGTGGAACTTTTACAACAATCTAATCATTTTACTGGTCCGAGTTTCTATTTATGTCCAAATGTTACGTTTAAACTAAATTCAAATTGCTGGAAAAGAGACACGTCTAAGCATTTTGTCTGTACTCATCAAGACACTCGCAAGAATACCAATATAGGGGGTAAAATAACAATTTACACTGTATGTGAAGAGAGTGCTGATTGGTTGGCAAGTGGCGTTGACATGGAGAATACGCCACTGATGGTGACTGACAGTTAACTGCCAAGCATTGTTTGAAATTTAAAACAGGCAGCTTGAACCCTGATTGGTCAAGGCATTGCCCTGAGGAATGAGTCAGTGAATGGCTATCAATTATTTTGTTTAGCTGAAACGGGCGCAATATATGCACACGTTCTTTCTGCCTGCAATGCCACTTGCTAAACAATCAGCACTCTCTTCACGCACAGTATAAATTGTTGTTTCCCCTTAGTCCTGATGAGTGCAAGTCGAAAAGCTTTGGCATGTCTCTTTTTTCAGCAATATTCAAGTTCTGTACTACCAAACGACTAAATTCGAATTCTTAAAATGAAACTTGCTGCCTACCAGAGTGATGGAAGCGGAGACAATGGAAGATTCCAAAAGGAAATTGGATAGGCACCTGTGGGAAATAAACTAGCAGGTCTACAGGATAGAACCAGAAGGGAGAGTGGGGTGGGGGAAGGCATTATTGGATTCCTCTACTGAGAACTGACATGTACTCCATGGGCAGAATGACTTCCTTCTGTGCTGCAATACTGACTGACTCTATGCCATGCTGGCAATTGAACATATTTCCTTGGAATACTAAGTCATGGTTACTAGAGTCTAGAGCCCAGCAATATAACCACTAGACTATTGCACTACGGAACATAAGAGGCATGGAATCTACTTCCGAGAATAAATCTTTGAAGGGACCAGCAGCAGCTCATGTGTACTACCATTATGAAGTTCAACTCACGAAAGAGTATTTTCGAAATATGGTCCCGTTAATCATTTGCAAACTAATAAATCTCAGTGAGTGAATTTAAAAGCTGAATTTATTTTTTTTACAGCAGTCCCACTGATACCAAGTAATAAAAAAGATAGCACACATGTAAATCATTCAAAGCCTCCCTCATTTCCTTGAGTAATTTGTATGGCACAGCAGACAAACTCAAAAGGCTCCTAAGAGTAGTGCCTCCAATTACAAGGGAATTGAAAGTGTCCATGCTGGGAAAATTAAGCTTTCCGTCTATTATGAGAAACAATTGCTCAAGTAGTTGTGCCTGGTAATTTCTCCAAGGGGGTCTGCTTTGTGCTGGGTAATAGGTGATAACGAAAATGGCCTTGAATATCTTTAGCCTGCCCTCTGTTCTGATACGTTTAAATCTTATTGTCTGTACAGATAACTTTCAAAATTAGGAAAGAGTTGTTGCATGGAGGCATTTTCATAAGCCATTACATTTTTATCGCAGCATCGATGCTGTTATTGCCAGATGAGTGGAATGGGCGGAGGTGATTTGATAGAGTCGATTAAAATGACGAAGAGAATGGGAGAGAAACAGACTTGAATATTGCTGAAAAGAGAGACCTGTTGCAGAAGCTTTTCGTCTCGCACTCATCAGGAAACACAAGAATGCCAAATTTCAAACAATCGCAACAACTTACACTACAGGAGAAAAAGGGTGTGTGATTGGTTGGCAAGTGAACTCTGATTGGCCAAGGTGTTGCCTGGTGAGTGCAAGACAAAAAGCTATGACTGTTTGAAAACCAGCCATTTGAAAAGCTGACTTGATAGATGGTGGTCCAGGTATGTTTTTGGACCTGTATTCCAAACTTGACGGCCTTGTGTGCCCGAACTGAGAGACCTGGCCGCTTGCGCAAATTACTTAAATAAGGCCAGGGGCCCAATTCTGGGTTGTCCTCAGCCTATGGGTTGGGACATGTGTTGGCCGAGTGGCTGTTGTTTCTAGGCCCCAGAACAGACCGAGACAAATGTCTGATCCCTGTCTATTAGAAGCTGCAGAACCAAGGGAACTCAGAGGGCTTGCCTGCATGGGTGGGTACCCTGGACAGTTGGTTGTTGAGTGATGCTAGCGTAGACCATGACAACAAGTGAATCCAGTTGCACACACTGGTGAATGACGCACAGCATCAAATAACCCAGAAAAGGGAAACAAAGACAACATAAATGGAAGGAAAGAAGATGATGGTTACTGTCTCACAATAGGTTAATGTACAAAGAAACATCAAGCAAGGGCATTATGCCCTGGGAATGACATTATAGAAAATGAGTTTCCATGCAACTTAACCAAAAAAAAAGTCATATATTCCTTATCACAGAAACCCAACAATGCGTGAATAAAAAAATTATGTTTTTTTTTTCCTGTGGCTAATTCCTTTCCTCCAACATTTATTTCTTTTAGTATCTATTAGTGTTACAACTTCAGTAATGGTCGAAGAAACGCGGACTGTGTTTCATCATGGTATTGAGTGCTGGATGAAATGTGTGCTCATATATCCATTAACAGCCTCAATAAATTCTCCCGCTAGGTGTAAATCATCACGCTGCCTTGACTTTCTAAGAGTCTGGTGAGTCATAGATTCCCTGGGGTGAGGGGAAGTGTGGAAGTTCAGAGGGGATAATATCTGAGGACGACCTTTACCTCTCCATTCACCAACGTCTCTGAACTGTGTGCCACCGTGGTTTGGATATACATCGCCGTCCCTTCACCGTCACTAGGTCAGGATTGTGAAACCCCCATGACAGGAGATCCTTCACCAGGACGGTAGCGGTTCTCAAAGAGGATCCATCACCATCTTCTCAAGGGCAACTGGTAATGAGCAAAAAGTTCAACCTGGCCAGCAATGGCCATATTCCCAGGACAGATTAAAGAGAAACAGAAGGAATGGACAATATGATAGATTAGGACAGTATGGAGTCAATGCTCATTCACGTTAACCAAGCAATGATGACCTGACTGACCCAAATGGGGTCAGTCGCCTCACCATGCCATTAACACCAGCAGTACCTCTATTTTGAAAGGGGGACTGACCGGTTTTAGGCTACTGGCCTCTTTTAATGTGGGAACTGGTGTCTCATGAGGTAAATAGGATCCCGACTTTCAGTTTAGGTGGGCCGGAGGCTGCACGGCGTTCACCCCAACCAATACCAAGGTGAAAGGAGAGAAGGGGCCCAGCCAAGGGGAAGCCTTGTGGGCACTGGTGCAGCTGAAGTGAACCAAAAATATAACCTCAGCCGCAGCCCTCACCTCCAATGTCATCCCTGCCCCACTCCACCCCATTGGAGACAGCTCTAATCCTATTTCCAGTCTTCTAGCAGGCAAGTGCCTTTGGACTACAATAAAAACATAAAACTCTGGAAAAACTCAGCAGGTCTGGCAGCATCTGTGGAGAGAGAAACAGGGTTAATGTTTCGCGTCCACACGACTTCTTCAGAGCTCTGTAGAAAAGTCACTTGGACTCGAAACATTAACCCTGTTTCTCTCTCCACAGATGCTGCCAGACCTGCTGAGCTTTTTCCAGCATTTTCTGTTTATATTTCAGATTTCCAGCATCCGCAGCATTTTGCTTTTTTCCAAGTGTCTCTGAACGCCTGTTTGGCATACCTGCTGATGTTAAATGAGACTAGGGCCTCAAAATCACGGAGTTGGGAGGCGTAGGTGGTCATCTGAGCCTTTGTTGATTGCCAAAGTTCAAAGTAGACCTCTGTCCTTCCACCTTCCTTTCTATCTCTGTTCCAGTGGACAGAGGCTGCTCAAAATTGAGAGCTAAAATGGCAAAGCCCCATTCCTAGAGATTGACATATGAGGAATCACTGGCATGCACTGGGAGCCACTCCTCTAATGTTGGTGGAGCAGAGGCTGATTGGCTGACCCAATAAATTGTGAAGAGTGTTCCATTCCCCTAGCACCGATATCCCTCGCTTCAGGCACAACACTTGCTGCCATGACCTCTGGGAAGCAGGGTGGTAGCTGGGCTCAAACCAAGGAGGTAAACCAGTGGGTCTGTTCCTGCTGCACCACCATTTTGTATCTGCCAAACTGCGCTGACAAGGTTCTGCCTCTTGGTGTGCTGTTTGGGCAACTGGGTCACTCAGACACCCAATGGGACCATCCATAGGAAAAGGAGGAGACCATTCAACCCCTTGTGTCAGTTCTGTCATTCAAGATGGCTGCTCTGTATCCTAACTTCATTTACCTGCCTTGGCTCCTTCCCTTAAGAAGGAAAAAAAGACTTGCTTTTATATAACGTCTTTCATAGTTAAGGGATGTCCCAAAGTGCTTTACAATCAATGAAGCACTTTTGAAGTGTAGTCACTGGTGTAATGTAGGAAACGTGGCAGCCAATTTGCACACAGCAAACTCCCACAAAACAGGAATGTGATAATAACCAGATAATTTTAATACTCTTCATCTGCTTGGCTAGCAAAATCCATCCCCTTGTTCTAGACTCCTAATAGAAAAAGTTTCTATCTACCTATTAATTCCTTTCAAAATGTTAAATACTGTTGTAACGGTTTGTTCGAGGCTTGGAAATTGAACAGTAGTGCTTATTGGTAACACATAACTATTTACATATGTATAAAGCATAGCCCAGACTATGGGCTAACTCCATGCTTATTTTTACACAGGTCTCTGCATACTTTTAGACTGACCCAGGTCCCTTAGCATGTGACCCTTTACATCACACTGTAGGTGGTACTGTTCTCTAGCCCTGCATTAACCCTTGCTATGCCAAACACCCTTATACTACAAACACCTTATCGACCTTCTACACTCCAAGAAACACAGTCTAGATTATGTGAACTCTCGTCATACAAACAAACACTTGGAGTTCTGAAAAATTCTGGAGAACCTGCACTGCTCTCATCCCTAGGCCATTGTAAATTTTCTAAGGCGCAATGTCCAGAGATGGACGCATGGTCCAACCATGGTTTTGCACAGCTGCAGTAAAACTTCCTCCTCTTTAAATTCTAGCTCTCTAGAAGCCTAACCTAGTCTATGAAGGGGGACAATGGCGTAGTGGTATTATCACTAAACTAGTAGTCCAGGCTAATCCCCTGGGGGGCGTGGGTTTAAATCCCACCACAACAGCTGGTGGAATTTAAATTCAATTAAAAAAATTCAAGTATATAAAGCCAGTCTCAGTAATGGTGACCATAACAACTATTGATTGTTGTTAAAACCCTATCTGGTTCACTAATGTCCTTTACATAGGGAAATCTGCCATCCTTACCTGGACTGACCTACATGTGACTCTAGTCCCACTGCAATGTGGCCTAGCAAGCCACTCAGTTCAATGGCAATTAAGTATGGGCAATAAATGCTGGCCTTGCCAATAACACATACATCCTCAGAATAAGCTAAAAGCAAAAAACTATGGATGCTGGAAATCCAAAACAAAAACAAAAATACCTGGAAAAACTCAGCAGGTCTGGCAGCATCTGTGGAGAGGAACACAGTTAACATTTCGAGTCCACATGACTCTTCAACAGAACAAAGGAAAAATAGAAAAGGGGTGAAATATAAGCTGGTTTAAGGTGGGGGGTTGGGGGTGAGGTGGCGGGTGGGGCGGGGGGGGTGCGGGGTGGTTGGGACAGGTAGAGCTGGATAGAGGGCCAGTGATAGGTGGAGCTAACCAAAAGATGTCACAGACAAAAGGACAAAGAGGTGTTGAAGGTGGTGATGATTTACAGCCTTCCGGACTGAATATTGAGTTCAACAATTTTAGATCATGAACTTTCTCCTCCATCCCCACCCCTTCTCCGATTTTCCCCCTCCTTTTAGTTTTTTCCAATAATTTACATAGACTTTTCTTTTCCCACCTCTTTCCATTATTTTTAAATGTATTTCCAGCCATTGTTTTATCTCTACCTTTTAGCCTATTTTGATCCCTTCACCCCACCCCACCCCCACTAGGACTATCTGTACCTTGCTCGTCCTGCTTTCTAACCTTAATTAGTACATTCCTTTAGATAATATCACCACCTTCAACACCTCTTTTCCTTTTGTCTGTGACATCTTTTGGTTATCTCCACCTATCACTGGCCCTCTATCCAGCTCTACCTGTCTCACCCCCCCACTCCTTAAACCAGCTTATATTTCACCCCTTTTCTATTTTTCCTTAGTTCTGTTGAAGAGTCATGCAGACTCGAAACGTTAACTATGCTCTTCTACACAGATGCTGCCAGACCTGCTGAGTTTTTCCAGATATTTTTGTTTTTGTCCCCAGAATAAGCCTTTAGCTTATTAGCCTTTTTGATTATTTTTCAATCTGACCATTACATTTTAGTGATTTGTTATGTGGCTCTCCAAATTTCTTTGGGTTTCCATGGTTCCTAGATTTTTGCCACTTAAAAAAATTCTCACCCCAATGTTTCGAGTCCAGAATGAATGTCCCAGGTTCCCAAACTTGTCACAGACTGGCCTGTAAGTTCGCCAAGCCGCCATGATTGTCCTGAAGTATCCAGGGATTGAAGATTAGTCTCCAGGACCCTGCGAGCAACCCCTGGAGAAAAATTATTGCTGCATTTAAAATAAAAAAAAAACGAACACTTTGATTGATTGATTATATGAATATTGAGGAACAAACATTGTTTGCCCAACAGCCAAGATTATTCCAATTGGGTATCCAAGAGTTTGCTCGCTTTTCAGTGGCCTATGAGAAGGCATGGTGGGTGGACCAATTGCAGGCGTGTGTGTGGGTGGGTGGGTAATACATCGGATGGTACCTTCAGGAATACACCCAACCAGAGGCTGCGACCTTTCTGACCTGCCAAGTTGAAAAAGGTTTTGTCTCATTGGTGTACGACAACTTACCTGAGGTCATTATGTGGAAGGCTTAAAGATGTTAGGAGTCATAAGAGCCTATTCCAACCTAACCAATTAACTAGGCTTCCCTGCAAGCATCTGAAATGTGCTTCTTATTCACAGTATAAGCATTTTGTTTTCAAGCCTGCCCTCTCTAGGTGCCCTCTCTAGGTGCCGGCAACACCAAAATGAAATAGATTTATGCTCCCAACAGAGATTCTAATCGTTAGATATTCAAAGACCACTCATTTACATAATATATTCAGGTGATTTTTCCTAATTTCATTGGAACGCTGGAACTGCCTCAATCCTGTCTCCAAAACATTCTATTTTAATCATTTAAGCAGAGTGTTCACTATATTCTTTATGTATTTTGGCATCCCACTACAAATAACAATATTATTTTTTTTTTAAAACTGACAGTTTGTGAAGCAACTGTAACTGAGGAGAGTATCTCCCTGTCACTGCCATTGAGCCCTGTGACTGTGTTTTGGTGCCAATTATATGGTACACGGTTATAAATAAACCAGCTTGTAATATTTATTGTCAACCATCCAGAAAACCTTAAAAAATCATTATAATGTATTCAAATAAAAAAACACAGCTGTTGTCACCTCAGTCTGGCATGTCATTAAGTAAATCAGTTGTCAGGTTTTTGGGAAGACCTGTATCAAGGAACAAAGCGTTGACTTAATGTCCCATCTCTGCTGCATCATCTGATCTCAGCCCTGGCCATGTTGAGTGATGCTACATTCACCCGCAGTGTCCCTCGGGCTAGAAAGGGAAAAATAAGCCCAAGGCTCTAACTGTTAATCACCATAATCTGAAGAAATGTGTGTGTGAATGTGTGTGAGAACAGAAATGACTGCCTTAACCATTCTCTCCCCCTCCCCCCCATCCCCCACTGTGGCAGTAGTGTGTGCCATCTACAAGGTATGCCACAGCAACTTTCTAAAGCTTCTTCGACAACACCTTCCAAACATGCGACCTCTGCCGCCTCGAATAAGGGCAGCAGATGCATGGGAACACCGCCACCTGCAAATTTCACTCCAAGTCTCACATCATGCTGACTTGAGACTATATCACCATTCCTTCACTGTCACTGGTTCAAGATTCGAGAACTCCGTCCCTCACAGAACTGTGGCAATACCGGCATCAGATAGACAGCAGCGGTTCAATACTTTTACAACTAACAAACAGATGTGTTCAAAAAACACGAAAGAAACAAGTTTTTTTTAACGACTATGACTTTCCGCCAGGATTTTCCCCCAACAGTGTCTTAGAGGTTAAGCTTCGGTTCTTGGAGACTCCAGGGTAGTCCTGGTCGATTGGAAACCTTTATCTTGGAATGGTGGGGCAAAGCTTCAACCACCACTTCACTGAGTTCCTGATCTCGGCCTTTCACTGCGCTGACAGTCACGAGGCGGCTCCTAGTGGCTGGCTCCACAGTGCCATTGGTTTTGAACCTCGGACCAACTGCCCTTCCACTCACAGCTGATTATTGGCAGGAAAGAACCAGCTAGGCTGGAGGAGTTCAGAATCAGGCGGGGCATAGGACTAAGTAGATGGCTGAATGGGCCAAGTGGCCTCCTTCTGTGCTGTATCATTCTATGATTCAGAATCTCACACCAAACAAAAAAGGGGAAAAAAGGCTACAGTTTCTTCAGCTGACCAAATGAGGAGATTTGAAGAGCAATTCCCCCCTTGGCTCAGCTTGGCCCAGTTGCCAAGTGACCCATTTGAGTTGAGACTGTATAGTACTGAGAGGCAAAATCAGACATTGTCGGAATAACTACACCCGAGGAGCTGAAGAGCCAATGACATTTAATTAAAACATGGATAGCAACTGGGTTCTGGAAATTGTTTTATTCTCCTTGTGATAAGTTTTGACAATCTCCATGGACCCTCACCTAACTTTCTGTTTGTCCCTTTTTCCATTCTGATTCACTCTAGTTCCTCCAGTAATTCATGTGTCCAAGAGATCAGCGAATGCAACGGCAGATCGCCAGGAATCCGTAACGTTGATGTGTACCGCCACTGGCTCTCCAGAACCCAACATTAGCTGGTACAGGTAAGGGGGAGGTAGAATTGGTAACCCCCCAGGATTGTCCTGGAGCTTCAAAGAATTAAAGATTAATCTCCTTGGGAGCAAAGCTAGGAGAAAGAGAAAACCATAGTGCCATTAAGCAAATGTAGTTTTTTTTAAAAATTGCTTTGAACATTTTAATTGGATTATAGCATTGAAAGTGAGCAGAGAGAGGCCATTTTACTGGTTAGGGCTGTTGGAGGTGGAAGGTCATGTGATAAAATCTCCAGGACTACGTCCAACCAGAGTTGGCAATGCTAGCGGGGGGGGGAAGGGGAAATCTCAAGCCTCAGCTTTCAAGGCAATCCAATCGGAAGATCAACTCTGACTGCCAATTGGGGAATGCAAATATAGCGTGTGTCGTTATCGGCAGCTTAAGAGCTGATTTTGAATGCTTAAAGTGCTGGTTTTGTGAGCTTAATAAAGATTTTAAGCACAGAGCCTGGTGAACTTCTTAAACAGGCTGGCAACACAGATTTGGTGAGGGACCCTCGTGGCTCAGTTGGTAGCTCTCCTCTATCAATGTTGGAATGGTCCGGGTTCAGATCCTGCTCCAGGACTTGATGGCCCTGGATGATGCAGTTAAACAGATTGTTATTCAGCTTGCAAATACTTCCAATGTTCTACACCACCCTCCAAATTAAGAAAAGGGTATGAAGATATGTGGGTAGATGGAATTTGGTAAGTGTGGCAATAGGGAGGAAAGAAGGTGCAGGGTCATTTAAAGGGGACCATAGATAAATAATCAGAATGGTTAATTAGAGTGAAATAATTAACATTAACAACAGAAAGGATACCCACATGAAAGGGATCCAATTGAATTAAATAAAAGTCTTCCATTCATAAGTACTTAAATAATAAATAAAGTTATATCTCAGGAAGAAAAAAAATCAGTAATCACGGGTCTAGTTTGCAACGGAAATTGGAACTGGTCCAGTTGAGCTGCCCCGAGTCAGCCACTTGATATGCTCCCAGTTGAATTATTGCCGCTTAAATCATCAAGCTGGTTCCAGTTGTGTCCAGTTAGCCTGGTTAAATTTACTAGCCCAGGGTGGATTAGCTCTCCTGAAATGAAGGGACACTTTGGCCATGAGACCAGATAGGAGGGTAGGGGTTTGATAAGTGTTGGTGGTGGTGGATGGGCGGGGGTGGTGTTGAGAGGGGTGAGGTTTACAACTTACCCTGCTGAGTGCTGAGTCCTTCTGCTGGCTGACTCACTCAATGGCAACGCCACTTTAATCACTCAAACTCAGCCTGCAGACCCCCAGGGTCAGTCACCGCAGGCTGCCCTAGAAAATACAGGACACAGGGCCTCCCTTATGATATCAACAGCCAATGGACAATTCCTTAAAATATAGGGCAGCTAGTCACCCTGCAGCTAAGTATTCAAAACTCGTGAAAGGGGAAATCTAGAAAATGAAATCACTCCATTCACGTAAACACCACAAATAAGTGAAAAGAAAAACAATAATGTGCCTGCGCGTGCTGTAGTGAAATATAACTTGACTGGACTGCACTGTAAGTTTCACATTTTATTGTGGTGCATAAAAACACAAAACACAATGCAAAACCCAAATAGCAGAAACCAAAAATAAGCATGGTTTAAACTACAAGCTACATATATAAAACAGAAGAGATAAAAACAAAAAACTACTGCGGATGCTGGAAATCCAAAACAAAAATCGAATTACCTGGAAAAACTCAGCAGGTCTGGCAGCATCGGCGGAGAAGAAAAGAGCTGACGTTTCGGGTCCACACGACCCTTCAACAGAACTGAAGTATAGTTAGGAGAGGGGTGAAATATAAGCTGGTCTAAGGTGGGGGGCGGGGGGAGAGAGAAGTTGAGGGTGGGGTGGTTGTAGGGACAAGCAAGCAGTGATAGGAGCAGATAATCAAAAGATGTCACAGACAAAAGGATCAAAGAGGTGTTAAAGGTGGTGATATTATCTAAGAAAAGTGCTAATTAAGAATGGATGGCAGGACACTCAAGGTACAGCTCTAGTGGGGGTGGGGTGGAAAGGTTGACAAGGTATTAGTTGTAGATTTAAAAATAATGGAAATAGGTGGGAAAAGAAAAATCTATATAAATTATTGAGAAAAAAACAAAAGGGAGGGGGAGGAAACGGGGTGGGGATGGGGGGAGGGGGAGTTTAAGATCTAAAGTTGTTGAATTCAATATTCAGCCCGGAAGGCTGTAAAGTGCCTAGTTGGAAGATGAGATGCTGTTCCTCCAGTTTGCGTTGGGCTTCACTGGAACAATGCAGCAAGCCAAGGACAGACATGTGGGCAAGAGAGCAGGGTGGAGTGTTAAAATGGCAAGCGACAGGGAGGTTTGGGTCTTTCTTGCGGACAGACCGCAGGTGTTCCGCAAAGCGGTCGCCCAGTTTGCGTTTGGTCTCTCCAATGTAGAGGAGACCGCATTGGGAGCAACGAATGCAATAGACTAAGTTAGGGGAAATGCAAGTGAAATGCTGCTTCACTTGAAAGGAGTGTTTGGGCCCTTGGACGGTGAGGAGAGAGGAAGTGAAGAGGCAGGTGTTGCATCTTCTGCATGGGCATGGGGAGGTGCCACAGGTGGGGGTTGACATGTGTATGACAGAAGTATGTGTAACTCATGCACTGTTATGAGGGTTCAAACTCGAATACAATAAATAATGATGCTAGCAAAAGTATAGCATTATAAAATTCTTCAACTAACGTTATTGAACTGTTTCAAAATCACAAGGATATGAAAAGAACGCTGATAGCTGAAGAACAGGTGATTAATATCATGCAGGGCCTATCCATGAAAAATAAAACTTATAAACAGTCCTTTTTCAATTCAGTTGGGCCCTCATTTTGTAATTACCTTACAGAGAAGCTGAATCCTCCCAATCCAGTTTGTGTTTTACCTTTCAAGCTACAGGACAACTGGTCCCTTTCATCCAGCTCCCTTACGTTAAGCTATAAGATCAAAGGTTTACACACCCAGTTGCCTTGATGGTATCCACAATGCTGAATCATCCACACAGTCCCCAGCCATGCCCCTCAGCTGTTACTTTAACCCACAGAAATAAAAACACTGGTCTTTGTCACTCAGGTCTAAATTTAACTCAACCAGGAAACTAAAGGGTTACACATTCCCTGGACAATATTCACAATATCCCTGTTCACACCTGGAGCATTGGTCAGATGCCCAAGAAAAAAGATGTAGCTTCTGAAGTGTTGGCCTATGTCCGGCTGTACAGCAAAGAACAAAAGAAAGGTACAAGCACAAAAGCAAAGAACTGCGGATGCTGGAAATCCAAAACAAAAACAGAAACAAAAATACCTGGAAAAACTCAGCAGGCCTGGCAGCATCGGCGGAGAAGAGCACAGTTGACGTTTCGAGTCCTCACGACCCTTCAACAGAACTAAGTAAAAATAGAAAAGGGGTGAAATAACCTGTACACCTTTCTTATGCCCCTCTGCATGTGTGTTCAAAACCTCTGGCGATCAGAGATTGGTTATTCCCTGCATGGTCAACTCTGAGTAGTCAAAGGTGATGTCACACCTAATGGATAGAGTCCCTATGAACATTTCAAAATGTCTTTTGTGACTGTGCAAAACCCACAAACATTCCGTACAGTTGATAAACATCTCACAGTTATTTTTATTACCCTGTTTTAAGATCCTCGCTCCTCTGACCACCATGATAGCCCCCAGGAAATCAGAAGTTTCAAGATTCTCTGTCAGTGTCTTTATATATAATTATAGGTATTGGTACAATTAGAAATTGACCCGTACCTGACCTTATAATTACAAGCTTCCCAGTCATTTTATGGCCCATATTCTCTTTAGGATGTTCTATTTCCGTTTGAGTACTTGCATGCACAGGTGAACTGACAATTACTATTTTTCACTCACTTAACCCTTGTGTTCCTTCAAAGATCAAGCTAGCAAATTTAACAGTGGCCAGTTAGACTAAATCCCATCATGGCCGAGTTTTCCAAGCCCGATCATGACGGACGTGTTTGGTGGCAAGATCGAAAAATCTTGCAAGATTGCTCCTCTACTGTTAACCTCTTGCACACACACTTCGCACTCGAATGAGTGCTATGGTGCTGCAGAACTATTGGATGACCGGGCAAGCCTGAGGATCCCACCGGGAAAGGTGGCCATCGAACACTGATGTTCCTTTGCATTATGTTTAAGTTGGCATTGAAAAGCCACCCTCACGATACAGGTAAACCATGAAGCTTTGGTGTGCAGGTTAGAACAATGCCCGCACCTGAGGTGAGAGTTCAGGATGCAGCCGAGTGGCTGACGCTGCCACTACTTGGCTATGTGGTGTGGGGCGGTGCTGAGGGGTGCCATGGTGAACCATCATATGCACTAACACTGGGTACCCACGGGGTGGTCTGGGCTCTCCAGCATACATTAAGGGACCTTGAGAGGCAGCCACAGGTGATTACTTGACCAAAAGAGGTTCCTAGGAGACAATTGCTGACCCTTGCGCCTCTCTCTTTGATACCTCAGTGGGGAGATCATCAGGAACATGGAGTCTGGTGATCTCGCTGTCTGTCTCATTGCTTATAGGCAGGAGAGAAGGGGAAAGTGTGACTGGGGCATCTGGCTTGCCAAAGAACCCTGAAGACCAAGGGAGCCACACGACCTCCTCTGCACGCAGAGGTTGAACCCCACAGAGCCGTCATTCGTAGGCTCATCGCTAGACCCTGGGTCTATAGATGGTGCATGTGCTACCTGCAGATGAGTGAGAACCAGTGTCGGCGACACCTGCACATGTCAAGGGAACTGACCATACACATATGCCACCTTCTACAGGATTTGGCACCACCAGGACTCGGAGGGCATCCACTGCCAGTGGCAGTTAAAGTTACCACCGTGCTCAACTTCCAGGAATCCGCTGGGGACCTTTGTGGGATCTTGCAAGCATCCACCCACAAATGTATCCAGGAGCTCACGGGACGCTGTTTTTGCCAAGGCACACAACTTTCTCAACTTGGACAGAAATCAGGCAAGCCAGGAAGCAAGAGCACTGCGATTTCCCGTGATTTCCGGATTCCCCCAGGTGCAGGATGCCATCGATTGCACCCATGTGGCTCTTAAATCTCCCTGGCAAGAAGCAGTCCAGTATGTGGACCGCAAAGGCTTCCATTCTCTCAATGTTCAGCTGGTCTGCAACCATAACAAACGGATCATGCAGATGTTGCAAGATACCCCAGAAGCGTCCATGACTTATACATCCTCAGCAGGTCTCAGATCCCTGACATCTTCCAGGGACCACACAAGATGCAGGGTTGGTTCCTTGGGGGCAAGGACCACCCACAAAGGACATGGATGATAACGCCCATGCTGCAACCTCAGACTTGTGCTGAGAGAAGGTACAACGAGGCTCATGCCACAACCCAGAGTTTGGTTGAGCACACCAATAGCACCCTGAAAATGAGATTCTGGTGCCTCGACAGATCTGATGGAGCACTGCAGTGCACTGCCCAGAGGGTGTCGCACATCATAGTGGCTTCTTGCTTGTACTCAACCTGGCAATGGAAAAGGGGGAGGACCTGGGTGACGAGGGGATGCAAAAGCTGCACGTCTCCTCCAATGAGGAGGGAGTCGAAGGGGATGAGGGTGATAAGGTCCTGGAAGGTGAGGGTGCAGGCAATGAGGCCATTGCAGCGGCCAGACGAGGCAGGCGTACTCGTTAGGCCCTCATTTCCACAAGATTCTGGGAGGATGATGAGGAGATGCAGTGAGGACACTCCTGAGATTTTCACATTGCATCTGGGAACGGCTGACACCTGCCTGGCTGAGGGCAGCGCAGATAAGGTCGGTGAAGAGGCTCATATCCTGGAGACGCTGCTGAGATACAGCGGGCACATGGACTTTCAGACAACTTGATCCTTTGGCAGGCTTCATCACCTGTTCCCTTCAGCACCACACCTTCACCTGTCAGGAATGGTGTCACGATGGTGTGGGGGGAGGGGGGCAACCCCGCCTCTAAAGTGCTGAGAACACACAGGGAACATCACGGAATCCTGGGGTGCGAGATTCTTGCAGCAAACAAAAGCCACATGGAGGTACGGGCGTCACTGATCTGGAGAGTGACTTTGAAGCCAGACCATCACTGTGCTCAAAGGGTTACACACTGCACAGGGGAGAGGCCCTGGACTGTGACAGTCGCCTCCATTTTGTGCAGGAAGAAAGGTTTCACACCTGAATCACACAAACTTTGCCCATCAGAACAAGGAGCCATAGACGAGGAGACAGTCTTCAGATGTATTTAGAATAGTCAACGTTAAGCGCGAGTGATTAATACCTGTGCCGACGTAATTAAACTACATCTTCTTGATCTTCTTGTTGTAAGGGTGGCCGAGTTGCTCCTATTGGTAATAGAATTGATCTGCAAACAATTCTTGGGTGGAAACATCAAGTTTACTTGCAATGTGCTTAGCAGCTACTAATGTGTGCTTTTAACTCTAACCCTATCGCTACACTGCCTGCTAGAGGGAGCCTGCAGCACCCTCCAATTGATTACTACACATCATGGGATCTTGCTTACAAGTATTATTTTTAAAGGTACATTACACACTAAACAAAGCCATAATTACCACACCTTCCTAACCTTGCTGCAACATCTTGGTGCTCTCTCGATATCCACAGCGGAGGTGGAGGTGGCCTGCTGACTGTCACGACCTGTTGCCCGTGATGGCCTTGGCAGGCATCCTCTGGAGAGCCGTGACCTGGAGGGGCCCCAGCCTGCTTTCAGGGTCCTGCTATGTGGCCGTGGTACCCTCCTCAGCCTGCGGAGCTGGAGCTGCTAGGGTCACAGGAAGAGGGGGTTCAAATCCGGACACTCCCAGAGTCACGTGGGTAGATGGCCCCGGGGTGTGCACCTGCTGACCCTCCGCCCTATGGGTGCCCGAGGGCCCCTGATTGACTGTTTGAGAGGAAGGGGCAGCTGGAATGAGGTCAAGATGATCCACCCCCACCTTCTTGCGTAGACACTGGTGCATGCCTGCAAGTGCCTCAGCGATGGAATGCAGCTCCTGCAGCAGTGCAGGGCCAATGTCCTGCACCGTGGTCTCCATGGCGTGGGCATTCTGGTGCTATCACCTCAAACCGAAGGTGGACAGGCTCCTCCATCGTGCCTTGCAATCTAAGGAGTTCAGCGGACATCCCTTCCTGATGTTCCTGAGCTTGCCTTTGCAGCTCCAGCAGCGGACGTATGACCGAATCCAGAGGCTCCTCATTTGACTCGGACTCAGCAGATTTCTGGCCTCCAGCAGCCCTCCGAGTGCTGGAAATCTGGGAAGTCCTGCCACTACCTGCTGTGGATCAGACAGTGCGAAGCACTCACCAGACTGTGACCCTGATGCTACTCCAGGGCGCGGTCCCACCGAGGCGTGTGTCTCTGCGCTGGCGGAGGTTGTGGGTGAGCGCTGTGACGGGTCTCCAATTTTGGCATCTGTGGATTCCTCTTCCGTGATGTCCTCAGGACTGGAGTCGAGGGCCTGGCTCGTGGACCCGCTCAGCTGCTTCCCAGATGTGCCTGTGAAAGCAAGGAGAGATAATTAGCAAGTAATACGGACTCGAAACGTTAACTGTGTTCCTCTCCACAGATGCTGTCAGACCTGCTGAGTTTTTCCGGGTATTTTTATTTTTGTTTTTGTTTTGGATTTCCAGCATCCGCAGTTTTTTGCTTTTATCTGAGATAATTAGCGCAGGGCAGGGGACTGCGGAACAGGGGACCTCACTCACAGCGTGGTTGTCTGATGGATGTTGCACTGCTGGATCCTCGCTTGATTGACCTCACCGTCAGCACAACAATGGTCCAGGTCATCATTGGCCAGCTGGATGGCTTTATCTTCAAAGTCTGTGAGGACCTTGATGTTGGGCATTCCTCCACCAGTCTGCGACCTCTCCCTTGTTGTGTGCCAGCTTGTCCTGCATGAATACAGATGGAGAGAGTGTAAGCAAGATGCCTGCCAGGCCAGATGATAAAGATGCCTGGCATGTGTGGGTGGCGGGTGCTGCCATGGATGAGACTAGGGCATGATATTCAGGGCAGATGAAGGTGTGTGTGAGAGAGAGTGAATGGTGATGTCTCTTGAGCTGGCAGTGAGTGAGATCCCTGTGGCTGTGTGATGGGTTTGTGAGTATGTGAGTTGAGAGTGATGAAAGGAGTGACTTACTTTGGCGGAACGGAGGAGATCATCCACCCTCCTTCGGCACTGGTGGCTGTCCTCTTATGTAGGACATTGGCATTGACCACCACTGCTGCCGCCTCCCATCTGGATTTATCACCTTGGATGAGGTTCTTCCCCTAGGGCGGGGGTAGAGGACATCACGGTGGGCCTCCACTGCGTCCAGTAGGGGATCGAGGGAGGCGTCGCTAAATTTGGGGGCAGCATGTTTCCTCCCTTTGGCAGCCATGGCGAATCAGCGGCCGACCTGCCAACGATCTGACCGTAAAAACCGTGCCTCTCAATCTTTTAAACAAAGTGGCGCACGCTGTGGTGGAAAAAGCCGCAATTGTCGTCGGTGAGTCACGTGCCAATTTTCCCGCCCCATATCGGACTTTGCCGGTTTCTGGGACAACTCCGCCCTGTGTCTTCTGTGCATTCTCACAGCATAACTATGGTCATTATATACAGCTGAAAGTTAACCAGTTGCAATGTTATGTCAGGTTTTTCGGTCCATATTGCAGTAGTTAGACTTCTGAGCAAGTCATGAGACCAACTGCCTGCAATTTCTGTGCCAAGTGGGAACACCAGGTTACTGTACGTGTGTCCTGGACAACCACGTGTGCAGGAAATGCCTCAAGTTGCTCAAGTTCAGAGTTTCTAAGCTTGAGGAGTCACTGCAGAGCGTGGAGGACGTTGAGCGGTTCTAAGACGCATGTTTCAGGCGATGGTCACTCCAGCGAGAGAGGGCTGAGGAGATCATTGAGTGGCCGTCTGACAGGGTAGGAAGAGGCAGACAGTACAGGAAGAGTGCCATGCTCAAAACAGTTCTCAGTGCCGGGTACCAGTGAGGGAGAGGACACCTCGGGGGAGCATATCCACAGCAACGTGAGGGGAAATGACTGCAGCTAAGGGCGGTGTGGCAGGAATGCAGTGATCACAGGGGGCTGGATAGTCAGTTGAATAGACAGGCATTTCCAGAAATGCCAATGCGAGTCTCAGGCGGTTTATTGCCTTCCTGGCGCCAGAGTAAAGGGCATCACTGAACTAATGCAGAACATTAGACAAAAAGGGAACAACCAGAAGTCATGGATCAGAGTTTTCTCTCATCGGGCAGGCTCGGCGGGAGCGGGCAGTGGTGGGCGGGAAACTGACCGCCACCTGCAATCGGCTCCACACTATAGTTTCACGCGGGCGAGCCAGTTAACGCCTGCCCTGTGTGGGCGCGAGTGGCAGAGCTGAGCGCTACCTGTGCGGGCGGTGGGGGGTGGGGAGAGAGCTGTTTAATGTGTAATTATTAGCTTGAGGAAACTTCATCTCGTATATGGATGAGGTTTCCTAAAATATATTTGGCTTGGCCTTTTCGCCTGCCCGCCAACCGTCAGGTTGGACGGTCAGCATAAATTTCAAGGTAATGCAGTTGTTAATAGCCTTAATAGGCCTTTTAATTATTGGCTGGCGCGCAGCCGACTCCAGGGCGCACCCGCCGAATGAAATATCGTGAGACTGTGCAAAGATGTCGGGACCCACGCCCGACGTCAGCACGTGTCATTTCACGCTCGGGCGTGTCTGGCACGTGCCCGCATGCACAGCGTAATAGTCTGGCCCATATGTAAGTGGGGAAAGGGTTGAAGACCCGTGGAGTTTCATAGGGAGCAAGTAAATGAGCAGGATCTCAAAGGTAGTAAAATGTGCTAGTGAGTTATAGCAGCAGGAAAATAAGAGGCATCAATGTGTGGCTGCAGGAATGGGGTCGAAGGGATAGTTTCAGTTTTCTGGGACATGAGGATCAGATGTGGGTCAGGACGGATCTGTACCCCTCTCCTAATTTTACTCAGTTCTGTTGAAGGGTCATGAGGACTCGAAACGTCAACTCTTCTCTTCTCCGCCGATGCTGCCAGACCTGCTGAGTTTTTCCAGGTAATTCTGTTTTTGTTTCAGATCTGTACAAGATGGATATGTCACAACTGATCAGGGCTGGGACAAATATCTTCACAGGGTGATTAACTAGTGCTGTGTGGGAGGGTTTTAAACTAATTTGGCATAGGGAAGGACTCCAGGTTGAAACATGAGAGAGGAGGTGCCAGTCATACAGGGGACTGTGAGGCAAACAGCATTAGAATAGAGAATGTTCGGAAGTTGGAGATGAGACAGGGTAAATGCAAGGCAGACTAAGATGGGTTGAGAGTACATGTGTGTAAATGAACAGACCGTGGTAAACAAGATTGGCGAGCTGCAGGCACAAATCCTCACATGATCCAGACACCTGGCTCAAACAATGGGAGGCATACGTTTAATATTCCTGTCTCGTATGTATTTAGAAAAGGTAGGGAGGGAAATAAGGTGGGTGGGGCTGGTAACAGTAATGAGCGGAGATACTGTTACAGCACTAGAATGGTATAATGGACATGGGGGTTCCTTAACAGAGTCTAATTTGTTAGAGTTAAAGAACAATTGAGGACTTATTACACTGCTGGATGTCTATTATAGGCCAGCAAATAATGGGAAGGATATAGAGAAGCAAGTTTACAAGCAAATTGCAGAAAGGTGTAAGAACATTAGAGTGGTGATAATGGAGGGCTTCAGTTATTCCAGTGTAGACTAAGAAAACAACACCGTAAAGGACAAAAAAGAAGAGAATCCTTGACATGTGTACAAAGGAACATTTTCATCAGTATGTTCTTTAATGAGGAAGGAAGCAGTGCTGGATCTAGTTCTGGCATTTAAAGTGGGGCTAGTGGAATATGTTTCATAGGACATTGGAAGACATAGGACCTAGGAGCAGCAATAAGCTGTTTGGCCTTTCAACCTGCCTCGCCATTCAATAAGATCATGGCTGATCTGACTGTGCCCTCAACTCCACTTTCCTGTCTGCCCCCCCCATAACCCTTATGTTTATCAAAAATCTGTCTGACTCTGCCTTGAATAAATTCAATGACCCAGCCTCCACTGCTTTCTGGGGAAGAGATTCTCACATACTAATAACCCTCTGAGAGTAAAAAGTGTCCCTTATCTCTGCCTTAGAAGGGGAGCATTTGAGAAACAATGATCATAATAACAGTGGGCAGAATTTTCACCTCGGCAGGCGGGCGCGCACCTGACCCGCTCGAGCGTGAAATGACGTGCGTTGATGTCGGGCAAGCGTCCCCAAGTGAACACGCAGTCGCGCGATAGTTCAGTCGGCGGGCGCACGCGGGAATCGGCAGCGCACCCGCCAACAATTAAAAGGCCTTATTAAGGCCATTAACGTATCAATTAACCTTATGGTTGACGGGGCAGGCAAAAAGGCCAAGCGGCCTTTGCACTTTTTTGGAAACTTCATCCACGGGCGGGATGAGGTTTTCAACATCAGATAAAAACAAAATAAAATTGTTTAAATTTCATTTATAACATGTGCCCACTCATGTGACAGAGCAGCGAGTGGGGGCTGTGTTTCATAACATTTTTAAAATCTTTATTTCTAATTTTTCAAACTGTTCACCTCCCTGAGGCAGCTCTGTGCTTCAGGGAGATTTTCAAGTGCGCCCTTGCGTGCATGTGCGAAGTTCGTGCTCACTCTCCTCCCCCGCCTGTACAGTCAGCACTCAGCGCTGAGCGCTGTCACTCACGTTTCATGCTGGGCAGGCCTTAATTGGGCTGCCTTCGTGAAATTGCGGTCCAGCCCCAATCGCAGGCCTATTGGCCCCCAACCGCCCCCACCGAGCCTGCCCGATAAGGGCAAAATTCTGCCTGCTATGTTTAGACCACTTATGAAAAAGGACAAAGCAAAATCAAAGGTGAAAATATTCAACTGGAGGAGGAGTAATTTCAATGAGCTGAATAGAGGTCTGGTCCAGGTGATTGCGTGACAACCATTTACCCAGAAGCAGTGCAGTAAGGAAAAATTATAGTTCCTTTCAAATAGCTGTGGGATCTGTAATTGTTTTTTAAGAATGTTTCAAAAAGGACTTTTAAGGGTTTGCATCAATTGTAAAAGAATCAGTTGCAATTTTCTTGGGTAATAAGAAATACTGGCCCATGTGACCTAGTGACCCTTGACCTGGAAGCAGTACCAACAGGAAGGAAGTTAAGACCAGAAGCTGTGGGGCTGCCAGGCACAAGGGAGAGCTGAAGACACAAAGGTGAGCTGCAGATACAAAGGATAACCATAAGCAGAGGAGCTGGAGGGACGAGGCGATCCGTGTACAGATGTAATCACAAAGACAAAGCAGACAGAGACCAAAAGAGGAACACACCAAATTATTGTGAGGAAAAGAAGCAAACCTCCCTCAGGAAGAGGTCAGTTTTTCTGTTCGGCAGAAAAGGAGACGGGAACTCATGGGGATACTGTGTCAGCTGGCTATAAAGGTCTAAAACCTGGAAAGCTGTGTGAATAACTCAGAGATGGTAAAGAGTTGAGTGTTTTCCCAGAAGTGGCCAAACTGTGAACCGGGGTTGATCAGTAAAAAGGAAACTCTGTAAAGCTGCACCATCAGGATTGTCGTGACCCAAGGGAGAGAAGGTTTGTGAAAATGTGCCTTACGGATGTTAATTGTAAGTGTGACACTTAAAGGTGAAAGCTGTTGACAGAGAAGACTCCTGACCTACTCTGCGTGAATATAGAACAGCCTATTGTGGAACCGTGTAGCTATGTAGGTGCCACATGTCCGCGGGAAGAGATGTGTCATTTGTATCTTTGTTGCATCAATTATTTTAAAGTGAAATTTACATTTTTATCTTTAGCATCATTTGCTGGTTAATTCATGTTTAACTTGAATTGGTTCTGATTTGTGTTAAAATAAAAGTTACAAAAAGCGGGATCTTGTTGATAATTTCTTCATTTGGGGGTTATGGGGAGGCAGTGGCACAGTGGTATTGTCAGGGGTAATGGTTTGGGGACCTGGGTTTGAATCCCACCATTGCCAATGGTAGAATTTGAATTCAATAACGATCTGGAATGAAAAAGTCTAATGATGACTATGATACCATTGTCAGTTGCCACAAAAGCCCATCTGGTTCACTAATACCTGCCATCCTTACCTGGTCTAGCCTACATGTGACACCAGACCCACAGCAACGTGGTTGACTCTTAAAATGCCCTCTGAACAAGGGCAATTGGGGGTGGGCAATAAATGCTGGCTGAGTCAGCAACGCCCACATCCCATGAATGATTTTTTTTTTAAATGGTTATTTTGGTTTATGGTTCCCCCATGGGGATCATAACAATTGGCAGGTAAGATAGTAAATGAGCAATTTAGAAAATGAGGTTTCAAACAGGAGATAATCTGGTTACAAACTCATTGCTGGCACATCCTCGTGACGTGGGAAAAAGAGCATTAAAGCAAGAGTGCCCTGGTTGGCTAAAGATATAGAGACTAAAATGAAGAAGAATAAAGAGGCTCATGATAATTTGATAGTGAACCAAGCTGAAGACAACGAGTATAAATGAGACTGAAAGTGGAAATAAGAAGAGCAAAGAGAGTGTGCGGGAGTAGATTTGTGGGTGTCAGATTCAGACCAAGAAAATAAATTGAATTTATATGGTACCTTTTGTAACCTCAGGATGTCTCAAAGCACATCATAACCAATGAAGAACAGGGCATCAGTTCATGCACAGTAAGCTCCCACAAACAGAAATGAGATACAGATAGTATAGTGAAGGATAAATACTGGCCAGAACACTGGGAAAACTCTTCTACTCTTTTTCAAATGGCGCTATGGGATATCTTATATCCACCTGATAGGGAAGGTGGGCCCTCAGTTCAACATCTCTCAAAAGACAGCACTTCTGACAATGCACCCCTCCCTCAGTTCTGATCTGAGGTGTACGCTTGGATTATGTGCTCAGGTCTCTGGACTTGAACCCACAACCTACTCTCAAAGGTGCAAGTGCTACCACTAAGCCACCAGGGAGTCGAGGGGCAACAGACATTATGCTGGTGCCATTGAGGAACAGAACTCTCAATTCAGAATCTGCATGTAGAATATATTGAGTCTCCACTGTCCCATCAACAGCTCCCGGATCAGGGATAGTACGGTCTTTTCTTGCCCCAGTTTGTATGTTCCTTTTTTCCAGTGTTCATACTGAAATTATAGCATAATCAACCGTTACAATACGACAGGGTTTTAACATGAAGCTATGTCCAAAATCACTTCAGAATCCAGTGAAGGAGATAGCAGGCTGGCTCTGGCATTTAATAAAAACGATTAGGATGACGGGTCATGCAGATACTCAGCAGCAACAAATTCAGTGTCAATATACAGAACGTTTAACAGCTCTTTTATGCAACACTGTAAACCAGCTCTTAACTATACTTTTATGGGCGTACCATGGGTTTATTCACAGGATGAGAAGGAGGAAGCACAAACATATCATAAAGCAATGACAGATGTCAATTGTAATTGTATGTGAATTATACTTTATAAATTGAATGTTCTTTTACTGGGGGATAAATATACAGTTATGCAGTCAGATTCATAAATCTGCCACCTAAAGCCCAGAGACACCTGCTAATAAATGTATTTGCCTTAAGTGGTGGGTTCAAAACAGGATGCAATAGTGTACAATTTAACTAGAAATGTTCTGGATGTCAGTTTTCCAACCTTGTCAGTGTTTAGAAGCGACAGTACACGTGAACATGAAGAGCAGAATTCAATGACTATCAGGAAAGTTCAGCCAAAGAGCTTTCTTCCTATTCTCATGGTGGCTTCAGCTGGACTATGGTTCCATTGGATCGATTAACTCTCTCCAGTGCTCCTGCTTCACAAGCCCGCCTTGGCAGTGAGTGTTGGCAGGCTGCCCAACTATAAGAGCCGTCACAGCTCAGCTCGATCCTGTCATCACCTGATATGCACATGCTCTTTGCAGCAGGGCATTGAAGAATACTTTAATTAATATCAGTGATTAACCATACCAATTAATTAAATTCAATTATTAACAATTCAATTGATTCATACCAGTAATTAATATGTTAATTCATGCATATCAGTATTTAACACTTTAATTGATGCCAATCAGTAATGAACTCTCTAATTCATTGCGGTAACAAACACTAAATGATTAATATCAGTAATTACCACTTTATTAGATTAATCAGTAATTAATATTTGCATTCATATTGTAATTGATTAATTCATAATTGAATTTATATTTTAATTCATTAATATCTGTAATGAATTAATTAATTTATTTGTAGCCATAATGTTAATTTCTATGTCTAACTGAATGGAATTGCCCTCACCCAATTCCACACTTACCTATCCAATTGTAGCCAAATATTATTGCTCCCTTCCAACACAAACTTTATTCCCTGGCTGCAAATTCTATACTCATCTCCATTACTGTCACAGGGTGAAGGGGTCTATTTGATTCACATTGAGCCCCAGCCCTTCCAAACCCTCCGCCATACCTCCTATTCCAAAACACCCCTAGCCGGCCTCCCACATTGCACCCCCTACAAACTTGGGCACATTCATAACCCTGCTGACTGTATTCTAACTCCCTGTGTTTGCTGACGTACAATGACTCCCAGCCCCTGAACCTGTCAGCTTAAACTTCCTCAATCCTGCGTTCGCATTTCAACCTCGGGCTTTCCAACTCTGCATCTCCGGCCTGGCAATCTTTCGGGATCTCTGCATTTGTCAGCGCTGAACATTATGCAACTCTACTCCCTTCACTCCACCAATGGCAGCCCTGCCTCAGCCTCCTAGGCCCTCAGATCTAGAACTTCCCCACTCAAAACTTCTCCCTCTCCACCCCTCATTCCCCCTTTTTAATACCTTCCATAAAACTAACTCTTTGACCAAGCTCTCAGTCACCCCTCTTAATCTCCCTTCCTTTGGCTTGGTGTCAATTCCTGTCCGATTACACTCCTGTGAAGTGCCCTTGCAATGTTTCCCTATATTAAAGGTGCTGTACACATGCACATTGCTGTCCCTGCCTGCCACTTCAAAGAAGATTTTGTTTCAAAACAGTTAATCCTTTTGTTAAAGTGGGATAGGAATTTCATGTGAACATATTGCTGTGTTCCTCATCCACAGGGCAATTTCAGCCTTTATTTGTGTAGATTACCCCCTTTAGCGACAGCATGAAATGTCTGTCAGTGACTGCATTGTGTCAGTGAAGAGCAGCCTCTGAACAAAAATACCTACCAGAGGCTGTCTCTGAGCAATCATCTGAAAGCATATAATAAAAAGAGACAAAAAGAAAACAGTGAAAATGCTGGAAAATTGAAATAAGGACAAAAAGTGCCGGAAATGAAATGACAGGTCGTCAACATCAGTGTCTGATGAAGAATCACATACTTCTTTGCTCTTTCAGAAACTAATTGGCCCAAGTTGTGTTGCTGGAAATTCTTGTGCCTTTATTTAATGGAGGTGATCTCATAATTGAGGCAGGCAGGGGTTGGGATGGAAAGGTGAGGTGGTAACAGCAGATGGGGACATAAACCCCGTGGCACAGGGTGGATGCATTGATGCCCGAGAGTGAAGGCTTTGGTTGGAGTATAAGGTCTATATGGGAATGTAAGATGACACTTTCTTTTGATCCTGTAATTGTGAGTTTTCACTCTTTCACCTTGCAGAAATGGGAGACTCATTGAAGAAGAAGATAAGTACTCATTGAAGACAAGCACAGAGCTGACGATAAGGAACATTGCCCGGGAGGATACAGGGTCTTACATCTGCAGGGCGACAAATAAAGCAGGAAGTGTGGAAGAACAGTTATCTGTAAAAGTTTTCGGTATGTTGTTGGTTTATGCTATTGTATTGTTTACTGCCGATTGGAAAGGCACTCCACATTTCCACTACCATGTCTTCTTTTCTCCACTGACTTACTCTTCCTGGCCTTACAAAAGACCTGGTCCATGCAGAGCTATCGTTCCACAGTTCACAGCTGCTCTTTACTTCTTTAGCATGTGGATTCAATGGCAAGTGTTGGGTAACTATTCCAATCCATTGGAAGGTCATTGTAGTTAAGTTATATGTTTCAGGAAAGACTGAACAGTCTGGAGCCCTGTCCTCTCGAAAAGAGAAGGCTGAGGGATAACCTGATAGAGGCCTTTAACATTATGAAAGGATTCAATCGGGTAAACATAGAGAAGATGTTTCAACTTGTAGGGGAGTCCAAAACTAAGGTCCATTGATAGAAAGATAATCAACGTCCTAAGAAACTTTTTTACCCAGAGCCTAGAATGTGGAATTTGTTACTATAATGTTTAATGGTTTAATTGACCTGTGTTTGATTATGTCAATCTGGTAATTGATGTGCTCATTGTGCTTTGTTGGTTAAGCTTGGATGTTGACTCAGAGCAAACTAAACAGACTCCACAGAAGCTATTAGAAGCTGAGCTGTAAGCATGAATGCAGAGATTTTGTGAATGCAGAGATATTTTGAAACTCTTATAAATGAATCTGTTGCGCAATTAGAAACTAGTGTCATCGCTGCATTACACTGTGATATATAAAATATGCAACAGCTACCACAAGTGGTAGGTTATGCAAATAACTTAAATACATTTAAGGAGAAGCTGGATAACCACATGAGGAAGAAAAGAATAGAAGGGTATGTCGATAGGATTAGGTAAAGAGGGGTGGGAAGAGGCTCAGATGGAAACATTCCCCTGGTTTAGCCGAATGCCCTTCATCTATGCTGTAAATTCTATGCAATACAATTATTTGACACTGAAAGGTCCGAGGAATACTCTGGTACAAAATTTCAACACTCGGAGTCCAGATGCAATATTCAAGTGGTTCCTTTATTACGCATGCGGGGAGCAAACGCTGGGCAGTCCAGGCGCTTCTCCACCGAGGTTCAAATGAGCACAATTTATATATTTTTTACTATCAGTTACAACTTAATGGTATTAGTTAGACAAAGACCACAGCACAATGACCCCCCCGGTGGGCTGATAATTGTGTTCTTGCACAGTAATTGTAGTGCAGAGACTAAGCATTGTCCTTTTGAAGATAGCCAAGAAGGTATGTTTGTTCGATACAAAAGGATTACGGGGGCTGACTGGATGTGATTCTAGGCTATCAGATGGTGTGAAATGGCCTTCCCCATTTCTTGATCGAGTTATCCCATGTCTCCGCCCGTGTGTGTCTCCCATTTTCTAATTGCAAATTTATAGCTGAGCCCTTTGTACAAGTTTTTAGCTTTCATGTAAGGCTGTGATTGTCTGTGTATGCTTTGGCACCCTAGCTGCTGGTCCTGGCTGGCACTTTAAAATAAATCCAAATTTTCTGCATCTTCAACACTGTTCTACCTAAAGCCCACATGCATCGACTTTACAGCAAGAGTTACTGGACCATAATCGGAAGAAAGGAATATAGAACTCGCATCATGCAGGGACTTTCATATCTTGAAGACATCCCAAAGCATTTCACAACCAATGGGGTAATTTTAATTTGTATCAGGAGGTGTAAATTGGCTTCACCTTTACAGTTCACCCAAGTTTAGAAGAGCAAGAGGTGACTTGATTGAAACAAAAAAAGATGCTGAGGGGTCTTGAGAGAGTTGATGTGGAGAGGATGTTTCCTCTTATGGGTGAATCTAGTTCTAGGGGTCACTGTTTAAAGAAAAGGGGTCACCCGTTTAAGACAGAGATGAGGAGAATTTTTTTCTCTCAGAGGGTTGTGAGACTTTAGAATTCTCTTCCTCAAAATGCGGTGTAAGCAGAGTCTTTGAATATCTTTAAGGCAGAGCTAGCTGGATTCTTGATAAGCAAGTGGGTGAAAGGCTGTCGGGAATAAGGAAGGAATGTGGAGTTGAGGTTACAATCAGATCAGCCATGATCTTATTAAATGGCGGAGCAGACTCAAAGGGCTGATGGCCTACTCCTGCATCTAATTTGTTTGTTTGTGTGTTTCTGTGAGTCTCTTTCCCTATTGGAGTCAATGTGATCACTGGACCAGACTCCATTGCTTCTATTTCCATTTTGCTCTTTCTATTTACCCATCTTGTGCCCATCTTCCCTGTCTCCTCAGCTTCATGTTACCCAGTCATGACTCCTTTCATTTCTCGCCTCCCAGATACTTTGTCCCCACAAATCCTTTCTCCCCGCCACAGCTCTTTGTCATGCCCCAACCTTCTTTTCTCTTGCTGCCGTTTCAGGATTGACTCCCTCTTGGATAAACCCACAGATTTCCTCCGTGCGTCTCTTAGCATTCTCCAATCGGTTCATTGAAGCACTTGTTGCTGCCTCGGGAGGAGCAGTAAGCCCAATTGTCCTATCCCCCCCCCTCACCAACCTTCACACCCAGTGCACTAGCTGGGAGCTAATTCTCCCAAACTCCCTCCCATCCCCAAATACGGCTGATCCTATGAACTCTGCCACTGGGTCAAAAGTCATCCCCGCTCTCCACATTATCCTCCAAAATGTCTGCGAACAAGGAGTCCAAGACTCTGCAACGGTTTTACCCATGATACCATGGGCTGATACCATGGGTAGATTTTAAACTGGAAACATCTTGCACTCTTGTTTATGTGTCAGAGGTAGTTTAGTTGGCAGCATGCTTGCTTTTGAATCACAAGGTTCTGGGTTCAAGTCCCACTCCCAGGCTTGAGTATAAAAGTCAAGGCTAACATTCCAGTGCAGCACCGGGAGTGCACTGCATTGTTGGTGATACCATCTTCTCGGTGAATGTTAAATCAAGGTCCCATCTGCCTGCTTGAAAGGGCCTAAAAGATTCCATGGCACTATTCTGAAGAAGAGCAAGGAAGGTGTCCCCTGTGTCCTGGCCAATACTTACCCTTCAATCAAACACAGGAAAATAGATTACCTGGTTATTATCATGTTACTGTTTGTGGGAGTTTACTGAGTGCAAATTGGCTCCTGCGTTTCCAACATTACAACAGTGGCCACACTTCAAAAAGTACCTCATTGGCTGCAAAACACTTTGAGACGCCTGGTGGTCATGAGAAGCACTATATAAACGCAAGCCTGACTTTTTCTTTCTTTCTTTCAAGGCACATTCACCTTGAAATAAAGATTGGAGGTTTCCTCTACGTGGGTGATTGAATCAATCATAAAAGTAATTTAGTAGTGTCACACCTACAGAAATATATCCTGGATAAAAATTTATTTGATTTGACAGTTCACATGTAGAAACATCCTAAACTCACAATACACATTCCTCAATGAGTAGATCAATTATATTACATAGTTTATGTTGATGGGAAACAATTAGAGCTTTACATTGATAAAAACATCTGTAATATTTCTAGATTGTCAATGTGCCCAGATCAAATGTGGGCGTGATATGACACTTTCTTCAGTAAGTAGTCTCACACTTCATTGACTTTGGGTGATCTGTGATATAACTGCAAATGGTGCAGTGCTATGGCTGGGAGTTTTACAAACTTTTTAACATTAGCAAGGAGCCAACTACCCTACAGAGACCAGCAATGTGGCGATGTCTTGATGGGATATTATGGCCCCCTCACAACCGGCAGGCACGCTGCTTATCCTTACTGTAGTGACATGATGACACAACATTATAATAATGTTACTCTGCATATACCATCTATAAAAGCAGCAAGACCAGTTCACACATGTGTTGAATGGCAGTCATGCACATGCTAGCAGTTTGCATGAGAGGTAAATATCGTCGAACAATGTCATTTTCAAGACCATGTCTGCAGTATATATGCAACTTTGGAGAAACACTAGAATAAATATTCTAAACCCACAGGCTATAGCAAGCGGAAAAGAAACCATTTAAAGTATAAGGTATTCTAAGTGCACAAGTTACACCAATACAATAAGGGACCAATCAGAAAACAGTCCCCAGCAGTTACAACATCTACACTTATCCAGGCCAGCTAGATCAAGAGGATGGCACTTCCTATTTGTCATTACCAGAGACATCAATTACAAAGGTATCACTTGAAACGTACTAAACACATCAGTTATTTCGCGCAGTTCAATAGCTGTACCTGCCGATTTAAAAGCTTGACTGATTTCAGGCAAAGTCAGATCTTGGGGCAGTTTAAATTGACACTGTTAGAAACTATGGAAGACAATCAGAAAGTGAAGACTTGAGGGAGCTTTAATCAGTTGATTGAAGCTGCCGACAATCTCCACTATCCACCTGGCTCCTGCGGTTGCTAATAGTGTGAGCAGCTGATGGAATCGGCTGTTCACAATGAGGTTTGAGAAAATGCACCAAGGCCCACATGTCCCGTTCTACCAATTTCCCAAAAGATTAAGAGTGGAGACTTCAAAGAGTTTTGATAGTTGTTTCATTGCGTTGTGCAAGTTTTTGGGGTGTTTACATTCTAATTCTGTGAGGCTTCACTTCTTTGATATTAATTCGTCCTTTTGAAACTTTGGCCATTCAGGCAATAAGAGATAGTCTGGTGATGTAACCCAGGAAACATTTATTAAGCAACAAAAACAACACCTAACAAAGTGAGGCAGCAACTTTATTCATCTTGCCTCCTGGTTCAGTCTTGGATGCAGTCAACAATTGGGCTGGTTCATCTCTCTTTGTCTTGCTCTTCTGTTCAGAGCAGGAATGCAGTCTCTCTTCTCTACAACGTCGTCAATTCTTCATCTTCCCATTCTGCTAGCCTTGCTACTGGAAGCTGGTGCTTATTAACCCTTTCTGATACATAGCACATCCTCATGATCAATGGTGTTCCTGAACTCTGGTTGGTTCAGGCAGTGCATGATCAGTCCTTGATTGGTTTAAGTGGTACGTGAACAGTCTCTGATTCCTTTCTTAAGGATGATGGTCATCTACAGCTGTCACTTCCTGTTATCTCCTAAGGTGTCCTGGTCCCCTAAGGTTTCAGCTACCAGTGGAACAGTCCCTATAATTATAGAGATAAAAACAAAAAACTACTGCGGATGCTGGAAATCCAAAACAAAAACAAAATTACCTGGAAAAACTCAGCAGGTCTGGCAGCATCGGCGGAGAAGAAAAGAGTTGACTTATCAAGTCCTCATGACCCTTCAACAGAACTGAGTATAGTTAGGAGAGGGGTGAAATATAAGCTGGTTTAAGGTGGGGGGGGGGGAGGGAGAGAGAGAGAGAGAGAGAAGTTGAGGAGGGGGGCGTGGTTGTAGGGACAAGCAAGCAGTGATAGGAGCAGATAATCAAAAGATGTCACAGACAAAAGGATCAAAGAGGTGTTGAAGGTGGTGATATTATCTAAGAAAATGTGCTAATTAAGAATGGATGGCAGGACACTCAAGGTACAGCTCTAGTGGGGGTGGGGTGGAAAGACTGACAAGGTATTAGTTGTAGATTTAAAAATAATGGAAATAGGTGGGAAAAGAAAAATCTATATAAATTATTGAAAAAAACAAAAGGGAGGGGGAAGAAACGGGGTGGGGATGGGGGGAGGGAGTTTAAGATCTAAAGTTGTTGAATTCAATATACAGCCCGGAAGGCTGTAAAGTGCCTAGTCGGAAGATGAGGTGCTGTTCCTCCAGTTTGCGTTGGGCTTCACTTGAACAATGCAGCAAGCCAAGGACAGACATGTGGGCAAGAGAGCAGGGTGGAGTGTTAAAATGGCAAGCGACAGGGAGGTTTGGGTCTTTCTTGCGGACAGACCGCAGGTGTTCTGCAAAGCGGTCGCCCAGTTTGCGTTTGGTCTCTCCAATGTAGAGGAAACCGCATTGGGAGCAATGAATGCAGTAGACTAAGTTAGGGGAAATGCAAGTGAAATGCTGCTTCACTTGAAAGGAGTGTTTGGGCCCTTGGACGGTGAGGAGAGAGGAAGTGAAGGGGCAGGTGTTGCATCTTCTGCGTGGGCATGGGGAGGTGCCATAGGTGGGGGTTGAGGAGTAGGGGGTGATGGAGGAGTGGACCAGGGTGTCCCGGAGGGAACGATCCCTACGGAATGCCGCCGGGGGGGTGAAGGGAAGATGTGTTTGGTGGTGGCATCATGCTGGAGTTGGCGGAAATGGCGGAGGATGATCCTTTGAATGCGGAGGCTGGTGGGGTGATAAGTGAGGACAAGGGGGACCCTATCATGTTTCTGGGATGGAGGAGAAGGCGTGAGGGCGGATGCGCGGGAGATGGGCCGGACACGGTTGAGGGCCCTGTCAACGACCGTGGGTGGAAAACCTCGGTTAAGGAAGAAGGAGGACATATCAGAGGAGCTGTTTTTGAAGGTAGCGTCATCAGAACAGATGCAACGGAGGCAAAGGAACTGAGAGAATGGGATGGAGTCCTTACAGGAAGAGGGGTGTGAGGAGCTGTAGTCGAGGTAGCTGTGGGAGTCGGTAGGCTTGTAATGGATATTGGTGGACAGTCTATCATCAGAAATTGAGACAGAGAGGTCAAGGAAGGGAAGGGAAGTGTCAGAGATGGACCATGTGAAAATGATGAAGGGGTGGAGATTGGAAGCAAAGTTAATAAATTTTTCCAGGTCCCGACGAGAGCATTTCTTCCCTCTCCCTTTTGTTTTTTTCAATAATTTATATAGATTTTTCTTTTCCCACCTATTTCCATTATTTTTAAATCTACAACTAATACCTTGTCAGTCTTTCCTCCCCACCCCCACTAGAGCTGTACCTTGAGTATCCTGCCATCCATTCTTAATTAGCACATTCTCTTAGATAATATCACCACCTTCAACACCTCTTTGATCCTTTTGTCTGTGACATCTTTTGATTATCTGCTCCTATCACTGCTTGCTTGTCCCTACAACCACCCCCCCCTCAACTTCTCTCTCTCTCTCTCTCTCTCTCTCTCCACCCCCCCACCCACCCACCTTAAACCAGCTTATATTTCACCCCTCTCCTAACTATACTCAGTTCTGTTGAAGGGTCGTGAGGACTCGAAACGTCAACTCTTTTCTTCTCCACCGATGCTGCCAGACCTGCTGAGTTTTTCCAGGTAATTTTGTTTTTGCCTATAATTATAGTGTTTTTTCTGTCCTTTCATTAAATTTTATGACTTTCTGATAAGATAACAGGGCACCTTAGATAGTTTCTGTGTCACTTATTGAGATAAGAGAGCGTGTGCTGTCAACGTACTAATGATTAACTTCGGGGCTTATTGTCCCAAATGTCTACTTGATACATAGGTATCAATATTGCATATCCTGTAGGATTCTCATTAAGGCAGGTGCTAATCTGTGTTTTGGTTGAAAGAACTGTTTCAGTGCGGTGTGGATTTCTATCCTGACTGTTGGTGCTTGGCACAAGTTAATTAAAAATAGCAAAAGTGTACGAAGTGGCACAAAGCCTTAAAACAGTACAGAAATTATCAAGTTGCTTCATACATAAAATCTACACAAAGCGTGTGTAAAGCATGTGGAACACCACCACCTGCAAGTTCCCCTCCAAGTCACTCACCATCCTGACTTGGAAATATATCGCCGTTCCTTCACCGCCATTCCTTCACTGTCATTGGGTCAAAATCCTGGAACTTCCTCCCTAACAGCACTGTGGCTGTACCACATGGACTGCAGAGATTCAAGAAGGTAGCTCATCACCACCTTCTCAAGGACAACAAGGGATGAACAATGAATGCTGGCCCAGCCAGCGAAGCCCACATCCTATGAATGAATTAAAAATTCCATGCGTAAAGACAATAAGTATGTTAAAGCTGTAGCAAAGTACACTTACAAAATACAGCAGGATTCATTCAATTGATGCACGCTCATAAGTAATAAGAGCAAAAGATCTCTATAGCTACAAGAACTTAATTCTTAAACTTATAGAGCCAAAGCAATACATCAGCTTGTTATATAATTTAAAAGAAAGTGACTGCTTCTTTTTAAGTTAAAAGGCTTAACTAATTCGACACATAGGACTGAAGCTTGAAACCTCATAGCTGTTCTGCTCACAGGATAGGTCTTTGTGTTTGAGGTAACAAGTGGCAAAACTGATAAGTATTAATTGCTAGGGAGTGGAATAGTTCCAGGCTCAGGCTTATTCCACCAAAACTGACTTCACAGCAACAGCCTGAAATTAAATTGTGTGAGCGTAGCTTTGCACAGGCCGAGGGCCATGTGATATATTTCATTTGTTGAGTGAGGATGTAAGTACAGACAAAGGGGCAGTCACATGGTAATAGTGCCCTACATTGATTACAATTAAGCAGAATACAATGTTAGGTTAGTTGATAAATATACTTCGATTACTTGAGCATCACACATAACTATACTACAAATGAATTATTGAATGTGAACTTTCCTACAATTGGTTTTACAGATCACTGCATATAATTGGAAAATCACAAACAATATGGTGGGTACTTTCTGCAGTATTTTCTAAACCCAAGGACAATAGACAAATTAGTATGCTCACCTTTTCCAGCTGCACAGAAACCAAATCACTAAGGAATCTTAACACACCTTCAAACCCGTCCCTTATTTCTACTTCTTTCATCCTTATTCACTTTATCCAATGGATTATTCCCATTAGTTACATTTGAACAGTGTGCTAAAAAGACTGGTAGAATATAATTCACATATCACTCATGAGTTATCTCAGATAGTCCAGTCTGATATAAAGCATATCCCACCAACCTTCCTAATATACCTTAATATTTTACATTTCACCCATTCTGACCATATTGTGAACAATGGTATGGGTTTGATAAGGTAGGTGTAGAGCGGTTTCTTCTTTGTGGGGGAAGACCAAAATTAGGCATCACCAATAAATCCAATAGGGTATTTGGGAGAACCTTTTGCACTCCAGTGGTCAAAATGTAGAGTGCATTGCCACAGGGAGTAGTTGAGGAAAATAGTTTGAATGCATTTAAGGGTTAGCTGGATAAACAAGCAAAGGAGAAAGGAACAGGAGACTATGCTACAAGAGAGATAGATGAAGAGGGCTGAGGGGTTGGGGAGTGGTGGTGTGAAGCATAAATGCCAGCATGGGCCAATTGGTCCTAATGGCCTCTATCTGTGCAGTAGACGTGGTATCTGTGTGACATGCTGATGATCAAGTGTCTCTCCGTATAATAGCAATGCTAATGAAATAGGCAGATATTTTTGTGCAAAGTAAAACATTTTAAAATGAGTTTACATTTTCTGCCTTTGCCAATTTCAACACCCTGTAAAAATTGGATCAACTGGGGATACAATTCTCTTCTTTGGATCACCGTTTGTCATTAATCATCAGGCATTCAACTCTTCTAACATTCATATTCAGATAACCTGAATCTCTAAACGTTCATATCTAACTAGAATATTTTTAGGTGTAAATTGACAAATTAAATTCAAGCTGTCACTGAGGTTACAAATTGTATAGCTTTGAAAATAAGAAGTGGTTTAAAGGAAAAGTATGCTAAATTGGTAATGATAGTACACAAGCAATCCAGAGACCTGGTCAAATAATCTGAAGAAATTCTATTATGGGGATTGGCAAATTTAAATTCAGTTAATTAAATAAATCTGGAATAAAAATCTTGTATCAGTATTTGGCGACCATGTAACTACTGTTCTGTCATTTAAAAAAAAACATTTGGTTCACTAATATTCTTCAGGGAAGGGAATCTACCATCCTTACCCAGTTTGGCCTCATGTGACAACAATGTGATTGACTCTTAACTGCCCTCTGAAAAGGTCAAGCAAATAAATGCTGACCTTGCCAGTGACACACGCACCCTCTGAATAAATACAAAAAACAGCACACTGTGCCTGAATGGTCCCAGATTGCTGAACATTATGTCTGTTATGTTGCTTCAGAACCACTGGTCAGAAGCAACCTTGAAGAAAACAATTTCTACAAAATTCTCATTTATATGGCCCAATACCTCAAGAAGACTTTGAAGTGATCTAATTGAAATCTTACATCTGAACGTATGAACTAGGAGCAGGAGTAGACCACTTGGCCCTTCAAGCCTGTTCCACCATTCAAAAAGATCATGGCTGATCACGGCCTACCCCCAATAGCCTTTCATCCCCTTGTTAGTCAAGAACCTATCTAGCTCTTCCTTAACAATGTTTGAAGACCCTGCTTCCATCGCCTTTTGAGGAAGCGAGTTCCAAGGACTCACGGCCCTCTGAGAGAAAAAAAATCCTCATCTCTGTCTTAAATGAGTGACCCCTTATTTTTAAAGTGTGAATTGATGCAGCTAAACTGTGCACAAAGGATCAAATCCAGGGTTTATAACTTCAGAATTGATAAATTGGATGCAAGAATATCCTACATTTGCTCCGTCTTGAGGTGTTTTGGAATGATACAAAAGGGAAGGATGCCATTCAGCCCATCAAGGCTGTGTCAGCTTTTTGATAGAGCTGTTCAATTAGTCCCATTCCCCTGCTCTTCCCCTATAGCCCTTCAACTATTTTCCTTTTGAGTATTTATCACATTTTCTTTTGGAAGTTACTATTGAGTCTGCTTCTACCAACCTTTCAGACAGTGCATTCCAGCTCATAACAACTCCTGTGTAAAAAAAAGTTTCCTCATGTTGTCCATGATGCTTTTGCCAATTACTTTAAATCCTTGTGTTCTGGATACTGAACCATCTACCATTGGTAGCATTTTTTTTTTCAATTTATTCAGCATTTTGAACAATTCTATCAAATCTCCTTCTGTGTCCTAAGGAGATCAGGTGGCTGATTTCATTAGTCAGCATAGGGGAATAAGCTACACTTGTTTCAATACCTCTGCCTTTGGTCTAGTGGTAGACCAGTCTTGCCTCCAAACCCAAAAGATTAAGAGGTTGAGCCCCGCTACAGGCAACCCTGCCAGGGGAGGCGGGAATACAGTGGCCAATATTGGGTTGATATCCAGAGGATGACTTGTGTCGAGATGGAGTGGCCACTGGTCCAATGGTAGCGTTTCCACTTCTATGTCAGAGGAGTTGGGTCAGAGCCTGGCTATAGGCAGCACCATGAGTGAAGACTGAAGCACTCACTCTGAACACTGGGATGACATTTAGAGGGCGGACATTGGAGTATTTGCATCTGATGGGCCTCCACCCTCTCTCCAACTGCAACCCCCTCACCCCCCATCATAAAATACAGCGGAGACTCTTAACAGAGGAGTGTCTATCTATTATTGAGCTCTATTGCTAGGGGATTGGGGTACAGGAATAAAAAAAAAATTGCTACAGTTGTACAGAGCTTTAGTGAGGCTGTATCCGGAATTCTATGTGCAGTTTTGGTCTCCAAGTTTAAGGGAGGATATACTTGCATTGCAGGTGGTACAGCGAAGGTTCACTAAATTGATCCATGGCATAAGGGGATTGTCCTGTGATGAGAGACTGAGTAAATTGGGCCTATATTCTCTGGGAGTTTAGAAGAATGAGAGATGATCTCACAGAAAAATTCAAGATTCTGAAGGGGCTTGACAGGGTAGACACTAAGAGGTTTTTTGCCCTGGTTGGGGAATCTAAAACACGGAGCACAGTGTCAGGTTCAGGGGATAATCATTTAGGAATAAGACGAGGGGAAATTATTTCACTCAAAGGGTTGTGAATCTTTGAAATCGTCTGACCCGGTGGATGCTCTATTGTTGGATGTATTTAAGGCTGAGATAGACAGAGTTTTGGTCTCTCAAGGAACCTAGGGATGTAGAGAGTGGGCAGGGAAGTGGAGTTGAAGTCCAAGATCAGCCATGATCACATTGAATAGCAGAGCAGGCTCAATGGCCATCTGGTCTACTCCTGCTCCTATTTCTTATGTTCTTGTGTTGTTAGGCAGGGGATCTGGACACCCATTGGTTCACTTAAACCAGCAAAGTGGGTGACACTTTTTTGAAGGGTTAGGGGATCGATTAGCACCCAAAAAATAGTCTCTGCACCATCAAATTTCTAGGCCCTGGAGATTTCATAGAAGCAGTACTCAATGAGGAGAGGCAAAAAACTTGACTTGTGTCCAAAATGGGCAGCATGTTGGTAGAGCAATTCGTTCTATGCCAGCCTGAGAGCCCAGCCAAATTCAGCAACGGAACTTATTGAATAGAGGGAATGAGCTGCTGCTGACAAATGGACGTTAGGATGGAGTTTGGTGGTCAAGGCCTGATGATTGCTGATTGGCTGTGACGCTAAACTGGGCACTGGGGATTCTGGGGCCCACACTACTTACAATTCCTGTAATGCAGCAACTTGTCCTCACCGATTCTCCACCCTCTCCTCCTATCCTGAAGACCATTTGGGCCAAACGGCCTGATTTTGTGCAGTAGAGACAGTCATTGCAGCACCAGCATGGGTCCCTGGACCGTTAGGTGCGGAAGTTGATCTATTTACCTACTCCATAGCCTAACAGCACTGATGTCAGATGAAACCCTGCCGATCAAGCCTGACAAATATTAAAAGGGAAGCTATGTCTTTAAGATAATTGAATCATGACACGTGTCTCTCTCCACAGTGCAATCTCAAGAGGTTCGCTTTGATGTGTGTCGACACCTTTGCCTTTCAGTTAAATTACCTAAATTAAGTGAATTATTCAAAATCGGAGAGGCATTAATAGTCCTGAGTCGTGACTGAGTTGGATAAAGAAACAAAAGTGGTATTCAAATTCTGAGAATATCAAAGAAAGCTTTTATCAATCTCAGCAGAAACACCCTCCTTTATCATAGCTTTATATTGTGACAGTATAATTTCGTTCTGTGATTGAAATGTAACAGATTCAGCTTCGAGGAAGCTAACTGTGGTGCTGATATCGCAAAGTCTTGTAATTATATTTTTACGCTGGTTTGTCGATGGTAGGCATGAATTACAACAACTTGCACTAATGTAGTCTCCCAAGGCACTTTGCAGGAGCATTATCAAATGAGGCGCCAAGCCACAGAAGGCAATATTAAGACAGGTGGCCAGAAGCTTGATCAGAGGGGTAGGTTTTAAGGAGCATCATAGAGAAGGAGAGGAATGTAGAGAGGTGCAAAGGGATTCAGGGAGAGAATTCAGAGCTCTCTTTGGCCACACTCACTTGCTCATACAGTGGGACATGTTGTCCACTTAGAGAATGCACTTAACACCATTAAATGTTGTCCAATGGGTTTGTTTCATAGCCTAAAATGGCTAACAAAAACAAAAAATGCTGAAAAAACTCAGCAGGTCTGACAGCATCTGTGGAGAGAGAAACAGAGTTGTTGTTTCAAGTCCGTGTGACTCAGAAGAGCTAAAATGGCTGTTGTACCTGCTCACATAACAGCAGTGAGTGAATCTCAAAGCAACTCCGTGTATGTGTCGCATTTTTGGATGCATTTTAGGTTAGTTAGGTTAAGTTCAAACGAAATGGGTAGAGAGGAGGATTATGCAGAGCCTAAACATTGGCACAGACCTGTTGAGCCAAATGGTATATATTTGTGTTGTAAAATGGCATGTAATTTGAGATAGGGCACCATAGAATGCAAGAGTTTCTTTCAACCAGCTACCCTGAATATGAAGCAACATTACCTAGGGATGGGAATCCAGCACACGCCATTACCAGGAATCTTGGACAATCTTACATGATGCCACACTGGTGGTACCATAGCATTCTACTAGTTGATTTTCATTGCTTGAAGTTTCCTTTGATTTAAGACCCTTTTGTCCTTCAGAGCTTTTGATCAAAAGAGGGCTGGAGTTAATCTTAAGGTCCTAGGTATTTTAGGGTCTTGGCAGCTGAAGGCACCACCACCAATTTTGGAGTAATTAGGATCAAGAACAAGTAAGAGGCCAGAACTGGAGGAATGCCTAGAGATTGGAGGGTTGTAGGACTGAAGGAAATAACAGAGATAGAGAGGGACTAAGTATTGGAGGCATTTGAAAATTAGGATTAAAAAAATCAGCTCAACCTCTAGCAATGGCAGTAATTCAAAATGATGTGTGCTCTGCACCTAGGAAGGTATCTAAAGCCTATAATTTTGGGATCCTGGGAGAATTTGTCACCATCAGCACAATGTTGCAGACTGGCAGGACTTTTATAAAAATAAGAAGAGAGAGTATATCTGGCCCTGAACATCATCTCGATCATATAAATCATAGATTCAGGATTAGATTCCATTGTTTATCCAGTGAGATGTGGGAGATTATAAACTGTGAGGAAGAGTGAAAATATGGGGAGAGGGAGAGAGAAAGAGCAGAGGGAGGGAGAGAGGAAGAAGGGCAAGAAAGCGAGGATGGAGAGAGAGAAAAATAAGGGATAGAAGGAGGAAGGATAGAGACAGAAAAGAGGAAAGAGATTGAGAAAGAGAGAGAGAGGACGAAGAGAGAGAGATGTAGAAAGAGAAATAGAGAGAGAGAGATATCCACATACAATGACAGCCTTTTTCCCTCCATCCCACTAATTCCCGCATATGTCAGAGATGTTTTAACTCTCAGGTTGAGAATGAGACAGAATTAATCCATGGTTGGTTTCAAATGTCAGCAGTGCATCAGATTATAATGTCAGACTGAATTGTAAGCCTGTTTGACGTCTCTTGTGCAAATGAAATTTTCTGAAGTTCTGAAGGGTATTGCTGGTTTGGAAATGGATCCCTTCTTATCTCTTTCTCCTCTCAAGGCCCACCATATGCATGCCAGTCTGCAACATTGTGCTGACAGTGACAAATTCTCCCAGGACTCCCAAAATTATAGGCTTTAGATACCTTTCTAGGTGCAGAGCACACATCATTTTGAATTACTGCCATTGCTAGAGGTTGAGCTGGATTTATTTAATCCTCATTTTCAAATGCCTCCAATACTTAGTCCCTCTCTATCTCTGTAACTTCCTTCAGCCCTCCAATCTCTAGGCATTCCTCCAGTTCTGGCCTCTTACTTGTCCTTGATCCTAATCACTCCAAAATTGGTGGGGGTGCCTTCAGCTGCCAAGACCCTAAAGGACCCACCATATCTTAATATGACGTGTTTATGTGCCTTGACTGAATAATCACTGCATTCCCAATCCCTGATCTATTATTATTTAATTTTTAAGTGTTAAATCCATCCCTCATTTGATTGCAAGCTCTGAAAGACAGAAAGGGCATAAATCAATGGAAACTTCACTCAGTGAAAATCAACTAGCAGTATGCTATGGTGCCACCTATGTTGTATCAGTCAGGATGTCCGCGATCCCCAACAATGGTGTGGGGTGGGTCTCATAGAATTATATTAATAACCTAGACCTGGGTATACAGGGCACAGTTTCAAAATTTGAACATAATGTAAGATTTCGAAGCATTAGGACTGTGAGGAGGATACTGATAGACTTCAAGAGTACATAGATAAAACCAAAATACTCCTGATGCTAGAAATCTGAAATAAAAACAAAAATAGCTGAAAAACTCAGCAGGTCTGACAGCATCTGCGGAGAGGAACACAGCTAACATTTCGAGTCCGTATGACTCTTCATCAGAGCTAAGGAAAAATAGAAATGAGGTGAAATATAAGCTGGTTGAGGGGGGTGGGACAGGTAGAGCTGGATAGAGGGCCAGTGATATGTGGAGGCAAAGAAGAAATTGCCAAAGATGTCATAGACAAAAGATCAAAGAGGTGTTGACGGTGGTGATATTATCTAAGGAATGTGCTAATGATGACATTAAGGGTAGAAAGCAGGACAAGCAAGGGACAGATAGCCCTAGTGGGGGTGGGGTGGGGGGGAAGGGATTAAAATAGACTAGAAGGTGGAGATAAAACAATGGATGGAAATACATTTAAAAATAATGGAAATAGGTGGGAAAATAAAAATATATTTTAAAAATTATAAATTATTGGAAAAAGGGGGATCGGCAAGTGGGTGGGGATGGAGGAGAGAGTTCATGATCTGAAGTTGTTGAACTCAATGCTAAGTCCGGCAGTTCAGCAACTTCAGATCATGAACTCTCTCCTCCATCCCCACCCCCTTTCCGATCCCCCTTTTTCCAATAATTTATAATTTTTTAAATATATTTTTCTTTTCCCACCTATTTCCATTATTTTTAAATGTATTTCCATCCATTGTTTTATCTCCACCTTTTAGCCTATTTCGACCCCTTCCCCCCACCCCACCCGCACTAGGGCCATCTGTCACTTGCTCGTCCTGCTTTCTACCCTTAATGTCACCATTATCACATTTCTTAGCTAATATCACCACCGTCAACACTCCTTTGTCCTTTTGTCTATGACACCTTTGGCAATCTCCACCTATCACTGGCCCTCTATCCAGCTCTACCCGTCCCACCCCCCTCAACCAGCTTATATTTCACCTCATTTCTTCAGTTCTGATGAAGAGTCATACGGACTCGAAACATTAACTGTGTTCCTCTCCCCAGATACTGTCAGACCTGCTGAGTTTTTCCAGCTATTTTTGTTTTTGTTTCAAGAGTACATAGACAGGCTGGCGGAATGGGCAGACACGTAGCAGATGAAATTTAATGTAGAGAAGCGTGAAGCGATACATTTTGGTCAGAGGAATGAAGAGAGGAGACATAAAATAAAGGGTACAATTCTAAAGGAAATGCAGGAGCAGAGGGACCTGGGTGTGTATGTGCATAAATCATTGAAGGTGGCACAGCAGGTTGAGAAAGCAGTTAAATTACACTTAATCCTGTATTTTATAAATAGGGGCACAGAGTTCAAAAGCAGTAAATTATGAGCCTTCATAAAACACTGGTTCAGTCTCAACGGGAAGGATGTGAAGGTTTTAGAAAGGCTGCAGAAAAGAATTATAAGAATGGTTCTGAAGGCAAGAGACGTCATTTGTGTGGATAGATTGGCAAAGCTGGGGCTGTTCTCCTTGGAAAATAAAGGGTTGAGAGGAGATTTGTTAGACGTGTTTGAAATCATTAGGGTCTGGATAGAGCAAATGGGGAGAATCTCTTCCCATCGGCAGAAGGTCAAGAACCCTAAGGTGATTAACCAAAGGATCAGAGGTGACATAAGGAGAAACTTCTTTATGGTTTGGATCTGGAATGCAGTGCCTGAGCGTGTGGTGGACACAGATTCAATTGCGGTTTTCAAAAGGGAACTGGGTAATTACCGGATGAGAAAAGATTTTACAGGGCTACAGGGAAAAAGTGGAGAAGTGGGACTAGCTGAGTTACTGTTGCAGAGAACTGACACAGAGACAATGTATTGAATGGTCTCCTCCTGTGCTGTAACCATTCTATGATTCTAGTGTAGATACATACAAGGAACTTAATAAGCACACGAGGGAAAAAAGAAGCTGAAGGTTACACTGATAGGGTGTGAAGAAAGGAGGGAGGAGGCTTGTGTGGAATATAAACACCAACACAGTGGCCTGTTTCTGTGCTGTAAATTCCACATAAAGCTGCCAGCAGGGAATACAAACACTATACTGCATTTATATTGTATTTCACACGCTCAGGACATCGCAGCCAAGGAATTAATGTTCAGCAGGCAAATGCAGCAGGGTCTTTGGGGACATTGATGCTATTTTCCAAGGAATTAATGTTCAGCAGGCAAATGCAGCAGGGTCTTTGGGGACACTGACGCTATTTGAGTTCCTGGGAGCTTCAAAGACCCTGAAATTCCTGTTTATGAGAAAGCTGTGTGCAGGGAGCTGTGAGGTCTGTATTTTGCTACAGACAGGGAGCTGTGCAGGAGGGGTAGTGCTGTTGTTCCTCCTTCGCATTGACTTAGAGACATTCAGCAGCAGCAGCAGTGTGAGGCCTGGGACCCTGGGCCCGGCATTCCCTCCACCCCCTCTTAACCTCCCCAGATTCACAGTCACACTGCAAGCTCCGCACATTCCAGTCAACTCTTACCGTTCAGCCTGAACTCAAACTACAGGAACTCATGCTTTTGGGAAATGAGGAAGAAAATGAATTTCCAATATATACAGTATTTAAACACAACTTTTGAGAGAAGGAAGTCCATAGGGAATTCACTGCTAACATATTTATTAACATGTATAAAAATATACACAAACTACTTGTGCGTATTGAAAGAACCTAAATACACCCAGCGGGTCTGCATGGAAGATTTTTTTTTAACTTGGTGCCTGTGTTAAAATACCTGTACACAGGAAGTGGACAGGCCATTCACTCCATGCCCAGAAACAGCTCTCCAATGTCCGTGTACATACGGCACGGAGAGATTTCCAGCTGTAACCATTGCAGTTAATAGGTCAAATTCTCACTCGAAAGCTCACTTGGAAGACAGTTCTGTAAAGCCTGCTTCCAACACCAACTTAGAAGTAAGAAAAGAAAGCGTACTATGTATCTTACATGTATGCCAAGAGTTAATTGTGAGGTTACAATGTGCGACCTTGAATTTATTAATAGTACCAAAAGGGGAGTGCCAAACTGATGTTTTACAAGAAAGCTTGATTGCTTCTGAAACTGGCAGACATCCCTTAACCCCCTACCTCTCCCCCCACCTCATCCCCCCCACAGCCCCTGCAACATTTGATAATCAACAGCTCAGGACAATTCCATCTCCTCCTATATTTGCGAGAGCTCTGCTGAAAATGTAACAAGGTGTTGCACTTAAATCTCTCAATGGAGGGCACTTTTTGAAGTCGAGGAGTACTTTTAGATCGAGGGGTGAGGGCAATTTGTTGGACCAGGATTCGCTGATGGCTTGAGAGAGGCGCTTTTGCATAGTCTTTTTTTTCCAGGATGGTTGTTAACATTGCAGCCACGGAACAGTGAAAGATGAGAGAAGCTGTTTGCAACAGATCCTCGCGGTCGTTCCGATTCAGTAATTGAAAAATTGATGCAGAGAAAAATCAAGTGGGATGTATAGGGTGCTGGAGCAGGGCTCCGGTGCACTCCAGCAGCACTTCACCCCTGCCCACACCCCTGGGTAACACTGCCTCATGTGCAGGGCAACAGGTTATAAAAAAAACCTAGTGAGTAATTTTACAGCACAAAAGTAGGTCATTAGGCCTGATACAATCCTGTTAGAGGCTGTTCACGTTTAAATTGAAATCCGAAAACTTAGTGATTAACTGACAGAACTACGACACAAGATTTCAAGTATTTATACAAAAACAAACTTTATTGTACGTAAAAATAATTAAGTAAGTAAGCACCATTAACACTGTAGTTAATAATTACTCATGCTGTGGATTCAGTTCTACTTTTCATCACCCCCCCCCACCCCCAGAGTTCCCTTATGCATTACAAGAATCTTGAAGGTTCATTCACTTCTTTAGGGACCAACCCAAAGGTATGCCACAGCCCCCCAGAAGTCACTTTGATTTTTCCTCAGTGCTTTAGCTATTCTCCAAGGTATGAAATTTCATGGGGATCCTTCTATTAGTTTTTGGCTAAGCAATCCTCCAGTTTTCTTTAAAGGCCTCATAACTGTGGACTCTTCAGTTCAAGCGTGGGCTTCACTGCTTTTTTGCTTAGGGATTTAAACATCAGGGACACCCCTAGTTCCTAATGGTGCTCTGTGCTCCCACAGCTACTGTATAGCTGCTGGTCCCACAGCTGATTGACAGCTTCTGGCAGGTGCTTTCACTCCACGTGTTCCAAGCTGACTGACTGTGGGCTCCTTGTTTCTGTGAGCAAACACACACAGACAAATTAAACAATGGAACTGTCTAACCTGCTCAGATCATCTCCATGACAACATGGCATGGATGTTCCAAACAGAAAGGCAAGCTAGTTATGTTTTACCTTCAGCACAACTCTTTGATTCTGTGACTCATATGAATAATGTATATTGCTTTGGAGCTTACAGCTCTTTCCCTAGAATTTCTGTCCCAATCAAGGGGCTCCCTTGTTGACCAACTGCTCCCCAGCCTCTTTTCATCTGGAAACTTCTTTTGTTGGAGTAAATAGAGACCCTCTGACTCTACCACAAGCTAAATGATAGGTCATCCATTGTTCAAGTGCTCCCACTGTCAACTCCAACCTTATTGAATAAACACAGGCTGCCTTTTAAGTGTAATTAACCCAGGCTTATTTGAGTTGCATTTACATAAGAGACTTGTTTATCAGTTTCTCAGTCAGATGCCCCAATTTGTCGACAATTAAAACTTAAATTGCTAAAACTAAAGCTATATTCCAAACTAGATTTTTCGTAACAGGCCTGCCTGATCTATATCAGTGTTTATGCTTCCACTGAACCACCTCCCACCCTATTTCATCTGAGCTTATCAACATTTACCAAATATACCCAAAATGTCGCACATACATTGTATTGCTTTGCAGTTCACTGGCTGCTGTTATGCAAGCAAGTTCAACAGCCATTTTGGTCAATTGTCCAGCCCATGAAATGAATCCTTTGGACAATGATTGATGATGCCAAGTGAGTACTCCAAGTGGTAAGCATGCCCCACTACATGAGGTGTGAATGTGACCAGAGGTGGCACTTTGCTCTCCCAGATTAATGTAAAAAGATTCCATCGCACTTATTCCAAGAAGAGCAGGGAATTCTCCTCCGGTGTCCTGGTAATACTTATTCCTCAATAAATATCAGTAAAACAGGGCATTTAATCATTATTGCAGCTTGCTGTGTAAAAATCAGCTGCTACATTTTCTACATTGCAACTTTGCCTACACTTAAAAAAATACTTCATTAACTGTATAGTGCTTTGGGATGTTCTGAGGTGAAAAGAAACTGTTAATCAACAAAATGCAAGAGTTTCTTGTCTGATATAATATACAACAGCAAAATACTGCAGATGCCGGAAAGCTGAAATTATAACAGAAAATGCTGGAAGAAATCAGCAGGTCAGGCAGCGTTTGTGGAGAGAGAAACAGACTTAAAAGGCAGAACCAACTGTGCCTTTCCCTGTGGCAAGTTTGGTGGTGAGGGGCATTTAATCAGGGAGGATGGTGGGTAGTGATCCCGTCGCCTTCCCGCCTCCCGATTAAGCCCATGGTGGGAAGGCCCCTGGATGGCCTCCCCACCACCCTCACTTGAAGCACTTAAGTGGGCAATTAATGCCCACTTAAAGGCCTTGTCCTGCCACCACTGGTGTTAACCCAGGAGCAGGTGAGGACTCACCATGCAGTGAGCATGATGAAGAAACCTTGGTGGTTTTGCTTCCGGGCTCCCAGGGCGGACGGATGGGGGGGAAACCCTTCGTGCAAAGGCACTCAGTGCCTGATCCTGGGACCTGGCATTGGGAAAGGTCGGTCGGGTGCCCTGCTGAGAGCTACCCCTCCCCAGCCTTTGCTGCCAAGTCAACTCACCTCCCCCCCTGCTTCCCAGCGATCCCCTTCCTGCCTTCACTCATCTGTGCCTTGGTCCCTCCTCGGTCTGAAGCCTTGGGTGGGTGTAGTACTGGCAGAAGCTGCTGCCACCCTGGTGGCACTCTCAGTGGGCAGGATTTCTGCCCCCTGAGTCCTTGACCCTTGGAGAAGGCCTACTACTTGCCGGTTAATTGCCTGAGTGGCACAAGGTGCAGCGATCCTTCCTGAAAAGAGATGACGGGGCACTCTTGTCCACTCTTTAGGTGACGGCCCAGACCTCTGTCACCTCCACAGGATACAAGGATTCAGGTTAATGACCTTTCAATATAATGCACCCTGTGTTTTTGTGACTCTTGTGCATTTTGAAATTGGTACCCTTGCTTTCAAAAAAGCATGTCACCCTTGGTTGTGCGTTAAAGTATTTGTCAATTAAAAAAGGAATGGACAGTGACAATTTATATTATAGAGTAATGCAGCTTTAGTCTAAGAGCATAAGGAAGAGCTAGGAGTAGGAGTAGACTATCTGGCTCCTTGAGCCTGCTTCACTGTTCAGTAAGATGAAGACTGATCATTTACTTCAACTCCTCCATTACATCCCTTCATTCCCTGGACAATAGGAGAGTCGGAGTGGAGTTATGATCTGTTCTGGTGCTGTCTCTCACATTGTGTTGGAGGTGCAGTGATATTGTTTATAACGTCATCCACTCCTTACCCACTGACCCTTCAGGGCAATGTGCATTCGGTAATGATGGAACAACAGTGTTGCATATCGGAGTCAAGCTCTACGGTGATGGAAAACAGCTAATTGTCCCATATTCTTTCTTATCTGTTCCCAGTTCCGCCACACATAACTCTGCTGAAAAATGAGACTGCAACGGAGAATGGTCATGTGGTAATCACCTGTGATGCTGATGGAGACCCTACCCCTGCCATCTTCTGGAGTAGGACTGGCAATGGAAGCAGTTTTATAGAAGAAGAGAAGGTAAAAAGGTTGTCATTGATTTACGACATGGAGGGAACAAAACAATTTTTCTTCTCTTCAGTTTCTTTCTCCCCAAAACATTTGAGTCATGAAATTTAGCTCCATAGCATTGCTGTTACCAGCTTAACGGAGGCCCTAGAACTCAAAACATGAACTGCACCAGCCCAGATTGTGTGCTTGACTTGAGCGTCAGTGTGGGCATGCACCCACATGTAGATTGGGCTTTTTTTTATTCTTTCATGGGATGTGGGCATTGTTGGCAAGGCCAGTATTTGTTGCCCATCCCTAATTGAACTGAGTGGCTTGCTTGGTGATTTCAGAGGGCAGTTCAGAGTCAACCACATTGCTGTGGGTCTGGAGCCACTTTAGGCCAGATCAGGTAAGGAAGGCAAATTTCCCTTCCTAAAGGACATTAGTGAACCAGATGGGTTTTTTTTAATGACAATTGATGATAGTTGTAGTCACCATTACAAAGTCTGGCTTTCAATTCCAGATTTATTAATTGAATATAAATTCTACCAGTTGCTATAGTGGGATTTGAACCCATATCCCCAGAGCATTAGCCTGGGCCATAGGATTACTAGTCCAGTGGCATGACCATTATGCTACCACCTCCCCATTGGGATCAGAAGCCAAAAAGCCTCTAATGCTGACTTGACATAGAATCTGCCAGTCTGCAACACGCAGACCCTCCTTAATCACCACTAGCTGACCATGGGTTCACCTGAGTGACCTCAGCCCAACCCTCGGCAACACAAAAGGGCCAACATGCAACTTTCAGGTGCTTTTGACTTATTATTGCTGCTGCAGTGTTGTGGGAGTCCTTTGTTGTGTTATTGGAGGGGCTTTGCTGATGTTTCAAGAGATGTTGAACTGGATGCTGAGGAGGGAGTCAGCATTGTTGGTTGACCTACCTAGGGAAAGCCTGGTTCAGTAATGGCGGCCACAGTTACGTTCCTTCTTGGGCTGCAGTATGATTTGGAAATTGAGCACGGGCAGCAGGGAGGGGAAGCAGTGTGCAGACAAAAGAGGAGGAGGGCCCTTAATTGAAGGCATGTTATTATAATGATATAATGCCTTGGTGCCTTGGGCTTATTTACTGTACAAGACACAAGGCACCAATTGCTAATAAGGGATTAGGTAAACACATTCTGGGTTCATTTATTTCGGCTAGGCACATGAGAACACTTATACATCGGCATAAAGCTTGAAGACCTCAGGCCGTAATCTGGCTCCACAGCGTCAGATTTGGGGGGTTCCCCAAAGATGAGCTGGGGAGTCCCTCTCGGATGTTCCCAGGTAAGGGTTAGCACAGCAATTGCCCTGAAGTGCACACTTCCTCTACACTGGAAACCATCTGAAAATGCAGTTTAAATCGTAAACTTCGGATGGTTCTGCCAGGGTTACACCAATAGTTACTCAGAGAAAGTTAGAAGAATTAAAACTTCTTCTAACTCCTGGGTAACTATTGTAAAGGCCCAGGCCGTCCCCACAGGACTGCCCCCACACCTTGATACCACACCACTGGACTCCTACCCCCACCCCCCTGACCACCCACCCCCCTGACCTCCGACACCTCCATCCTCCCGACCTTGGACCACCCCCCCTCCACTCCCCACAGACCTCCGACCGACTGACCTTCCCCCACAACCTCCGCCACCCCTCCATTCCCCCTGGACCTCTGGCAACCCCCACTACCCCCTAGACCTCCGACCGACACTGCCCTGACCCCTACCCGCCCCGACCTCCAACACTCCCCCACCCACTATGTAAGGGTTAGTATAATAGGTAAGTGTGCATTTATTTCTTCTAATTCCTGTGGGCCAACACTTTCTGGCATTAGCTGGAAATTACAGGCCATCAAGGTTTGTGGTTACTGACCAATAACCATATTTGGTGTCAAGCTTCAAGAAGAATTTTGTACCTACAAATCTCAGATTTAACTCTTCCAATGTGGGTACTTTGTATGGACAACGTTTCAAGGTGGATTTAAATGTCATGAATCAAGGCATGCTCTCAATCATCCGTGCTTTTTAAGACACGTGATTGAGCTGCACCAACCTGCGTGTCCTTGTACTCTCCCAATGATTCCACCTTTCTCCATTTTGTCTAGTTCATCCTTCAGTTTGTCTTGTCTGTGGATGCTGTACTTGCCAGTGGATCAATTGATGGACTTGCATTCTCCTGCAAGTTGCAGCTCCCTTAAAACTGCCAATTTTGAATAAACATTCTGGATATTTCAATGCAAGGTGTGGACTAAGTTGATAGGAGTAGTATCTGAAGTTGATCCGCCATATGAGGTCTGACTGATTCCATGGATTGTTACTAGTGTAAGGTCACCACATGCTGATAGACCTGCAATCACTGGGCCTTTAGTTTCCACAATGTAAAACATCTGTGACACCCAGGAGGATTGATTGTATTTGTACTCCAAGACTGTGGACCCTGCACATGGAATTGGTAAACCGTTACATGCTGAAAGTTTCATAGTAGTGGGTTTTGCCATGATGTTCCACATTTATGGATACATGTCTTTTATAATACCCAGGGGTAGTATGTTGGCACATGACACTGTGTCAACCGTGGCCAATAGCGAATAGTTATCAACTTTTTTAGGGCAGATAACCCAAAGCTTGGCAAACATTTTGGATGGTGAGATGGTACCTGTGTTTTACATGAGATTGACGGTGTGAAACATGTGTTCATCGTGTCCGCCTTGTCGTGCTCATCATCGTCATTTTCTGGTTTGTCACTCACCTCATGTATGTTTCTGAAAGGGTACCGCATGGTCAATCTTATTGCTTGAAGGCACCCATTGTGTACCATCTGTTTGGATTGGTGCACAGCTCTTTGTAGCTGCATCAGCCTTTGCTCTAGTGCACTGCCACTACCCATGTCCCTTTCTGCCACATGCCTTGCAGAATTGGTTAGTGTAGATGTCCACATTTTCCACATGTTTTGCTAAGTTTGGGTATTCCAGTGAGTGCATCAACAATTGTACATAGGCCCTGTAAACTTTGTCAACCTACAAGGATTGCTTCGTACTTACATCCACTCTTGAGTAGTTCTTCGATGATATGCATTTTGGGCTTGTTTAGCAGACCTTTCTGGAATGCTTCCATGGTAGTGGATGCAATCACCAACTCAACAATTCTGTCTGCTATCTCTGCGTATGAAAAAAATCACAAAACATACCCTTTTCTCAGAATCTGCTGATGAGTAGCCTATGGATTCTGTAGGCTGTTGTCAAAATGACATGAACTCTAGTCGACGAATTTGGAAGTTTAACCTGATTTGAATTGGTCTTCCAAAGTAGTCCATATCTTCTGGGGATCCTTTAGCTCTTCTTCTGTTAATCCTGATGTGTAGGCTTTCATTCCCAATTGCTAGGTGAATTTTTATGGCTTCTTTGTCTGGTTCAGACACACCTGAATCAAGAAATCGTCTCTCAGTATGCTGTTTAAACATTTTAAATTTGGACAGTAGGTCAGCTGCATCCCAAATTAAACTGGGGAATTTTATAGACATTTTGATAATATCCCTTTAACCTCCCTTCTTCTGTAATACCTGGGATGAGTGCTGCTGAGGGTGCTTTCATGTGCTTTTCTGAAACTCCACCCATGAAGATGATTTGTGGCAGGAGCGCACCACGAAATGATGATGTCTTTGCTTTTCATACAATTTGTTGTTCAGCAACTCCCGAAGCCGCCCATTATAATCGTAAGCTTCTCTGGCCTGGTTTTTGTGACAGTTCTGTTTTTTGTTTTGTTTGACTCTCCCTAGTTCGTTATCGATCCAGCCCACACCCCGGTTTCTCGTCTTCCACAACTGAGCTAACCCGCTGCTGATCCCACTCGCGGAACTGACAGGCCATGCGCTGCAATTTCACCACGAGGGATCCGTCTGCTTACCAGTGCTTTACTTGAGCACTACCTCAGCGCTGTATCTTCGCAGTCACCTCTGTGTTTTCGATGCTATCCGACACTGCAGTTTGTTGCGGTCTGACCAAAACATCAAGGATCTTCTCGTGCGATGTAACACGATCGAATGCTCTTCACCATGTCGTAACTGTACTTAATCTTGTAGCCGCCTGTTTTCCCACTGCTGATCAATTGGAAGAGCTGTCCCACAGAGTAGTCAAGCAAGAGCCTGACATAGTCATACTCATGGAATAATACCTTACAGATAGTGTCCCAGACAACACCATCACCATCCCTTGGTACGCTCTGTCCCACCAGCAGGTGGCGGTGCAGTGGTATACAGTCAGGAGGGAGTTGCCCTCAGAGTCCTCAACATCCGCTCCGGACTCCATGACGCCTCATGGCATCAGGTCAAACATGGGCAAGGAAACCTCCTGCTGATTACTACGTACTGCCCTCCCTCAGCTGATGAATCAGTGCTCCTTCTGTTGAACACCACCTGGAAGAAGCACTGAGGGTGGCAAGGGCACAGAATGTACTCTGGTTGGGGGACTTTGATGTCCATCACCAAGAGTGGCTCGGCAGCACTACTGCTGACCAAGCTGGCCGAGTCCTAAAGGACATAGCTGCTAGACCGGGTCTGTGGCAGGTGGTGAGGGAACCAACAAAAGGGAAAAACATAACTGACCTCATCATCACCAACCTGTCCACCACAGTGCATCTGTCATACATACGAACATACATCCAGACATACGAATTTGGAGCAGGAGTAGACCATTTGCCCCTCAAAACTGTTCCGCCATTCAATAAGATCATGGCTGATCTGATTGTAACCTCAACCAGACATTCCTGCCTACCCCCGATAACCTTTCACCCCCTTGTTAATTAAGAATCTATCTAGCTCTGCCTTAAAAATATTCAAAGACTCTGCTTCCACTGCCTTTTGAGGAAGAGAGTTCCAAAGACTCACAACACTCTCTGTTTTAAATGTGCGACCCCTTAATTATAAACAGTGCCCCCCCCTAGTTCTTGATTCCCCCACAAGGGGAAACATCCTCTCCACATCCACCCTGTCAAGACCCCTCAGGACCTTAAAAGTTTCAATCAAGTCACCTCTTACTCTTCTAAACTCCAGTGGATACAAGCCTAACCTGTTCAGCTTTTCCTCATAAGACAACCCGCCCTTTCCTGGTATTAGTCTAGTAAACCATCTCTGAACTGCTTCTAACGCATTTACATCTTTCCTTGAATAAGGAGACCAATACTGTACACAATGCTCCAGATGTAGTCTTACCAGTGCCCTGTACAACTGAAGCATAACCTCCCTCCTTTCATAATCAATTCCCCTCATAATAAATGATAACATTCTATTAGCTTTCCTCATTACTTGCTGTACCTGCATACTAAGCTTTTGCGATTCATTGACTAGGACACCCAGATATTCAAGGACTCTGCCTCAACCACGTTTTGAGGAAAAGGTTTCCAAAGTCTCAGAACCTTCTGAGAGAAAGAAATATTCCTCATCTCTGTCCTAAATGGGCGATCCCATATTTTGAAACAGTTACTCTGAGTTCTAGATTCTCCCACAAGAGAAAATACCCTTTTCACATTCACCCTGTCAAGTCCCCTCAAAATATTATATAATTCAATCTAGTCGCTTCTTACTATTCTAAACTCCAGCGGAAACAAGCCTAGCATGTCCAGCCTTTCCTCATAAGATAACCTGTCCATTCCAGGTATTAATCTAGTAAACCTTCTCTGTACTGCCCCAAATGCATTAATATCTTTCCTTAAATCAGGAGACCAACACTGTACTCAATACTCCAGATGTGATCTCACCAATGTCCTATATAACTGAAGCATAATGTCCCTACTCTTGTATTCAATTCCCCTTGCAATAAATGATAATATTCTACTAGCTTTGTTAATTACTTACTGCACCTGCATACTAACCTATTGCAATTCATGCATGAGGACACCCAGATCCCTCTACAGCTCAGAGCTCTGCAGTTTCTCACCATTTTGATAATGTGCATCTTTTTTATTCGTCCTGCCAAAATGAACAACCTCACATTTTCCTTCATTGTACTCCATTTGCCAGATCTTTGCCCACTTACCTAACCCATCTATATCTTTTTGTAGCCTCCTTAGATACTCTTCATACAACATACTTTCCTACCCACCTTTGTGTCATCAGCAAATTTAGCAACCGTACTATTGGTCCCTTCATCCAAAATATTAATATAAATTGTAAAGAGTTGAGGCCCCAGCACTGATCCCTGTGGCACACCACTTGTTACCTCCTGGCAACCAGAAAATGAACCATTTATGCTAACTCTCTGTTTCCTGTTAGCTAGCCAGTCTTCTAGCCATACCAATATGTTACCCGCTACATTTGAGCTTTCATTTTCTGCAATAATCTTTCATCTGATCATCAATAAAGTGATGGAAGGTGTCATCAACATTGCTATCAAGCAGCACTTGCTTAGTAATAACCTGCTCATTGATGCTCAGTTTGGGTTCCGACAGGGTAACTCAGCTCCTGATCTCAATACAGCCTTGGTTCAAGGGCTTCGCTGGCTGGGCCAACATTTATTTCCCATCCCTATTTGCCCTTGAGAAGGTGGTGGTGAGTTGCCTTCTTGAACCACTGCAGTCCATGTGTTGCAGGTACACCCATAGTGCTGTTAGGAATGGAGTTCCAGGATATTGACCCAGCGAGAGTGAAGGAACGCCGATATATTTCCAAGTGAGGATGGTGAGTGCCTTGGAGGGGAACTTCCAGGTGTTGGTGTTCCCATCTATCTGCTGCCCTTGTCCTTCTAGATGGTAGTGGTCGTGGGTTTGGAAGGTGCTGTCGAAGGAGCCTTGGTGAATTCCTGCACTGCATCTTGTAGATGGTACACACTGCTGCTACTGTGCATCGGTGGTGGAGGGAGTGAATGTTTGTGGATGTGGTGCCAATCAAGCGGGCTGTTTTGTCCTTGACGGTGTCAAGCTTCTTGAGTGTTGTTTGAGCTGCACTCATTCAGGCAAGTGGAGAGTATTCCATCACGCTCCTGACTTGTGCCTTGTAGGTGATGGACATACTTTGGAGGGTCAGGAGGTGAGTTACTCGTTGCAAGGTTCCTAGCCTCTGACCTACTCTTGTAGCCCCAGTATTTATATGGCTAGCCCAGTTCAGTTTCATGGGTCATGACTCCTCTCGCCATCTGAACATGCATGGCTGTTGTGTCTATAATAAAAGACACCAGGAACATCATCAACATCCTAAAACAATGGTTCAGCTGTCTAAACAGCTTGGAGTCCAGCTCCTGCTCTTGCCAGAGCAAGTTTGTGGTAGTCTGCAGCATCCTCCACAGGGTGTAGCCCTTTCCACCAGGCCTTCGAGGGCACTTTGAGAGGAGGAAGAGGAGATGGGGGAGGCATGCCTCTGTCCACAGTCCATTTCAGACGATATAGGCAAATTCCAGTTCCCCTGAGATCACATTCTCATGCCACAGTTAACCCATGAACCTCCAGCTTTCAAACTGTTATAGGGTTGATTTTCCAGGCAACTTTTCTTGGTGGACACATTTAACGTTATTTACAAGACAGCAGCAGCAACTACATGTGTGCATCAAACTCTTTAACTAAAGAAGAACCTTACCCCAGAGGTTTCCTGCGCTGCTAACTCATTGCTTTACACAGATCATGTGATATTACAACACAGGATTATTCTTAGAACAAAGAACAAAGAAAAGTACAGCACAGGAACAGGCCCTTCGGCCCTCCAAGCCTGCGCCAATCATATTGCCCGTCAACTAAAACATTTTGCACTTCCGGGGTCCGTACCCCTCTATTCCCATCCTATTCATGTATTTGTCAAGCTGCCTCTTAAACATCACTATCGTACCTGCTTCCACCACCTCCTCTGGCAGCGAATTCCAGACACTCACTACCCTCTGCGTAAAAAACTTGCCCCGCACATCTCCTCTATAGTTTTCTCCTCTCACCTTAAATCTATGTCCCCAAGTAATTGACTCTTCCATCCTGGGAAAAAGCATCTGACTATCTACTCTGTCCATGCCACTCATAATTTTGTAAACTTCTATCAAGTCGCCCCTCAATCTCCGTCGCTCTAGTGAGAACAATCCGAGTTTCTCCAACCTCTCCTCATAGCTAATAACCTCCAGACCAGGCAGCATCCTGGTAAACCTCCTATGCACCCTCTCCAATGCTTCTATATCCTTCTGGTAATGTGATGACCAGAATTGCACGCAATAAAGCTATAGTCCTACGTTTATCAAAACTATAATTACTACAATCCTCCCCCTTTAACTTTCCTGTACATTTTGTATTTACAAGGATATTTATCTCATGGCATTACAATATTTGCACACATCATGAAATTACAGGTTTAGTCTTTCAGGTTGTTTCTGATCCATGTGGAACATCGTAGCTGCATTGTAACTTCCAATTCTTTTGCAGGAGACACATTCTCTGCAATCGCATTAACATCAGGTATCTCATTAGGCGCATGCAGTTCAGTGTCATCCACTCTGACAAAGACATCGGGCATGCCTATCCTTGGTTGAGCAACTTCAACAGGAACCATAGGTTGCTGGTGAAATCTCATTTTGTTGGTGTATCTCCCTTCTTCTTAAATGATCCACATGCTGACGGGTGATCCAACCCTCCACTTCCACGTGGTACAACAATGGTACGGTCACAGAGCTTACTTTACCAGGTAACTACTTCGGTCCTCCACCAAAATTCTTTACATAACCTGCTTCTCCAACAGTCAATGCTGGCTGAGCCAGCGACGCCCTTATCCCATGAGCGAATAAAAAAAAAATTGTCGCTCATGACTATGCAAATCATGAGTCGCTTTTTGGTTCCCTTCACTTTTCTCCACCTTCCCCTCCAAATTGGGGAGTATCAGGCTTAGTCTTGTTCGAAGAAGACGCCTCATCAGTAATTCTGCATCCTCTTCCTATGTGTCTTCTTCTTTTTCCCACAGAGTTTAGTCTCAGCCTTCTTTCTGACTTCACTGTCGGACCAGACCTCTCTCAGATGCAGTCTCAACTTGCCTTAGTGCAGCAGTTGAGCTACCCATGACTTCATTATCTCCTCGAATCTCGGAAAGTTCTACCACTTTTGCTTTCAAAGCTTCTTTAGTTTCATTCAGCTCTTCTGTCTCCTTCCTTGTATCTGTTGGCTTCCTCCCGGAACCTTGAACATTGCTGCGTCTTCTCCGCCAACTGGTTCTTCAGTTTGTTCAGGGTGACATTAAATTCTTCCTGTTTCTCTTCGCAATTTTTCAGAGGCACAAACTTTGACCTGAGGGAACAGAAACAGGAAATGCTGGCAAAGTTCAGCAGGTCTAACAGCATCTGTGGAAAGAAAGACAGAGTTAACGTTTCGAGTCCGTGTGGCTCTTCTTCAGAGTCCTGCTTTTATCTTTGACCTGAGGGATCCCTGTGGTGTGTGTGAAGGTCTCTCAACAGGTTTTCCTTTTCTTTGCGAAGCTCACTCGCTTCATCTTGAATTCTGTCATTCAGCAGAGTCTCCTTGAGTTTCTTCCGCTGTTCTTCCATGTTGTTGTTTAAGACAGTCTTCATTTCTTCAGGCTGTTGAATCCTCCCATATTTCTTTTTCATCCTGTTGTGGTCCTTGGACTCTCCAGTGTCTTTCTGAAGTGCTTTGCCTTGTTCCTTTTCCAACTCAGGAACTTTTCCTGCTTTCTTTTGAAATCTCACTGGCCAAGCAAGTTAATTTCCCTCAACCAATTTCGACCTAGAAGGCTTGGTCCTCTGCCTCTTACTGCCATCACAGGTAGATGTGCTGATTGGTGTCCATAATGAACAGTTACTCCGGTGATACCTTTTGCCTGGATTTATTCGCCTGTATACGTTTTCAACTTGGCAGATGTTTGTTCCAAATTTAATTGTTCATCACCTTTATTTAAATATTTGAAAGTGTGTTCTCCTATTAAAGTGGTAGAAGCATCCATGTTTACTTCCATTTTTAAGGGTTTGCCATTCACTTGAAATGTGACAATAATTGGCTCTGTCTTCCCAACTTTCATGTTGAACAATGTATAAATGTCAGAATTGTTGTTTCTGGCTCTTCTACACTATAGACTTCATTGGATTTTGATTGTTGCCTGGAAGCCTGTTTAAATCTCACTTTGCAATGTTTCAATTTGTGTCCACTTCTGTGACAAAAATAACACTCTACCTTTTTAAATTGCCAATCATTAGGAGTATGATTGTATCCACATTGATAAAAGCTAGTTTTCAAATTTGCTGCTAAGCTGTTTCCTCTCAATTTTCAGTTAGCGAGGGCTGTTTCCCACTTTGCCCAACTAGGAAAACCCCTATTTAGCACCCCTTGAATTGCTTGGGAATCCCATACAATGCTTTCCATTGCAAGCGCTATTTCTAATGCTTTCTTAAAATCAAGATTCACTTCAGCCAGCTATCTTCACTGAATAACATCCTCCTGCACGCCACATACCAAACAATCTCTGAGCATGTCATTCAGGGTTTCACCAAAATCACAATATTCCATTTGTTGTTTTAATTTTGCTACGTAGGTAGCAATAGTCTCCCCTGAGCCTCTATTCCGTGCATTGAACCTGAACCTCTGCTTTGTGACTGAGGGCTTGGGTTGAAAATGTCCCTTAATGTGGTTTACCAGTTCACCGAAAGTCTTTGAATCTGGGGTACCGTGGGCCGTCAAGCTTCGAATTAAACTGTAAGTCATGCTACCACAAATACTCAGGAAAATCGCTCTCCTCTTTTCCTCCTCCATGATTTCATTAGCTTGAAAGTAGAACACAAGGCATTCTATATATTGAGATCAGTCATCTGTGGCTGTTTCAAAAGGATCGATTCTGCTAAACTGTGGCATCTCGGATGAGGATATCTTCCTTTCTTTTTAATTATCTTAGATACTCATAATCGCTGGGCGAGGGACAAGACCAGATCTGATCTCATCCTTGTTACCAATTTGTTATAGAATTGATTTTCCAGGCAACTTTTCTTGGTGGACACATTTAACTTTATTTACAAGGCAGCAGCAGCAACTACACGTGTGCATCAAACTCTATAACTAAAGAAGAACTCTCCCCAAGAGGTTCCCCATGCTGCTAACTCATTGGTTTACACAGATCATGTGATCTTACAACACAGGATTATTCTTAGAGCTACAGTCCTATGTTTATCAAAGCCATAATTACTACACAATTCATCTGCCATCACAGCCAAAATCCTGAAATAAAAGCATTCCATAACCACTTTATCCAATGGCACTTTCAGCTTTGTATATTCCCTTAGTGCCTGCCTTGTGGGTGCCTTGCCTGTCCTGGTGGTCCAGTGCTGCCCCAGTAGCTGCATGGCTGGTGGAAGGCAGATGACTTTCACTGGGGAAACGGCAGGATAACCTCAAGCAGCTCCCGGCCTTGAGGGCCCAACTTTGGACTGCACCAGCGCGGCATGAGCAGCAGCAATCTGAGCTGGCTGGCTGCACGCTAACAACAGAAAGGGGCACAGGTAGAGTGCCGGTGGTGAGAGCATGAATGTTGTTATTCTAAGACCGGACAGCAGATTCATGCACCACAGAGCCACTGTCACTCCCCTGGGCCGGTGCCTCGGTAATCTGTTGGCACACAGATTGTTGGACTGCTATTAGAGCCTCCCTCTCTCTAGACCACTGAGATCACAGCCAGGATGGCAGCAAGTCATGGTTGAGTGTCCATGGTAACACTCAGACATTTATGTGACTCCTGCTTGCACTTCAGTGAAAGCTGAGACATTGGCCATCAGATTCGGCATCATGGGTTTGTCAGTAAGTGCTGAAACGGGGTTGGCCGCTACTTTCTACTCTGGAAAAGAAGGACTCTAAGCTCTGCACAAAGCCTGTGCCAGCTGGACTGCTCGGTGCTCCTGTACTGTGACAAGAGGCTCGGTGGCGGCTCTGCCTAATGCACCAAACATCTCAGCATGTGTGTCCATCTGCGTTCACCTGCACGCTGACCATCAACGTCCTCATCTGAGTCCTCTGCAGCAGAATTTGTCAGTGACCTTGCTTACCAGCAAGCTGGCACATGAACTATCCTTTCCCCCTGTCCTGGCTGCAGCCCACTTGTGCTCATTGACTTGCCACAACTTAACCTTGACTGTATAATGCCTTCTAACATATGCACATTTCCATGGCTGCTAGTGTCAGATCAAACTCTTCAGTAGAGGTCTGATCATAAGATCGTAAGAAATGGAAGCAGGAGTAGGCCATTTGGCCCATCAAGCCTGCTCCGTCATTCAATAAGATCAAGCCTCAACTCCACATTCCTGCTAGCCCCCACTAATCCTTGACTCCCTTGTAGATCAAAAATCAAATTCAGCCTTGAATATATTTAATAACCCAAGCTCCACTGCTCCTTGGAATAGAGAATTCCAAAGATTAAAAATGTGTTGCCCTTAACCAACTTGTTGAGGCTGCCGTCATCATCGGCGGTCCCTTGGAATTGAGGATGGTGTCTGTCAGGCTTGGTGAGACTTCAGATGACTGAGGAACCCAATTCTGGATCCACGTATTCTTCCACAGTGCAGAGCACGTTGATGCGCAGGGGAGTGGAAATCACGGCCCCTGGTTGGCTTCCTTCCCCTTCCTCTCCGCCGCTGTTCCACCTCACTGTTGAGTCGCTGAGCCTCCAAGCGGCTTGTGCCTTGATGTACCAGGTGGTGCCATGCCAGGTGATCGGCAGCATTCTCCTCCCAGTCAGTGGTGTTAATGCCTCCGTGCTTTAGGGCAGCCTTGACCGTATCTTTATACCTTTTCCTTTGGCTGCCCTTTGAACGTTGGCCAACAGAGAGCTGTGAGAAGAGAACCTGCTGAGGGAGGAGGTTTTCGGGCATCTGGACGCAATAGCCCGCCCATCGTCCATTTTCTCTTAACGATGTGTTGCTCGCACCCAACATGATGAGGCTGCAGTTTCTGGCTAGATGACAATTCTGGAGGGTCTGAAAACAGAAGCGTGTTGGGGTGAGGGAATCTGTCCTCATTTTTTAATCCTTCATCCCAGACACCATTCTGTTGAATCTGCACTGAACCCCCTCCAAGACCAATGTATTTTTGCTGATTGCAAAACGTAAGAACAAAAGAAATAGAAGCAGGAGTAGACCATTCAGTCCCTTGAGCCTGCTCTGCCATTCAATGTGATCATGGCTGGTCTTCTGCCTCATCTCTACTTTCCTACCCATATCCCTTTATTTCCTCAGAGACCAAAAATATGCTTATCCCAGCCTTAAATATACTCAACAATGCGGCATCCACAAGCTGCTGAAGAATTCCAAAGATTCACAACCCTTTGAGTGAAGAAATTTCTCATCATGTTCTTAAATAATCAACCCTTTACCCCGAGATATCGCTTCCATGTTCTAGATTCTCCAGCCAGAGGGAACAGCCTCCAAGTGTCCACCCTGTCAAGCCCCTTCAGAATCTTCTCTGTTTCAATGAGATCAACTCTAATTCTTCTAAATTCCAGAGAATATAAATTCAATTTACTCAGCCTCCCATTATTATACAACTCTCTCACCCTAGGAATCAATCTGGTGGACCTATGCTGCGCTGTCCCCAATACAATTCAGTTCCAATCTGAACACAGTAGTCCAGATGTAACCTGAACAAGGCTCTACACAATCCCTCAAATACCACTTCCTCAGCTTTAAATTCCAGCTCACATTGAGATAAAGAGGCGTTAGTGGTGATCTTTCAGGAATCACTGGAGTCAGGGAGGGTCCCAGAGGACTAGAAAATCGCTAATGTAACCCCCCTGTTTAAGAAGGGAGTGAAGCAAAAGACAGGAAATTACAGGCCGATTAGCCTGACCTCGGTCGTTGGTAAGATTTTAGAGTCCATTATTAAGGATGAGATTTCAGAATACTTGGAAGTGCCTGGTAAAATCGGGCAAAGTCAGCATGGTTTCATCAAGGGGAGGTCATGCCTGACAAATCTGTTAGAATTCTTTGAGGAGGTAACGAGTAGGTTAGACAAAGGAGAGCCAATGGATGTTATCTACTTGGACTTCCAGAAGGCCTTTGACAAGGTGCCGCACAGGAGGCTGCTCAGTAAGATAAGAGCCCATGGTGTTAGAGGCAAGGTACTAGCATGGATAGAAGATTGGCTATCTGGCAGGAGGTAGAGAGTGGGGATAAGGGGGTCCTTCTCAGGATGGCGGCCGGTGACTAGTGGAGTTCCGCAGGGGTCAGTGTTGGGACCACAACTTTTCACTTTATGCGTTAATGATCTAGATGAAGGAACTGAGGGCATTCTGGCTAAGTTTGCAGATGATACAAAGATAGGTGGAGGGACAGGTAGTATTGAGGAGGCGGGGAGTCTGCAGTAGGATTTGGACAGGTTAGGAGAATGGGCAAAGAAGTGGCAGATGGAATACAACGTGGGGAAGTGTGAGGTCATGCACTTTGATAGGAAGAATAGAGGCATGGACTATTTTCTAAATAGGGAGAGAATTCAGAAGTCTGGAGTGCAAAGGGACTTGGGAGTCCTAGTTCAGGATTCTCTTAAGGTTAACTTGCAGGTAGTTAGTCGGTAGTTAGGAAGGCAAATGCAATGTTGGCATTTATTTCGAGAGGACTAGAATATAAAAGCAGGGATGTGCTGCTGAGGATTTATAAGGCTCTGGTCAGACCACATTTAGAATATTGTGAGCAATTTTGGGCCCCATATCTCAGGAAGGATGTGCTGGCCCTGGAGAGGGTCCAGAGGAGGTACACGGAATGATCCCAGGAATGAAAGGCTTAACATATGAGGAACGTTTGAGGACTCTGGGTCTATACTTGATGTAGTTTAGAAGGATGAGGGGGGATCTGATTGAAACTTACAGAATACTGAAAGGCCTGGATAGAGTGGACGTGGGGAAGATGTTTCCATTAGTAGGAGAGACTAGGACCCGAGGGCACAGCCTCAGAGTAAAGGGAAGACCTTTTAGAACAGAGATGAGGAGAAACTTATTTAGCCAGAGAATGGTGAATCTATGGAATTCATTGCCACAGAAGGCTGTGGAGGCCAGGTCATTGAGTGTATTTAAGATGGAGATAGATAGGTTCTTGATTGGTAAGGGGATCAAAGGTTACGGGGAGAAGGCGGGAGAATGGGGTTGAGAAACCTATCAGCCATGATTGAATGGCAGAGCAGACTCGATGGGCCGAATGGCCTAATTTCTGCTCCTATGTCTTATGGCCTTATAAACGTTTTTTTTTATTGCTTCTTCAATCTCTTTCTACCATGAGTATTTTATGCAAAAAATTCTTGCTGCTAAACAATTCTTTATTAGCAGGGCACTTAAATTAGAATGGTGTCCCCAGAGGGAAGTCCTATCTCAATGGCATTGATATAGAGCAAACAGGGAAGAGGAAGCACCTGTGGGAGGATTCATGAAACACTTTATTTGCCTGTGTTCCTCTTTTCTCATTCTGCTGGCCTGGTGGGACATCAACCAACTTTGAATCCTGCCAGAATAGCAAAACGTTTAAACTCATCATTTTGAGATTATGCTCGCACATTTGCAACAACTTACACGTGCTAAGTTACATTGAATTTGCTGCCTGCCTCTGGACCTGCAGTTTAGGGAGCAACAGTGTACACTTGTTCATAGAATCATGGAGCACAGAGGGAGGCTTTTTGGCCCATCGTTCCAATGTGGATTCTAATTTTAGCCCCTTTTTGGGACTATTCTGGATCAGGCATGCTCCTCGGATGATCACTCTCACTTAAGGTTGAGAAAGACAGACCCACCAGACACTTAAATGGGTCTGAAGAACTGATCTAACTCTCCCCAAAAGGAAAGGAACCATCCTCCAGATAGCCTTTTAAACACTTTTATCCAGATTATAACAACTCGGATATTATAAGGGTCCGAGCATCTCTCCTCAATAACGTACCTCTCCACTGAAGAGTGTACAGAGAAGGTTTTTTTGATACAGAATACAGGATACAGAAGACAATAAGAGACAATATACTTTCTAAATTCTATAAATATTTATTAAAGAACCGAACACGCGATTCACTTTTGATGGTAATCGCAACGTTGGCAGTTCTAGGAAAAGTAAGTATGATCTTGTTTCTAATAGAGAATCCAAGTATTATTAATATTGCAGAGAGATATTTAAGATAGCCATTGATATTTAAAGCAGGATTTACCTTACATCCCCAATTAGAAAGCTACCAAATCTAGTAAGATAACTTTATCCCAATTAAGGGGAGAACTGTCATCTCTACACTACAGCAGCTATGCCTTTACCTTGAGAGATGCTAGAGTGAGTCCAACAAATCTAAAAACCCTACTGTGTGGTTCCAATATTTATATCATAAAAAAACTGAACGATCAGGAAGCATGCTGAGTACTCGTGCCGAACAACAACCTTTGTGTTCATCAATATCCATCATTTTAGTCAACATCCTTCAAGCGAACAGAGGTAATGGTCACATTTAGTTTACAGGATTTAATTGACAAGTTATTTAGGGTCATTCTTAAAGTTATCCATTGTTAGATTGTAGTATCTTACAATTTATCCATGCCTTGTTGAGATGATGTTGAGGTTTTTTTTTCCTAGGACTGCCTTGTGTTAGAGGATATACCATATTCTATACCAAAGGATGTTGTCCTCAAGGACACAATTATGTCCAGGCATGTTTATAAGCTCTGCAACCTGCCTTGTGCATTTTATGTTAAAAATCACTTGGAGCAAGAAAGATCCATTATGGACAAGAGTATTTATTTATACAGAGACTATAAACAATGCGCATGTATAATAATCAGGCAAATATAAAGAAAAGCATAATACTCCAGGCAAACCTCTGCTTCATTATTTCCAAGCAGCAGACTCCAGCATTATCTCTTACACAAACACATGTGTGCCTTGTGAAGTTAAATAGAAAGAAGTCCATCCGATCCTTTAATATCATTAATATCAATGTAAGAGTCGAGTTTCTGACCCTATACCCTGCCCATCACCAAAACCGCCTGGCCGATTTCAACCCCTGTAACATCGCCCACATCCGGGACAGTTACCACTTGTGGGGAGACTAGAACTCAGCATATGGTTTAAGGATAAGAGGTCTCCCTTTTAAGACGGAGATGAGATTTTTTTTTCTCTCAGAGGGTCATTATCTGTGGAATTCTCTTCCCCAGAAAGCAGTGGAGGCTGGGTCATTGAAGTTATTCAAGGGGGAAGTGGAATTGAGACCACAAACAGATCAGCCATGATCTTATTAAATGGCAGAGCAGCCTCAAAGGGCCAAATGCCCTACTCCTGCTCCTAAGTCCTATGTTCCTATCTGCCCCAGTCTCAACTCATTTGCTGCCAAAGCCCTCTTCCATGCTTTTGATACCTCCAGACATGACTACTCCAATCCTTTTATGGCCAACCTACTGTTTTCCTCCCTTCGTAAACTTGAGCTCATCCAAAATACTGCTGCCCATATCCTAACTCACACTAACTCCCGTTCACCCATCACCCCTGAATTCTCACTGGTCTACATTAGCTCCTGGCCCGGCAATGCCTCGATCTTAAAACTCTCGGCCTCATGTTCAAATTCCTCAATGGCCTTGCCCTCTCCAACTCTCTGTAATCTCTTTCAGCCATACAACCCTTAGAGATCTTGCTTCTCATCCAATCTTGGCCTTTTGCGCACCTCCAAGATTCATTGAGCCCCCCAATGGTGGATGTGCCTTGGGCTGACTATGCCCTGAAGTTCCCCACCCCCCAAATCCCTGTTTCTCTCTCTGTTTCATTGCCTTCAAGGTGCTGCTTCAAGGCTATCAGTTTGTTCACCTGTCCTACTATGTTTTTGGCTTGGTATCAACTTCTGTCTGTTTACCTTGTAGTGAAATGCCTTGGGTTGTTTTTATTACATTAGAAGCACTGTATAAATGCAAGTTATTGCTGTTGAATTGCCCGCTGGCTGCCTCACACATGAAGGCCGACTACTTGGAGGAGCTGGTCCCTCAGAAACCCTCAGTGCCTTTAAGGAGGGAAATAAAGAAAATGAGAAGCAACTGGAGAGATAATTGCAAGATGTTTGCAGCACATTACAGGGTGCAATTATCCCCTAGTCTGACAAAGATTTAATATGCTCACCCTTTAAGTAGGGCGGAGGGAAGCTATGCTATTTTCACACTTGTAAATAAGCGTGACTTCTGTAATGGCTACTCTCAGCTAACAGTGGGAGGAAGCCAATTAACAGCTAGAGAACACAGCAGGTAGGGAGGGTAGCTACACTTCAAGAGAACTTTGGCAGCTTTGTTATGGAGAGTTGGAGCCGTTTTTAAGACATACAGCTCATTCTGATCTCGAATAAATTGCAGCAACAGACTACAGTACAATGACTCACAATCAAGACCTGCGATGTAATTCTTCCACCCATTTTTTTGCCCATTTTGCACTCTCATCCAAAGTCTAAATTACCTGCATGTTTTTAAAAAATAGATCCATTCGGATCCAGCATTTGCTGTGATTGATGTGAGGATTTCTTCCCTCAAAAGTTAACAGTCAGTTGTTATGATATTGTAACAGTTTTTATAACTCAGCATAGAAATGATCGAGAATTTAATGAACCCAACCTGATCTGTGGACTTTAATATAAAATGCACAGTGCAGTAGACCTTTCAGTTTTATTCTGTAATTAAGGGGACCTGCACTTTGCAAAGTATTGTAATTATTTGTGTATTGAAATGTTCATAATTGTGCAATTCTTTTTTATTTTATACTCATTTTTATTTCATGATTATGTATAACTAGGTTATTAATTATGATTACTTGTTTTATCTGTATCGTGATCGTAATTTGGCTCCTGCCACCATGATGATTTTTCGATAACGCTTTTACCTGTCTATTCATTATTATTTACAGATTCTTGGTGGGAGGATTGAGGTGCGGAGGCAGAAGGGGAAATCTTCATTGCACATCAGGAACATCGAGCCTAGTGACGCAGGGGCATATCATTGTGAAGCCACGAGTCCAATTGGAAGAGACCAGAAAAGCATGCACTTGGATATTCAGTGTAAGTTCAGCATGCAATGGACCTGCACTTTTGTTTCGCAATCTCTTATATCTCCGCATTAAAGATAGACACAGATTTTGTGTTGCTTTGTAAATATTCCTGCTCGGGATGTGGGCATTGATGGCAGGGCCAGCAATTCTTGACCATCCTTAATTGCCCTTGAGAAAGTGGCCATGAGCCACCTTCTTGAACTGCTGCAGTCTGTGTGGTTAAGGCACTCTTACAGTATTCTTAGGCTGGCAGTAAAGGATTTTGACTCAGCCGTCAACTTCCTGGGGCTTACCATTGACCTGAAACTGAGCTGGACTAGCCATATAAATACTGTGGCTACAAGAGCAGGTCTGAGGCTAGGAACCCTGCGACGAGTAACTCACCTCCTGGCTCCCCAGTGCCTGTCCACCGTCCACAAGGCACAAGTCAGGCGTGTGATGGAATACTCCCCACTTGCCTGGATGAGTGCAGCTCCAAAAACACTCAAGAAGCCCAACACCACCCAGGACAAAGCAACCCACATGATCGGTACCTTATCCACCACCTTAAATATTCACGTCCCCCACCGCCGACGTACAGTGGCAGCAGTGTGTACCATCTCCAAGGTGCGCTGCAGCAACTCACCAAGGCTCCTTCAACAGCACCTTCCAAACCTGCAAACTCTATCACCTAGAGGGACAAGGGCAGCAGACACATGGGAACACCGCCACCTGGAAGTTCCCCTCCAAGCCACACACCATCCTGACTTGGAATTATATCGCCCTTCCTTCACTGTCGCTGGGTCAAAATCCTAACAGTACTCTGGGTGTACCTACACCACAAGGACGGCAGCAGTTCAAGAAGGTGGCTCACCACCGCCTTCTCAAGGACAATTAGAGATGGACAATGCATGTTGGACTGGCCAGTCATACCCACATCCAATGAAAGAATTTAAAAAAAAGAAATAATGAAGGAACCATGATATATTTCCAAGTTTGAGTTAGGTGTGACTTGGAAGATAACTTGGAGATGATGGTGTTCCCATCCACCCACTGCCCTTGTTCTACTAAGTTGTGCAAACCACATGTATTGGAGATGGGGAGAAAAGATTAAACCTCTGGGAATACATCCAACCAGTTTCTGACCCTACCATACTTAGCATTTAGTTTTTTTTTAAAATAAAGATCTTGCATTTCTATACCACCTTTCTCAATCTCAAGATGTCCAAAGAACTTCATAGCCAATGAAGTAATTTTGAAGTTTAGTCCCTGTTGTAATATAGGAGGCAGGGTAGCCAGTTTGCACATTTGAGGGAGAATATGGTAGCATAGTGGTAATGTCACTGGGCTAGTAATCCAGAGGCTAGACTAATGTTTTGGGGACAAGGGTTCAAATCCCACCATGGTAGCTAGTGGAATTTAAATTCCATTAATAAATCTAGAATTGAAAGCTAGTCTTAGCAATGGTGGCCATGAAACTATATTGAGGGCTGTAAATACCCATCTGGTTCACTAATGTCCTTTAGAGAATGAAATCTGCCGTCCTTTCCAGGCCTGGCCTACATGTGGCTCCTGACCCACAGCAATGCAGTTGACTCTTAACTACCCTTTGAAATGGCCCAGCTAGCTACTCAGTTCAAAGACAATTAGGGGTGGGTAACCAATGCTGACTTCCCAACAATGCCCACATCCCATGAAAAAAATAAAGAAAAGCAAGATCCCGCTTTCAGCGATGCGATAACGACCAGAAAATCTGTTCTGAGCGATGGAAACTCCAACTCAGTGGTGTGAAATTTCCACGCGGCTGTTCTGTTGTTTCTCTGCCCCACTTCCCCCAGTAGAAGCGCAGATGGTACAAAACACCACCGACGTTAAGCACAAACTTTGTTCCGCGCAGCTCAGGTTTCCGCGATCCTTTGCGCTCGCTTTAAAATTAAAAATATCGCCTGAAATCAGGGTCTGCCCACAACATTGGGGTTTTCTGCTAATTGCCATCACCTGTAGGCCTTACAGGAGGCTCCAAAAACTGACCAATAATTTTTCAGCGCAAAGGACACTGATGGATAAGTTTTCAAATGTTTGAATGGTTTTTTCATTTCATTTTACTAAAATAGCTGACTACTGCACCCTAACTAGAAAATGGCTTGGTACATTTTGTAAACGTCATCCTCGAACTCAGGTTACTCACAGACGGTGGCTTGGCCCTGCGATTGGAAAAAGTTTATTTATTTTGTGATAAGCCCCATTATCAGCTCTAATAATCGAACTGCATCACGTGGTCAGTCTTCGCTGGACCGAGGGGCAGGATTTTTCATGTCGGTGTGTAGGGGGCAGACCCGACACGCCAATGCGTAAAATGACGCGCGATGGCGGCGGGCGTGCGAGGTTTCGCTCGGCAGGCACACGCCGGAGTCGGCTGCGCGCCTGCCGATATTTAAACGGCCTATTAAGGCCTTTAAGGAAGTAATTGATGTCATTGTTAACGCTGCCCGTCCAACCTTAGGGCTGGCGGGGCAGGTGAAAAGGCCAAGCGGCCTTCACGTTTTTTAAGAAACCTCATCCACGCGCGGGGATGAAGTTTTCTAAAGCTTTAATGAATTAAATGAAGAGATGGAAAAACATGCCTCTTCTCGTGTGACGCAGCCACGTGAGGGGGCCTGTTTAATTACATTCTTTCTCCACTTATTTATTTATTTCAATATCGATTCAATCTCCCTGAGGCAGCTCCGGGTTCGGTCCCCACACGCCAACTGAAAAATCCTGCCCCTTGGCAGCGAAGACTTGACAACGTGCTTCAGGGAGATTGAAGCGCTCTTTCGCGCACATGCACGCCCGACTCTCCCTCCTCCCACCCGCCCCCACAGGTAGCGCTGAGCGCTACGGCTCATGTCGTACGCTGGGCGGGCCTTCATTGGCCCGCCCGTGTAAAATGGCGGCGCCGAGCCGATCGCAGGTGGCGATTGGCTCTGCGTCCGCCTCTGCCCACTCCCGCAGAGCCTGCCCGCCGCTGAAAAATTCAGGCCAAGGAATTTTTTTTTAAAATGATAAATGTATTTAAAATAATTACTTTTTAAAACAGCGCCCAGTTTCAACTGGGTCACCACACGCTTCATATCTGGCAGCTTACAAATGAGTCTGAGTGTGAGCCTGGTGGGAAACATTTCAAAATGGGCGAAACTTATGGCACAATTTCCATTGGAATCAGCGATTGCACCCAAACGGAACTTTTGCCTCAATGTCACCTCGCTGCTACCTCTTGACTGACCTCTTTTCAATCTTAAACAGAATTACCTGGAAAAACTCAGCAGGTCTGGCAGCATTGGCGGAGAAGAAAAGAGTTGACGTTTCGAGTCCTCATGACCCTTCAACAGAACTCAGAAGAAAAGAGTTGACGTTTCGAGTCCTCATGACCCTTCAACAGAACCCTTCTCCGCCGATGCTGCCAGACCTACTGAGTTTTTCCAGGTAATTCTGTTTTTGTTTTGGATTTCCAGCATCCGCAGTAGTTTTTTGCTCTTTTCAATCTTGTTTGGTGATCTTCTCTATTTGCCTTGGCCCTTCACTTGGTTTAACAGTTAAAACAGTGCAGCGTTTCATAACGCCCAACTTCTGGGCTGACCCTCGTCAGACCTTAGCAGCGCAAATATCCACTGAGCAGTATGGAGGGAGGGAGGTGGGGGGTGGCGGGGGTGGTGATTTGGCTCAATTCCGTTTCTGTCCCCCCGAACCCATATTAGATTCGCGCTCATGGAATTGTGCACTTCCAGCCTGCGATCTTAATCTCCAAGGACGAGAAACCTTGGTGTGAGGTTGTGCGATTACTCAAAAAGTTCTGACAAAAGATGCGTGGGGAGCACAACATCGAGATTTGTATCCAATAACCCTGCATCGAGTTCGTTCTTTTGAAATAGAATGTTTGCAGCCTCCTAGCCAAAGTGACTCTGTTTTTGTGACTTGCCTTCTGGTTTTCCCCCCTGCTAATTCCGTCCTTTCTCCCCCAGATGCTCCCAAGTTTCTCTCAAACCAGGTGACCTACTACTCATGGGAAGGGAATTCTGTCAACATCAGCTGTGATGTCGCAGCCAACCCTCAGGCTTCCATCCACTGGAGGAAAGAAGGTGTTGTCCTCTCGGACCTCAATAAGTCCGACATCAGTATTTATAAGAAGGGGACCAAGATCCTACTGGAGGTGGGTAAGAGGTTTTGGAAGGGTTCCAGTTGGGAGAAAGTAGGCACTGAGTCTGATCAGGATGAACTCCTTGGCCGCTTGGATTCTCTTCACTTTACCATTAACATGCTATTTTTCAATCTAGGCCCTTTGCTCGGGAATTCCCTCACCAAATTTCCCCACCCCCTCTACCTCACTCCTACTTTGGGACACTCCTTAAAATCTACCTTACAAAGTTCTAAGGTCTCCTTAGGTAACTCAGTGTGAAACCTTATCTGATGATGCCCCTCAGGAGCACTTTGGGATGTCTTTACTATGTTAAAGGTGCTATATAGATGCAAGGCGTTGTTGTTTGTTCATCATTTGGCTTTTTCTCAACTGTAGTTCCTCGGGGTGGAAACAAGGAAGATGTTGAGTGGAACATAGTTTGGAGAAGCTCACTTCTTTAGATCCTACATTTCGTCTCCTATGACTGGCTTCCTTTGTTGGCATTACTGATTGGCGTAGGAACCAGCCAATGAACTTTGGCATGTATGGTGCCTTACCCACCAGTTGGGTATTCCAGGAAATCATGGGCAATGCTTGCAATTTCCCAAAGTGTACAAGTAGCCGATTGAGGCTCCCCAATAGCAACTCGTACTGAGAAACTTTGCTCTTGAGCACAGGGCACAGAGGGCTGGATGCATAAAATTTCGCTCACACCAGGGAGCTTTGACTGCAGGAAGTGCATTTTGGGAACTGTGAGTGGGCTCCTCGCCATTTCCCTTCTACAGTAAGTCCCCATTTAACGTTGGCCCGTTTAATGTTGTTGAACTTTAAAGTAGGTCATTTAATGGGGCATGTATTCCTGTTTAGCATCGCAAGATTTGTTTTAAAGCTGTTTCACACAGTCCTGCCGTAGGGCTGCAAGACCCGATTGGCGCCATTTTGGGAGTGGCCTCTCCCGCTCCCTGACTCACCCTCTCGCCAATCCTTGCTCTCTCGAAAGCCCCCGCTCCCTGAGTCTCTCACTCACCGCTTCCTTCTCCTGAAGCTGCATTCCCATTCCTGGTCCGGGTCCAGGTCCAGATCCGATCTCAAGCCGGAGCTTGGGGGTTGTGAAAGTTTTTTAAAATTCATCCACGGCGTGTGGGCTTCGCTGGCCGGGCCAACATTTATTTCAATCCCTAGTTGCCCTTGAGAAGGTGGTGGTGGTGGTGAGCTGCCTTCTTGAACCACTGCAGTCCATGTGTTGTAGGGTCCCAATGGTGCAGAAGAGCCAAGCTGGGCCTGTTATAGCCAACGTTCTTTGTAAAGACAAACAATAGGGTGTCAAGCCAGGAGTGAGTTTTACTTTTGCTCCGTATCACTGTCTGCTGCACATTTCCATCAATCCTCAGCACTGTCAAGCCCCCAGGGCCCTAGCACTGCCACAGCTATTTATTTCCAGGGTCACATCTTGAAAAGCAGTTAGCCCTGGGCAAACCATCTTCCTCCTTTGGATATTCGAGGCTAAATATGCCGCAGATTTCTTTTAGTAAGCGATTTGAATCGAAGACTTAAGTTGAAGCTGCTCCTCCTGCTCTCGCCGTTCACCTGAAGAGCCCTCGCTCACAGGAAGGGTTCAGGAGAGGGAAGCGGTGAGCGGGAGCATTTAAAAAAAAAACATGGGTTATAACTGCCCCAGCTCGGCAATTCTTCAGCGTCGGGTTCCAGGCTTTCTCAGCCCCAGCGCTCCAGCTTCGAATCGGATCCAGACCCGGATCTTGGACAGGGATGCAGGTGTAGGAGAGGGAAGCGGCGAGCGGGAGAATTGGGCAGCTGGAGGTTTGGCGAGAACAAGGTTCGGCAAGAGTATGAGTCAGGGAGCAGGGGAGGCCACAAGTCAGAGGGTCATGGAGTTGCAGGGTGGGTTAAATCGGAGGGTCAGTGAGAGGAAGGGTCCGCAGTGACCAAGCGGGTCAGCAAGTGAGATATGTGCCGAGCGGGAGGTTTGAATAACAGGATAAGTGGTGAACAGGGTCAGCATTGAGTGGGAGGTAAGTAGAAAGTTTCCATATTTCTTTTATATTTTTAAATGTAGTTTTTAAAAATGATTTTATTTACCAATATGGGAATTTAGCAACGTAAGATATTTCAGCTTAATGTTTATTGTTTTTCTTTTCTGTTGAGGAACATCCTACCGAACGTAACTACAGCTTTTACATTGGTTTTGATGGGATAAAGTGATTTGTTTAAAGTCATTTCACTTAAAGTCGTGATTTTCAGGAAGGCAACTAGAATTTGAAGTGAGAACTTACTGGGTTAAATTTATGGTTTGAAAGTCACCGGGAATTAGTGTATAATTTTGCAGTGAGTGTCCAGGACAGTGAAGTTATCTGCCAAGGGTATGGGTTTGCAAAATATCTTCCCCTATCACTGATATGCTTCACAAAGTGTGTCTTAGATTCACACCTAGAATCATCCAGAGTCTCTGGTTCTTCATGGTTGAGGTTCCAAATAGGTTTATTTTTCCCAGAAATTTATTCCCATTATAATAATTAACAACTAAAATTTAAATCATCGAACCTTACATCTCAGAAGGATGCCATTTGACCCATCATACCTCTGCTTGCTCTTTGAAAAAGCTGTTCCCATTCACCCTGCCCTTTCCTCTTAGTCCGACAATTTTTTTGTTTTTCAAGTATTTATCCAATTCCTCCTTGAATGATATTATTGAATCTGCTTCCACCATCATTGCAGATCATATCAACTCACTGCATACCGAAGATTTTCTTCACCTTCCCGACAGTTCATTTGCCAGTTATCTTAAACCTGTGTCCCTCTGGTTATTGATCCACCCACCAGTGGAAATGTTTTTTATTCATTTATTCTGAGTGGCTCACTTGCTTTTGAATTACAAGGTCCAGGTTCCAGTCCCACTCCAGAGACTTGAGCACAAAAAATCATGCCGGCACTCCAGTGCCGTGCTGAGCCTCTCGGTTGAACCATTAAACCAAGTATCTACCTGCTCAGGTGGACGTAAACTACTCTATGGCATCATTTCATAGAAGAGCAGGCGAGTCATCCCCAGTATATCCTGGTTGATATTTCATCCCTCAATCCACATCACAAAAAAGCAGGTTACCTGGTTATTATCACATTGCCGTTGGTGGGAGCTTGCTGTGCACAAATTGCCTGCCACATTTCCTACCTTACAGCAGTGATCAACTTCAAAAAAATACTTCATTGGCCGTAAAACAACACTGTGGGTGTACCTACACCAGATGGACTGCAGCAGGTCAAGAGGTCAGCTCACCACCAGCTTCGCGAGTGCAACTAGGGATGGGCAATAAATGCTGGCCCAGCCAGCGAAGCCCACATCCCATGAATGAATTTGAAAAAAAGGCTTTGAGACGTCTGCCGTCCGTGAAAAGCACTATATCAATGCAACTCTTTTTATTTACTGTCAAAACTCCCTGTACTATTGAACATTTATTAAATCTCCTCTTGAATCTTTTCTGCAGCAAGGAAATCACTCCCATTTTCTCTCGAGTCATCATAACCGAAGCGTGGACCAAAATCTGTAAATTCGGTTACACGTTTTGCTTTTCCCCTAACTTCTTTTTGTTCCACAAGCCTGTGATTCTCAGCAACAATGGCAACAACTACCATTGATACAGCACCTTTAACCTGGCTCAAGCACTACCTCCTCCTCTCAGTGCCAGTTCAGTTCACTCCATCAGACTCTGGGAACCAACATTCTGTGCCTTTCTTGGGCATTCTCCAGGGAAGCTGGATGTAGAAGTGAGTGCCCTCTTTGTAACGCAATCTCTTGTGTGGGGGGGTGTTGGGGGTGGTGGCAGGAATCCTCTGGTGTCTGCTTAGAACTTTCTCCAAGACCGCGCAACTGATATTGAAGGCCCTCACATAGAGGAGGATTAAGAACATAAACATTGGGATAGCTGTCGCACAGTGCATTACAACGCTGACCTCCTGTTGGTGAGAAATGTTTGTGGAATTACACAAAATTTTAAAACACAAGAGCAGGCTATTCAGCTCAGTTATTCTACGCTGGTGTGTATGCTGTGCAGAAGCCTCTTCCCACCTTACTTCATTTCACCCTATCAGCATAACCTTCCATTCCTTTCTCCCACGCGTACTTATCCAGCTTCCCCTTAAAAACATCTCTGCTGATTGCCTTAACCGTTTCAGTTCCTCTGTGGGGAATTAGCCTGCACACAACATCTAGTGTCAAACATGATTGTGTACTTGTGTGACATCTCTCAGCGCCTTGTGGAACCCAGCCAGATTGCCTTTCAGACAGGGAGGGGTAGGGAGGGAGATGGAGGGAAGGTACTGAAGCAAATGGAGTTTGCAGCAGGGCCTCTTAATGAAAGTGCTTCCACTCTCAAATGTATTGAAAATGAATAAATCAACAGATCTGTGTATATATATTGGCTTTGTTCCAGGTAAGTGGAATGCATTAGATACAAATGGGCTCTTTGATCTCCACTTGTGGGAGCTCTCAATATTATTGCAGACCCTCTGTGAGATTAATAGCCAGTTTATTGCAGAGGCAACATTCAATCTCGCTTGAAATAAAAACAAAAAGCGCTGGAAGTGTTCAGCAGGTCTGACAGCATCTGTGGAGAGAGAAAAGGATTAACATTTCAGGTGGATAACCCTGCGTCAGAATTACTTTTTCCCAGTTCTGATATAAGGTCATTGATTTGAAGCATTAACTCTCTTGGTTTCTCTCTGGGCCGGTGCTGAGTTTTCCCGCATTTTAAAAAAAAAAAATTTATTTCAGATTTCCAGTATCCGCAGTATTTTGTCTTTGTTTTGATTTGGCCTTGACTGTTCTGCTAAAAAACAGCGTTTAACTGTTTCTGAGTGTTTCGAAGCTGGACTGTGTAAAATGACTTAATTGCCATAATCACAGAACACGTTAGACATTGTTGCAAGTCATTAATATCAACCCACGTATGATGGGGCCACTGAGCCATCCTGGCCTGCGTTTCACACACGGAATTGTGACTTTGTGCTTTTATCCATCTCAGCTGTATTCAACAGTGGTGTGGAGAAAACGAGAGAAAGGCTTTCATTCACACAGCGCCTTTCACAACCTCAGGATAACCCAAAGTGCATCACAACCAATGAAGTACTTTTGAAGTGTAGTCACTGTTGTCATGAAGGAAAAGCAGCAGCCAGTTTGCACACGGCAAGCTCCCTCGAAGAGCAACGTGATAATGACGAGACAACTTGGGGTTTTAGCAATGTGGATTAAGAGCCAGGGCACTGGGGAAAACACCCCTGCTTTTCTTTGAATTGGTGCCATGGAATCTTTTACAATGACCTGAGAGGGTCACCCCAAATCGAAGGTCAGGGTTCAACAATTCTTTCAAAAGGAAACACCCTCGTCGGCACAGCATCCTATCACTACAGCGCTGGGAGGGCCAATCTAGGTTTTGTGCTCAAATTCTGGAATGGGGCATGAAAGCTCTTCTTCTGATTTAGAGGCAAACATGTAACTAACTGAACCACGGCTGCCACACACACAGCTGAATAAATATTCACACTTTATTGCATTTCGGCCCCAATTTCGTGTTGGCGTAGCTGAGCGTTTGGATAGCTGATTAAATTAGAAATTGGGATTGCAGAATTGAAGGGCGATATACCACGGAGGTGACTTGCTTGTTTAAGGAATTATTGATCCTTGCTGTGAACAGGTTGCATCAGTATTGGTAAAGATACAATCACAAACTGAGAAATAATCCAGTGTCAACTTTCTATGCTAAATCAGCTTTTACACATGGCTACCTCAATAACCCTCCAATGCCTGTATTTCAATGAAGGCAGACATTGACAAAGAAATTCATCATCACCTTCAATGTGTCAGCTCAGCCTGCGGCTGACTGACAAAAAGAGTCTTTGAGGACCAGGATCTCGCCCCAGATCGAAGGCCATGATTTACCAGGCAGCAGTGATCCCAGCATTCCAATATGCTTCCGAAATTTGGATAATCTACAGCAGAAATATCCAAGCGTTGGAGAAGTGCCATCAGTGGTGCCTTTGCCAAATCTTCCAAATCCGGTGGCAGGAAAGACAGTCCAACAGCAGTGTCCTCTCCCAAGCCAACATGCCCAGCTTCGAGGCGCTAATCACTCAAAACCGGCTCTGTTAGGTGGGACATGTCATTCATATGCCTGACACCAGACTCCCGAAACAACTGTTTTACTCTGAACTTGGTAGCGCCAGTAGACTCTCAGGAGGACAGGGGAAACATCAGATCATCAGGTTGTAAGAAATTGGAGCAGGAGTAGGTCATTCAGCCCATCGAGCCTGCTCTGCCATTCAATAAGATCATAGCTCACCTGACTGTGGCCTTAACTTTACTTTCTTGCCTGGCCCACATAACCTTTGACTCCCTTGTCAATCAAAACCTGTGTAACTCAACATGGAATACGTTCAGGTATCCATCCTCCAGTGCTTTCTGGGGAAGAGAATTTCGCGAGTACAGGCCACGTTGACTGAAAATTGTATCGACTCTCCCTGATCGTATTATGATTTCCTAAATGTCTTGCTACATACTGGATCCTGAAATGTTTCCAATTACGGATATTAGATGTAGGTCTATAGTTTAATTTTGTCCCCCTCCTTTTTTGAAAAGTGATGTTACATTTGCAACTTTCCAACCCGCTGAGACCTTTCCAGAATTTTGGGAGATTACAACCAATGCATCCACTATCTCTACAGCCATGTCCTTTAAGACTGTAGGATGCAAGCCATCAGGTCCAAGGGACTTGTCAGCCTTTGTCCCATAGTTTTTTACTTTAAAAAAAATTATTTAACGCGATGTGGGCATCGTTGGCTGGGTCAGAATTTTTTATTACATCTCTAATTGCCCTTGAGAAGGTGGTGAACTGTCTTCTTAAACTGCTACAGTCCATGTGGTGTAGGTACACCCACAGTGCTGTTAGGAAGGGAGTTCCAGGGTTTTGATCCAGTGACAGTGAAGGCAAAATATTTCCAAGTCAGGGTGGTGAGAGACTTGGAGAGGAACTTCCAGGTGTTGGTGTTCCCATGTCTCTGCTGCCCTTTTCCTTCTCTAGTTGGTCAAGGTCGCGGGTTTGGAAGGTGCTGTCAAAGGTATCTTGTTGAGTTGCTGCAGTGCATCTACTATCCTTCCTTTTTGTGTCTTCTACTTTGAAGACATTTATAAAATACTTGTTCAAAGACTCTGCCATTTCCTTGTTTCCCATTATTCATTCCCCAGTCTCATCCTTTCAGGGACTAACACTCACTATTGCTGCTCTCTTCCTTTTTATATACTTGTAGAAGCTTTTGATGTCTGTTTTTATATTCCGTGCTAGTTTTCTCTAATGATCTGATTTCTTCCTCTTTATTTTCTTTTAGTCATCCTTTGTTAGTTTCTAAAATGTTCTCAATCTTCTGGCCTACCACTAATTTTTGCAGCATTGTATACCTTTTATTTCAATTTGATACCATCCTTAAATTCCTTAGTTGACCATAGATGATGCATCCTATTTGCACAGTACTTCTCAATGGAATATATTTTTGTTAGGAGTTATTAAATGTCCCCTTAAATATCTGACACTGCCTCTCTACCGTCTTGCCTTTGAACCTGTTTTCCCAGGCCGCTTTAGCCATAAGTAGCTTCCAGTACACGCAAATGTACTACACTGCAAGCCTGACTGACAACCTTAAATTGGCTGTCAGCGTAATTCTTATCACATTGAGGATTATTTACCAAATGTTGTCCAATCACGAAATGACATCTAATGTTGGACAGTGTGTTTTGAGTTTTGCAAGCACGGGCTGGTTGGGTACAGTCTGTACCCTGCCCGTTGCGAACAGCAGCTATTTGATATGATCCGCCAGTCTTTGGGATGGACGGTCTATATACCTAGCATCACACTGGCACTGAAATTCATATACCACGTTACTCATTTGTGTGATAAGCAGAGTGTCTTTTTGGATTGACGGCAGCATCCTGTTAGTGGTCAATACCACTCATGTTGCTACTGCAGCCGTATTTACCTGTTGCTCAAATTTTGAGATACCTTGCCCTTCCAGGGTAATCTGAGGTAAAGTGGGCACTTTTTAGGACCGAAAGTGATGTCCTTAGGCCGGTTCATGAGTGTGTGTGATACACAGCATGAAATGATCTGATCAGGATAGACATTATCCTGCAGGATGCCTTTGAGGTGCCCTATTTCAGCACCAAACTTGCACGGTGAGCAAATGGCTCAGGCCCCATGTGCAAGGTTGCCATTGAGACCAATCTTATAGTGTGTGGAACGATAAGAATCCCAACGCACATATTGACCAGTCAAGGTGGGCTTGTGGTAGACCATGGTAGAGAATCCCTTGGCCTCAACTAGTACATCAAGGAAGGAGAGTTATTTGACTGCTCCCTTTCACAGGTGAATTTGAGCGCAGGATGGAGCCCATTAAGACATGTAAGAAAACTGTTACACGCAGCTGCGGGCTTAACTATAGCAAATGCATCAGAACAAGGGGCTGACCACTTAGAATTGAGAGGGCAAACTTCTTCACTGAAGACATTGTGAAATGTTGGAACGCTCTACCCCAGAGAGCTGGATGCTCAGTCATTGAGTTTATTCAAGACAGAGATCTAAAGTTTTGGATATTAAGGGAATTGAAGGATATGGGATTAGAGCAGGAAGATGATACTGTGGTAGAAGATCAGTCAATGATCTCACTGAATTGTGGTGTCCTATGGTCCGAGCCCGTTGCTGGGACAATCCCAGATCAGGAGTACCTCTAAGATAATTCCCCTTAACTTCAGGTAGAGAAAGTCTGATCCCAAACATGCTTAAATGTGTCTGAAGGACTGCGCTGAAGGACTCCCCAAAGGAAAGGAGCCAGCCAAGGTTGTCCCCCAGATAGCCTTTCCAAACAGTTAAAGTCAGATTGTAATTTCCTGGTTATTATCAGGGTCCAGGCTACTTTTCACTAAGGTACTTCCCAAGGGAATACAAAGTCGGGTTCTTGAGTTAGCGAAACAGAGGACCATGGGCGGAATTGTCCGGTCCCATTGGCAGCAGGTGTCATGGTGGTGGTAGGGGGGGGTGGGGTTAATTCAGCATGAGGGGCAGAAATCGGTTTCACCCCGGTGTGAAATAACAGCAGGATCATCTGATGGTGTTCTCCATGGCGGAGCACAAACCTTGCTGGAGGCTGGCGTGGACATGGTTTGCATCCTGGTAATGGGATGCAGAGTAAGGCCCGGCCGGAATCATCCCCCCCCACACCTGATTTACTGTTATCCCGGGAAGACACGCTGGCCCAGAACACGTCTGGAGAAGCGTGACGTGCAGGAGTCGGGACTTACCGTTAGGGCCTTGCTCAGATCACGAACATCCAAGAAGATGATGCTGGAGCCCTACAGCTACTGGAACCTGCAGGAACACGTGCATCGCACACTGGGTGGATTCTCATGGACATGGCTCCTCCACGAGGCAGTTCTCGGAAGGCGGGAGGTCTCCGTTGATATCTCGGGTCTGCTTTGGAACATCAAGGTCTTGGCCTTGGGCTGGTACAGACAATCGACGAGGGCCTAGAAGGAGAGGAAGGTCCAGCTGTGAGTTGGAGAGGAAGGTGTACCGTGGCTGGGGGTGGGGGGGTGAGTTTGGGAGGGAGGGGGAATGAAAGTGTCGGGGGAGGTTGAGGTTGGGAAGGGTGAGAAGGGAGTATGGCAGGGTGGGAGGGCATAACGGGGTAGAATGCAGGAAGTGGGGAGATGGGGGTAAGGTGCGGTGGAAGATGTAAGGGGAGTGTGGAGAAGTTGTAAGGAAGGGAGTTCAGAGGCGGAAAGGTGTTGAGGGAGGAGGGGGTTTGGAGGGGGGAAGGTGTCCAGGGCGGGGAGGAGGGAGTTTAGAGGGGGGGAAGGTGACTGGGAGAGAGGAAGCAGTTCGGAGGGAGGAAGTTGCCCGGGGTTGTGGGGGAGGGGGAGGAGGGGGTAAGGGTGGAGGAGGGAGTAAGGTGGGTGGGTGAGAGATGTCCAGGTGAACGGGCAAGCATGAGGTCTGTGGAGTCAATGACTGTCTCCTGGGGAGAGAACTCGGGGTGGGTGTGCTAGGAGGGAATGGTGAGTGTGAGAGGGGGCAAAGGGGGCTGGTAGGGTAGGACAGTGAAGGTGCTTTGGTAATGGCAGAAGGGATGGTGAGGGTGGTTGGTGGGGGCTCAGAGGCAGACACAGACCCTGGGGTGGGAAGGAGGAGGTCAGTGTGGATGGGGGTGGGATGCTCAGGAAGGTAGGGAATGTGCACGTTCACCTGGACATCCTGGAATGAAAAGGGATGTGGTTTGTAGGTGACGGTGGGGAGGTGGAAAGTGATGCCAGGGGAGTCAAGAGTGATAGGGGAAAGGCATGGGGGACTGGGTAAGGGGGAAAGGATGGGGGAGCTAATCAAGATCTTTACCATGACCATGGTTTCCAAAATTGAGAGTGAGTGAAGCCTTGTTTTGCATGGACACAGGTCCTGCATGGGAGTGACATAATTGGTTGGCCGAGATGCAGGTCAGCTCAGGTGGACAACGGAAAGAGAATCCTGCCAGGTTACATTGAAAATGCTCAGGATAGTGAGATGAGTATGATGGATGAAGGCTCCACGTGCATGGGAGAGTGCTTACACGAGGCTCCGAAAGGCCCTGACACACATACGTTTCCCTCCAGAATTACTTGTGGTCTAGCTGCATGCAGCTGAATTGCCAGTGTGGTGGGTGTGGGGTGGTGTCGGGTGCAGGGATGCGGGAGAAGGACTTGCGAATTCTGTCAAAGAAACTGAAAGACAACATTACACATTATTCAGTGAAAGTGAATATCTTTTCAGATTATAAAGTGAAACATGTGTTCACCCGTGCAACCACCTGTGATCTGAGGGGAAGGACCATCTAGAGGGATGTTAAGGTGTACCGTATCCCCCTCGCATTGCCACTGCAGGAACTCAGCCACGGCTACTGCGATGGAGTGCAGGTATGTGTGCACCTCCGCGTTCTGCTGGACCAGGGTCTCCATGGCGTCCATCATCCTTCCCATGGAGACCTCCATTTACGCAAATGTGGGCACCACTTCATCAAAGAGCAGGCAGATGCACCCCTCTGGCTCACACACCACTCTGTTGAGGGGTTCCAACAGCTCTGTGTGATGTTTCCCCGCCTTCTGCTGACTCTCCACGATGAGTTGGAAGGCCGAATCCAGAGGCCCGTTATCTGACTCGGACCTCACAGATGCCTCTTCTCCAGCAGTCCTCCGAGTGCCGGGGAGCTCACATGAACCTGCCTCCTCCTGCTGCGGACGCATGTCCATGCAGTGACCAGCAGATTGTGAACCCGAGCCTGCTGTAGATCTAGGTCCCACCAAGGTGTGTATCTCTGCGCTGGTGGAGGATGTGGGTAAGGGCTGTGACGGGTCTTCCAGGCTGCTTATTTCCAGCTCTTCAATGGAGAAGATGTCCTCTTCGCTGGAGGTGAGGACCTGTATGGAGCTGAGAGACTAGCTAGCTGAGGGCGTCGGTCGCTTGGCAGAGCTCCCTGTGAACCAAAGTAGAGATAATTAGCGCATAGCAGCAGAGTCATAAGCAAGAGAAAGAGAGCACTCACAGGTACTTTGAGATGTGATGCAGGATCCTCACGAGAGTGTTCGCCGCTGACCTCACCGTCGTCGCAGGCACGGTCCATGTCCTCACCAGTCAGCACAATGACACGCTCCTCAAAGTGAGTGAGGGGCCTAATGTGGGCCACTCCACCCCCCAGTCTGGGACCTCCCCCTGCTGGTGTGAGCCAGCTTCTCCTGCCTCAAAGCAGATGGACAGAGTGTGAGCAGGACACATGGCACTGCGTGGAATGTTTGTGTTATGAGTGGAGCCATGGACAGGATGAGGACGGCGAGTTCCAGAGGATATGAGCCTGATGGAGATGTGAGGGTGTGTGTGAGAGTTAGTGGTGTTGTCCCTTGAGTTGTGAGATCCCTGTGGATGTGCGATGGGTTTGTAAGTGTGCGAGTTGAGAGTGACGAGATGGTTGACCTACCCTGGCGGAACGGATAAGTGCATTCATTCTTTTCCTGCACTGGGTGGCTGACCTCCTCTGTGCTCCGATGGCCCTGACCATTGCTGCCACCACCTCCCAGGCCCAATTAGTGACTCTAGTGAACCTCCTGCTGTTGGAGCGGGGATAGAGGGCACTGCGGCGCCTTACACTGCACCCAACAGGCGCACAAGAGAGGCGTCATAAATTTGAGGGTTGCCGTCTTCTTTTCTTTTGGGGTCACCGGTCGCCTGGAGCAGTCCAGGTCTGTAGACATGAAGTAGGCATGTGCTCTGGTGCGCTTTCAATATGGCGCCCGGAGTGAGGAAGCGCTGAGGTCACGGCGTGGTGGGTAAGTCCGAGCCCGCCCGCAGCGATCCGGAGTGTCTTCCGTGAATGCATTATTAAGGAGCTGGGATGCGTCGGTTAGCAGAGGATATGGCGCGAAAAGCCACGATTGCGGCCAGTGGGCAAAACATCTTTTTCCACGCCCTCTACCGCAATTCATGCAAATCTGGGGCGATTCCCCCCCTGTGGCCGAGATTTTACGGCCCCGTCGTGGTGGGACATGCTACGGGAGATGCAGCGGCCCAGCCGAAAGCCCATTGTGAGACAATACGAGTCCTAAAATATACAGAAGTTTGTTACAGAACCGAATTGCAACCCAAAGTCAGGTGGAAACAGTCAATCGCAACATTAAATGGATTCTAGGAGAAAGAGAGAAGGTGCAATCTTATTTCTGATGGAGAATCCAGTTTTAAATTTTAATTTCCAGTAAAAATATTTTAAGTAGGATATCCATGAAATATGAAAGTAACGTCTGCCTTAATCTCCTAGTGAGTAAGAGATGCCTGAGCTCATCAAGTGAATCTGATGATCTAAGGCATGCTCTCAATACTAAGTATGTCTTGGGCTGCATAATTAATTTCTTACTTATATGGGTGGTCTCTTAACGGTAAATAGGTTCCTCCTATTTTATGTTCCAAATTTGGTTTGATCACTGTCACTTTCTACTTAAGGAATGGCCTTTTTGACTCTAAGGAAATTAATGTAACTGTCAAATTCTACGTAAGCTATGGAAGCCTGTACATTCTTGGTGGTTGATTTGCATTTATCAGCAATCTGTTTTTAAGATTATAACATGGTTCTAGGTTGTAAAACAAAAAATTCCGATTAAGTGTGGTCTAGGGTTATCAGTATAAACTCGTTTTATCAAATCCTGAATTTGCTCGTGAGTATTTTTGAGTGTGTGTCTTTCTTATTAGATATTCTCTCATTCCTGTAAAAGACAGATCCGTACATGTCTGGATGTGTAGTTAGGCATTATGAATTGCGTTTGACCTTTTTTCTTAAAAAAATGAATCTTTTTAAATTCTCTAAGCTTCTATTTATAGGAAAATAACTCTTTTACCCTTCATTATGGCTGTTTATCTTTACACGGATTCCTTCACAAAATGGCTGAGCAGGCTAAATGTGATCAATGGAAGGGAGATGGTGGTGTAATGGTAATGTCACTGCCGTAGTAAGCCAGAGGCCCAGGCTAATCCTCTGGTGACATGGGTTCAAACCCTGCCATGGCAACAGGTGGAATTTAAATTCAATTAATTAAATGTAGGATAGAAAGCTAGCCTCAGTAATAGTGACCATTAAATTATCAGTGATTGCTGTTAAAGCACATCTGGTTCACTAATATCCTTTAGGGAAGGAAATCTGCTGGTCTGGCCTGTGACTCCAGATCCATATCAATTGTCCTCTGAAATGGCCTAGTAAGCCACTCAGTTCAAGGGCAATTTTGGGATTGGCATGGACAGGCCTTGCCAATGTTGCCCACATCCCATCAAACAGTAAAAGAAATGGTGTTGGATAGCATCACAGAATACCCATGAAAGCTGCTGGACTCTTGAAAAAAATCCTAACTGGTTTTCTAATGTCCTTCAAGGGAATCTGCCAACTCATATTTGGACTGGCGCACACAAGATAGTCCCACAATAGGACTTCCAATGACCTCAGCAGAACTGGTGATGATGTCTTGTTTTTGTAGTTGAGGCAAAATAGTATAGACACATCTAAGGGAAGCTAGATAAGCACACGAGGGAGAAAGGAATAGAAGAATAGTTCAATGAAGAGAAGAAACAAACAGTATGGACCAGTTGGGTTGAATGACCTGTTTCTGTGCTATAGAATTCTATGTGATATAATTCCATGCCCTCTTTTGTGGGACAATCTACTAACAGGGGCCATATTTGTCAGACAGTTACCAATAAATTCAGGAGGAATTTCTTTATCCGGAGGGCAGTGGGAATGTGGAACTTGCTAAGATAAGGAATAGTTGAGGGGAAAGACAAAGATGCAGTTAAGGAGGAAAAGAGATAAATCCATGAGGGAGATAGGAATAGATGATATATGGATAGAGTTAGATGAAATACAGTAAGAAGAGGCTGGTTGTGGAGTAGTTGGGCTGGATGGCCTGTTTCTGTGGTGCAGTCAGTCTGGAACTGGAGTGAAACCTGTTTAACTTTAAAAGTAATTTGCAGAAAATACAGTAAAATTTCACTGTCAGAACTCAGTGTTCCTTTGGTTTTTCCTTCACTCGCATAATGAACTTGACTTCAGTTTGTACCTTCTACTCAAACAAACTGATTAAATCAAATTATTATTGGGGAATCAGCTTTGACACTGTTTTAATTATGAAATGGTAATCCTGTTAATCTCATTATTTCAGGGTCATTAGAGCAGTATAATGAAACTAAATGCCATCCCATCTTCCAGCTGTTGTTCATCCAATTAAGTCCAGGGATAAGAGCAGTGGCTTGTTTTATTAGCTGAATGAAGTCCGCTTTAGGAGACACATTTGGGAAAGTGAATGCTCATAAACGTTTTTCAATGCTTTGTGGAGTATTTGTCTAATTTACCGCTCTCCCTACTTTCAGAGGTTCAGTAGACGCACGTGCTCTGATAAAATTGTAGAATCATACAGAAGGGAGGCCATTTGGCCCATCGTGCCTGTGTTGGCTCTTTGAAAGAGCTATCCTATTAGTCCCTCTGCCTCTGCTCATTCCCCACAGCCCTGCATTTTTTTTTCTCTTCAAGTATTTATCTAATTCCCTTTTAAAAGCGACTAATGAATTTTCTTCCGTCATCCTTTCAGGCACTAGATGACAATTTGTCGTGTAAAAAGATTCTCCTCATCTTCCCTCTCCCGGAGTTTTAAATATGTTTTTAAATATGTGTTCTCTGATGAATGACCCTCCTGCCCATGGAAACTGTGCACCATATCAAAACCCTTCAAAGTTTGGAACACCTTTAATTCAGTCTCCCCTTAACTTTCTCTGCTCTAAAGAGGACACTTCCAGTTTCATTATGTTTTCCACATTACCGAAGTGCCTCATCCCTGATACCATTCAAGTAAAGTCGCCTCTACACCCTCTCCAAGGTATTGGCACCCTTCCTAAATTCAGGTGGTCAGAGCTGGACAGAGTCAGAGCTCGAACAGAGCTCAAACCTAATTATTGTTACAATAATATCATCCACACAGAGACACAGAACGATTAGGCACTTGAGTTTACCAGCACTTATGCATTAATTACATTCCTTACTCTGCAATCATTCACTCCTTCAGTTGGAAACAGAAGTCAGCCATATGTTGATGAAAGCAGAACCTTTTTGCACAGATGTGATCTCACTGAAACACACTGATAATCAAATGTGCAGCACCAGAAAGTTTGCATTATTTGAACAGCCCATCTTACAATTCCTTCCATGCTCCCACCATGTTTTGTTCTACAAAAAAAATACTGTTTTTGAACAAAATGAATGCAAATTTTGTATTTGTCAGAGTGTGGACAATCCTGAGGCTTAACTTAAAAAAAAATCAAATTGACAGACTGATTTATTAAGATGGTTTTTTTTTTATATTGAAGATGAATAGTAGAAAACGTAAATAAAATTGAAAAAAATCCTGTGAATTTTCTTTTCTAGCAATGTTCCCACAATGGCACTTATTGTTAACAAAAGAGCTCCTGTTTATGTTTCAGATGTAAATACAGGTGGGGTTTTATTGAGCAACTACACTTTTTAAAAATTCTTTCATGGGATGTGGGCATCACTGGCAAGGCCAGCATTTGTTGCCCATCCCTAAATTGCCCTTGAACCAAGAGGCCATTTCAGAGTTAAGAGTCAATCAGACAACTGTGGGTCTGGAGTTACATGTAGGCAAGACCAGGTTAGGAATGGCAGATTTCCTTCCCTAAAGAGGATTAGTGAACCAGATGGGTTTTTACAACAATTGAAGATGGTGTCATCATCACCATGACTGAGACTAGTTTTATATGTCCAGATTTATTAACTGAATTCAAATTCCACCAGTTGCCATGGTGGGATTTGAACCCATGCCTGGGTCTCTTAGTTACTAGTCTAGCAACTCTTACCACCGTCTCCCCACCATTAATACTCCTTTTAATTGATTACATAAAATTATTTTGAATTTTACAACACCATTCAACCCAAAAGGTATACGCTACTGTCACTGCTCCACCCAAGCTTCTTAGTGGAAGAGGGATCCAAGAGAGGGCAGAGGGTGGAGCCTGCCTAACCTCAGGCAATATTGGATATCACAATGGGGGTTGGTGAATGACAACAAATAATAAGGTAGAGAGTGATGGGAGGAGAGTTCGGGAGGGCGTGAAGGTCATGGTCTGTTGAACCCAAAAAATAAACAAGATTCCTGAGACAATGGAGTTTGATGGGAAAGTGATGGCCATGAAGCAGAGTTTCCCTGTTTCTCTACAAGGCTCTTTTATAGCCCGCCTAAAACCTGCCGCATCGTCAGCTGACGGAGGGTTTCACCAATGAAACGCTTCCCGTGCTACCTGATCACACGTGCCTCCCGTGCCCACCGCTGGCACTTTAAATTTTAATTGGAATCACTTGGGAGCCCGCTCCCGACATGAGAGTGGGAGTGCCGCCCACTTCCAGTTCTGCTGTCAGGAAGTGGCATGCACAGATAAAGTACAACCCGTCACGTTCCTTCTCCAGTGCTGTCTTCATCACAGGGCTGAAGGAATCCCTGAATGACTGCCATAATTTTCCAATATTTTCTGGCTGTAAGTGAAATTCATTGCCAATAATGTGTAATCCAATGATTATTCCCCAACCATTGTTTTAGACTTGATTTTAATTGTGCTTTTACATAGAAACATATAAAACAGGAGCAGGTGCAGGTCATTCGATCATTCGAGCCTATTTGGCCATTCCATATGATCCTGGCTGATCCTCTATCTCAACGCCATACTCCTGCTCTCTCCCCATACCCCTTGATGGTTTTAGAGTCCAGACATCTATCTATTTCCTTCTTAAATATGTTCAGTGACTTGGCCTCCACAGCCCTCTGTGGTAGAGAATGCCACAGGTTCATTGCCCCATGGGTGAAGAAGATGCTCCTCATCTCAGTCCTAAATGGCCTACCCTGATTGTGATCCCTTGTTCTTGACCCCCCCACCACCCCCCCCCACCCCCCACCCCCCGGCCAGATGAAACATCATCCCTGCATCCAGTCTGTCCAGCCCTGTTGAAATTTTATATGTTTCAATGATATCCCCTCTCATTTTCCTAAACTCCAGTGAATACAGACCTGGTCAGCCCAATCTCTCATACCTGCCATCCCAGCAATCAGTCTGGTGAGCCTTTGCTGCACTCCCTCTATGGAAAGTATATCCTTTTTTAGGTAAGGAGACCAAAACTGCCCACACTACTCCAGGTGTGGTCACACTCCGGCCCTGTACAGCTGCAGTAAGACATCCAAGACCAACTGTAAATTGGGAAACAGCCTGCACTGAACTAGCTACCCATCATTCTGCACTAATTGTTCATAGTTCAGCACACTTGGCCATAACAGAGGCAACAATGGCCCTGAGAAAGCTGCTCCTCTTTTCTCTAGGAAAGAAAAGGTTGAGGTGTCATCTAACACAAATCTGTAGATTTATGAAGGCAGTAGGGTAGACATAGAGAGGCTTTCACTTCCAAAACTAGCCACCAATAAATCCAATAAGGAATTCAGGAGAAAATGTTATACCCATGGAGTGGTTAGAATGTGCTACTGCACGGAGTGATTAGGATGAATAACAGAGATGTATTTAAGTGGAAGCTAGGTAAGTATAAAAGGGAGAAAAGAATAGAAGATTGTTCTGATCAAGTTAGATGAAGAGGGATGGGGAGAAGCTTATGCGGAGCATAAACATTAGTGTAGGTCTTGGGTTGAATGACCCATTTCTGTGTTGTAAAATTCGAAATAATTTTACCTAACCAACTAAAAGGAGTATTAGTAAGATTGAAAATGTTTTTCCAACCACAACAGCTCCCACCTCATTAAAACATTGGTTTGCACTGTTACCATAACCCCAGCTCATGGTGTGAAGTCTACCCTTCCACATCCATGGGTTGATCAAACTGGACCAGAGTCCTGGAGTATTCTGGGCTTGAAGCAAGTGGGCAACAGATTGAAGTCGGTGAATCAAAAAAAAAAGAGCACTGGGAACACTCAGCAGACAGGACGGCATCTGTGGAAAGAGACATATAGCCTCAGCCAGGCATCAACCAGATAAACGTGAATGCTATGTTTCTCTCAGCACAGATGCTGCTATTGATGGCTGAGTATTTCCAGTATTTCTTCCCTGCGTTCTGGATTTACCCAGCTATTGGATTACTGATGTTGCTACAGCCAGTTGACACACAGTTGGTGATAGTTAATTCTGTATCTGAAATACAGTGCACAAGGAGAACATTCCAGGCAGTGACATTCCATTGGTAGATGAGTCCTCTAGTATTGTTTTGGAACAGATATTTGCTGGTGGGCCAATAAATCTCACAGAGTTTGATCAATTTTCCACTAAATGAGACCTTATCCATTATGAAGCAAGTGTTTCCAGCGCTAAAAGTGAAAAGTTTCCTTTAGCACATTAATTCTAACTTTATTTTTGATTGGCTCAACAACTTTACAAAGCGCAAAAGCCTTTAAGATGATTTTCCTGACAAGCTAATGCAGGAGTTGGATAGAGCATTACACTAATCAGCTTACTGCCTCTGGCTGCTTACTTAAAAAAATAATCTCATTGCAAGAGCACTCAACAATAAGAGATTGTCACATTATATATGCTATTTCTGGTATTTTTAATCTACCAAAGCAGTTGGTCTCTCACAATCTTAGTCTCATAATTATTATCGACCATCTTAAGCAAATAAAAGTGGTAAGCCTTGAAGAATAAGGGTCCTACTCATTTATTTTACTCCTTTGTTTCTATTCTGCTTTTGCTTCCTCTCCTTTGGCTGCTGGGATGACAGCGCTGACTCTACACAAAATTCTGGGACGTGTCTCCAAGTACAAGGGGCTTGCACCTGACACAATGATAAAGTTGTAATGGAAGTTCCAAGCCAGCACTCGAGCTGACCAGAGTGATGCCCCCTCCCGTAACGAGTCTCACTTTGGTCTGGAATTGGGTCGAACCCTCACTCCAGATTTACACCACAGCTTCAGCGTCTGTGCACAACAAAACCATAAATAGGAGATAGTTACTAATAAATTCAGAAGCACTCAAGAACGTTTAGAATGTCTTATGGAGTAGTTGAGGCCAACAGTGTTGATGAAGTTAAAGGGAAGCTGGATGTGTACCTGCGGGAGATAGCAAGACTGGGTTATGCTAGTAGGGTTAATAAAATGGGAAGGAGGATTCTCATTTGGAACATAAACATGGGCAAAGACCCATTGGTCTGAATGGCCTGTTTCTGCATTGTAAGTACTATATCATTCTATTTAACAATTGTCACAACAATAGCGCAAATGAACCATGATTTGTGACTACCCAAAGCCCTCCAGAATGTTTACTTATACATTGAGAAGCCTGAGTGAAGGACCAACACTCATATAGTTGAATAGGGGTTCTGAAATATTAACAAAGATGGTACTAGCACAATTGAATTAAATTTGTTTGTGTGGTCTTTAAACAAGCGGTCAATCCATATACTTAAAAAAAATAATGCTTAGCTGGCAGAAGCACTTCACTATGTACATGGATTTTGCAGGGGAGATATCCCATTGAGCCCAACTGGTCTAAGTCAGTGCTTATGCTCCACTTACACCTCATTTCATCCTATCAGCTTGCCCTTTATCTATCTATCTAGATTTCTCTTAAATGCAGCTATGGAATAGGGGAGAGGTCGTGTAATGGTAATGTCACTGGGCTCATAATCCAGAGACCCAGGCTAATGCCCTCGGGACAAGAGTCCAAATCTCCACCATAGCAGCTGGTAGAATTGAAAAGCTAGTCTCAGTAATGGTGACCATGAAACCATCTGGTTCACTAATGTTCTTTTGGTGGGAGGAAATCTGCCATCCATATCTAATCTGGCCTACATGTCACTCCAGACCCAGATGTGGTTGACTCTTAACCACCCTCTGAAATGGCTGAGCAAGTTGCTCAGTTCAAGCGTAATTAGGGATGGACGACAAATGCTGGCTTTGCCAGTGACACCCACATCCCATGAAAGAACCTTTATTTCCCCGCGTGTAAGTTTCACATTCTCAACACTTAATTGGTAAAGAAATTTCTCCAGAATTCCTCAATGGATTTATTTATGACTATAAGATCTCTGCGTCCACCCGATCAATTTATTTCATGATTTTAAATATCACAATTGGGTCACCGCTCAGTCTTCTCTTTTGCAGAGAAAATAGTCCCAGCCTCTTCACGCTTTCCAAACAGTTTACCCTCTCAGGTCTGATATAGAAACATAGAAAATAGGAGCAGGAGTTGGCCATTCAGCCCTTCGAGCCTGCTCCGCCATTCAATATGATCATGGCTGATCATCCAACTCAATAGCCTGCTCCCGCTTTCTCCCCATATCCTTTGATTCCTTTCGCCTCAAGAGCTATATCTAACTCCTTCTTGAAAACAATGTCATCCTTGGAAAACATTTTTGACCCTTCACCAGTTCCTCTGTATTCTTTTTGTAATATGGAGACCAGATCTGAGTACAGTGCTCCACTCTGGTGTACTTGAGAGCAATGCCCCTGGCGCTCATGCTGGTGGCAGGGTCTCCCATGGCAGTAAGGTTGAGGGGGACGTTCCAAACAAAGAACGATCCAAGAAGTCCTCAACGGCAGAGCAGTTGGAGTAGAGATGTGGCCTCAACTGCTGCGAAGGCGGAAGAAGGTTGCAACGGGGAAGCGGCCCTAGTTGTCATGTCCACCAGTCCGCTGAACCCTGACCATTACAAGATTTTGTCTCCGGGTGTGATGTCTAGTAGAGGCAAAGGCGGTAAAGGTCTTGGTAAAGGGGGTGCTAAACAGCACCGGAAAGTCCTCCGAGATAATAACCAGGGAAACACTCAGCCTGCCATTCGCCACCTCGCTCGTCCTCAATTTCCGGCCTTATTTACGAGGAAGCTCGTGGGGTCTTCAAGGTCTCCATGGAAAATATCATCGGGGCTCGGTCACCTCCACTGAACACGATAAACGCAAGGCGGTTACTGCCATAGATGTGGTCTATGCCCTGATACGCCAAGGGCGAACTCTGTACGGGTTTGGTGGCTGAGAACTGTTAATAGAAACATGCCACTGAACCCAGCTACCAACCATCAAGACTGTGTGGAACCCGGCTGCGTACCAGAGTTCCCACGCTAAACTACGTCACACGCAGGACTCCGTCAGGCGAAAAGCCCTGTGGCGATGGAGTGTTGGTGACAGGGGTGGAGCTGAGATACCTGGAGGCCCCCAGCCAAGATCCCACACACAGGCAGTGGATGTGTGATGATCGTTGGGCACCTGTGTCGGAACAGGGCTGCTTTTCGGCAGCTGCATCTGCGGCTGAGCAGCCCTCTTCAGGATACCCCCTGCTCACCCCGAACGGGGAGAGGGCTGGAAAAGGTGCCCCAAAAATAGGCTGTCCCATTTCTCCTGGCTGAGAAGCCGCGCCCAGCGGGATCATCATGTCTGCGGCTGAAACAAGAAAAAGCGAAACTTCGGAACCTGGAATGTAAGAACACTTGTTGGCAACCCGAAGACTGGTTGCCCTGAAAGATGAACTGCCATCAGGGCTTGGGAGCTAGCGAGGCACAACATCAACATCGCTGCTCTTCGCGAAACCCGGCTCGCTGGGGAGGGGCAGATGAGGGTGGCCAGTGGAGGGAACACCTTCTTCTGGCATGGGGAGTGAGTCCGTGACCCCCACATGCACAGAGTCGGTTTCGCCATGAGGAACAGGATAGCTGCCGCGCTGTCTGAATTCCCTTGGGGATCAATGAGAGGCTGATGACTTGACGCCTGCATCTCAGCCGGAACCAATGCGACACTGTCACCAGCGCATGTGCCCGACTTTAGATTCCGACCATGAAGTCAAGGAGAGGTTCAACTCCAATCACGATGGCATCCTTGCTTCCATGCCCATGAGCAACAGGGTCATCCTCCTAGGTGACTTTAATGCCCGAATTGGACATGGCCACGAAATCTGGAGTGGAACTATCAGCAAGCATGGCGTGTGGTAGGCCAATGCCCACGGCATCCTACTCTTGACCGAGAGCACCCAGTACAGTCTGATCGTGATGAACATGGTCTTCCACCAGAAGCACCAGCTCAAGGCCACGTGGAGGTACCCGAGGTCGGGGCATTGGCACCTCCTGGACTGCATCATTGTCCGAGGCAGAGACCTGAGAGACGTGCTTGTCACAAGGGCCATGAAGGGTTCTGAATATTACTGGATGGACCATTGACTTCTGTGCTCAGTGATGAACATCTGCCTGGTGCCAAGATACCGGAGTACCCAAAAAGCCACCCGGAGAAAGCTGAATGTTGCAGGATTTGAGGACCCGGGACTGCGGGAAGAGTTCCAGGCCCAGTTGCACAGTGCACTGGAGCAAGTACCCATTACTGGTGCCATTTCCATTCAAGCATACTGGGAGCAACTCAAGTCTGCTGTCCTAGACACCTCTGTTCACGATGGAGCCAGGTTTGACGCCAATGACACTGCGATTTATGATCTCCTCGAGCGTAAGCGAGCAGCCTTCATCGCCTGGCAAAGTCTCCCACGTACACACCAAATGACGGCAGTGTACCACCAACTGAAGGCTGAAGTCCAGCGACGCATTCGAGACATGAAGAAGAACTGGTGGGTGGAGAAGATGCAGGCCTACGCCGACATCAGCACGACATGCGCAACTTCTTCCAGGCTACCAAGATAATCCATGAACCCCACTTGACTGGAGAAAACCCTCTCCAATCACAGGACAGCTCCTAGCTCCTCAAGGACGATGACACCATCCGTCAGTGTTGGAAGGAGCAATTCGAACTGCTCCTCAATCGGAACTCCACCGTATCGGAGGAGACACTCCAAGCTCTCCCACAACACCCTGTGGGGGATTCCCTCGGCGATCCACCAACCATTGATGAACTTAAGCGGGCTTCCAACAGATAAAAAGCAACAAAGCTTGTGGGCCAGACAGTATACCTGCAGAGGTCTGCCACGCTGGCAGCTATCAGCTCACATAACAGCTCCACCAGTTCACCCTCCACCTCTGGGACAAAGAGGACGTCCCTCGGGACTCAGGAACGCGGCCCTCATTACTATCCACAAGAAGGGGACAAATCTGATTGTGGAAACTCCATGGGGATTTCCCTCCCTCCATCGTGGGTAAGATCCTGGCCACATCCTCCTGAACAGCCTTCGTCCGGTCGCTGAGGAGATCCTCCCGGAAACCCAGTGTGGTTTCCGACCATCCCGGATACTGCGGACATGGTCTTTGTGTCTAGACAGATCCAGGAAAATGTCAGGAGCAAATTCAAAAATTGTTCCTCGCCTTCAGCGACCTGACCAAGGTGTTTGATTCTTTAAATTGTGAAGATCTATGGATCGTCTTCCAACACTTTGGTTGCTCATTGAAGTTTGTCACCGTCTTGAGACTCCCGCATGACAACATGGCCGCCAACATCCTGAGTGGAGGATCTGAAACTGACACCTTTCACATCCAGACCGGGGTCAAACAAGGCTGTGTGATCACCCTCACCTTGTTCACCATTTACCTGACTGTCATCGTCCACCTCATCAGTATTTAGTATCGTCTGGATGGGAAGCTCTTCAAACTTGGTCGCTTCCGGGCAAGAACAAAACTCACCATCATGGGCATCCAAGGCCTTCAGTTTGCGGGTGACTGCTGCACGATGGCTCACTCTGTACAGGACATGCAAAGGACGCTTGACCTCTTCAACACCTCGTATAAGAGGCTCGGCCTGTCTGTAAACTTCGCCAAGATGAAGGTCCTTCACCAACCTTCCCCGGGCCAGTTGAACATTCCCCGCACCATCCACATAGATGGGGCGGCTCTGGAGTATGTGCAGCACTTCCCTTATCTCAGGAGCCACCTATCCCAAGGGACTACCATCGATGAGGAAGTCCAACACCGAGTCAACTGTGCCAGCGCTGCCTTCTTCAAGCTGTGCCAACGTGTCTTTGACAACAGGGACCTTTGCAAGTCAACAAAGGTTCTGGTTTATAAGGCTGTTGTGTTTGACCACTCTTCTCTACTGCAGCGAAACATGGACTGTCTACTGGCGCCACAGTAAGATCTTTGAAAGCTTCCGTCAGCGGTGATTGTGTCAAATCCTGAGGATCAATTGGGAGGACTGCCAGACTAAAACAAGCGTCCGCCATGAAGCTGCATTGAACAGCATTGAAGCCCTGTGGAACCAACTCCAATGGACGGGACATTGTGTCCAGATGCCCGAAAACCGCCTCCTTAGGCAGGCTCTCTTCTTACAGATCTCCGTTGGCCAACATTCAAAGGGCAGCCAAAAGGAAAGGTATACGGGTACTCTCAAGGTCACCCTAAAGCACGGAGGCATTAACACCACCGACTGGGGAGGAGAATGCTGCCGATCGCTCGGCATGGCACCGCCTGGTCCATCAAGGTGCAAACCATTTCGAGGCTCAGCGACTTGACAGCGAGATGGACCAGCGGCGGCAGAGGAAGGGGAAGGAAGCCAGCCTGGGGCTGCGATTTCCACTCCCCTGCGCAACAACGTGCTCCCCACTGTGGAAGAACACGTGGATCCAGAATTGGGCTCCTCGGTCATCTGAAGTCTCACCAAGCCTGATGGACACCATCCTCGATTCCGAGGGACCCCCATCGACTGTTTCAATCCATAAGATAGAAGACGAAACAAATGAGAAAGTAGCTGATGCCACAGTTGGATTTTAAAGATCAAAAACGAAGGTTGAGTGAAGAAGGGTTTCTATGGTTTTAAGGTAGTGGCAAAGAATAGGTTAGAGCAGAGAACGTAGTGTGGTGACTCTTGAGGTCAACAGTGAGCATATGATGAAGGAAGCACATCTGGAGATTAAGGCAAACAAGGGATGAAAGTTCTGAGGTGCAATCAACATGGAAGTATTAACAAAATGAAGGCAGAAAAGTCAAAGTGCTATACTTTTTAATTAAACCAGCTCTGTATTAAAATACAATCTAAAATTTAGGCTACTTACCCAGCAGGGTGTGAGCTAAGAGCTGGAGTTTTGTACTGAGAGAGTGAAAGGAAGCAAAGATTTTGCATTACGAATTTTTCTCCAAAAAAAAAAGAGCCATCAAACTGTGCCACAGAATGACAGCCATTTCCTTCGGCTTTTGCCTTGCAAGCTTGCTGTGTTAAAAAAAAAGAGCTCATCTTCTTTGTGGAGTTGGAATGATGTTTGGCTTTCAGTAAGACTACTTATTATACATGTTATCTTCAAAGAAAAAGACCTCCGAGAGGGACAACCCCATTCATTGGGTCAACTCGCAATCCTATAAGTTTTATAAAAAGAGAAAGTTAAACATATGTCAAATTGTTCTATTGGGACTTATTTTTGTCTGGTTTTCAAGATGAGGAATTCAGTGCTGGGGAAAAGCAATTTGCACCCAGTGTCAGCACCAGGACATGTGAGGAATCATTAAGGAGTGAAACATCTTTCCATTGTCTTCATCAAGCACCATCAAGCCAATTGCATTGCAGATTGGATGCAAAATTAAACATGCTCCAATCGAATTTATATGGATGAAGAAATAGGAAGTGAAAAACTTCAATTTTCACTGTGTTGAGCAGCACATCAAACAAGAGAGATGCAGTTCAAGATGAAGATTGAGAAATAATTAAAGAACCCATTATACAAAGGAAACAATTGATATTCTTAAACCGTATTCTATTTTTTGATTATTTAAGTAGGTTTAAGATGAATTAAAATCACAAGGCTGCAAAAAAGCTGAAAATGTAGCTGCACAAAGATCATTTGCAGATCGCGCCTAGGGTTGCCAGCTCTCCAGGATTGTCCTGGGTTCTCCAGGAATTGAGGATTAAATTCTGGGATACTGCTGCAAGTGAACCCGGGAGAAAAATTATTCAGTAATTTATTTTATTTTCTTTTATTTATTTTCTTTTCTTTCAATGTGTTTGTTTATTAGTTATTAAAATGTTAGCGATGGGGGTAACATGATTAGGTGGGCAAGATTGGAGGTGAGATGTTACGTGATGAAACCGCTCGGAATATGTTTAGCTAGAACTGGTAACCCTAGTCATATATTAGTTACACTTACAATCATTTTACTGCTGCACCTAGAGACTCTGTTATTTTTTTATCCCTTACTAATTGCTTTATGCACAAGCTCGGGATCTTAATATTTAGCAAACCTTGGGACATCTTGATAGTAGTACCAGTACCAAAAATGAGTAGACAACAACAATTTGCATTTATATAGCACCTTTACATACCAAAATGCCCCAAGTCTCTTCACAGGAATGCAGTCAGGCAAAACTTAACACTGAGCTCTACAAATAGGTACTTGGAAAGATGACAAAAGCTTTGCCAAAGAGGTAGGTTTTAAGGAACATCTTAAAGGATAAGAGAGAGAGAGAGAGAAAACTGGACAGGCAGAAAAGTTCAGGGAAGGAATTCCTGAGTTAAAGTTGAAGATGTAGGCATTGCTGTCAATAGCGTAATAAAAGAAATTGAGGATGCATAAGGGCCTGAATTTTGCGCTGGTCGGGTGCACGTGATCGGCGGGCCCGGGAGAGGGTGGGAAACAGCCTCCAGAGGTAGAGACACTACCACTGCGCCACACGACCTCCTCCACTGTGCTGAGTTTAATGGAAAATTAATATGCAAATCCAGCAAGTTGTTAAAAATAACTGGGAGGTTTAAGGCAAAATGTTGCTTGCGTAAAGTAATAGGTGAAGTGATGTAAATCAATTTGCGACTCACGCCATGCCTCTTAAACCTCTGGGCAATTTGTACAACAGTAGCAGTGTGGGTCATTAACATAGCATTATTTTTCCCATAAGATCCAACCCAGTGTGTTCAGAAGAGCAGAATGGCAGGAAATGAAAAAGGAAATTGGGAACTCAATATGCAGGACATTGTAGGCATGAACATTTTATGTTACGTTTTAAATTATGGTCATCCATGGCTTATATATCATGGTGGCAGAGGCAAGAAAAGATCATTTTTATGGGCCAGTTCTAACAATCCAACACGCTATCAGAAAGAATAATAATGCTACAATTTCTGTTTCTCTGCTTGAAGATTACTCCAACTGTGGATAGTGACTTTGGCAGCTACAACTGCACAGCCAGTAACCAGATAGGAACCAGGTCTCAGGAGTTCACCCTCGTCCAAGCTGGTAAGTGAAGGTGTTAAGCAGAATCCTTTATGTTCTGTTTAGCAAACATTGATGTTGATAATAGGGCTAATGAAAAAAGTGCATTTAAGCCATGAAGAAAAATTTTGAAAGATGCAATCCTGTCAGAATTGGTTCATGACAGCCATAAGTTGCAATTTTTCCTTGTTATTCATCAGTAAGAAATTATGGTTTTTTTAAATTCTTTCATGGGACGTGGGCTGGGCCAGCATTTTTATTGCCCATCCCTAATTCCCTAACTGCCCGTGAGAAGGTGGTGGTGAGCTGCCTTCTTGAACTGCTGCAGTCCATGTGGTGTAGGTACACCCACAGTGCTGTTAGGGAGGGAGTTCCAGGATTTTGACCCAGCAACAGTGAAGGAACGGTGATATATTTCCAAGTCAGGATGGTGAGTGGTTTGGAGGGGAATTTGCAGGTGGTGGTGTTCCCATGCATCTGCTGCCCTTGTCTTTCTAGGTAGTAGAGGTCGTGGGTTTGGAAGGTGCTGTCAAAGTAACCTTGGTGAGTTTCTGCAGTGCATCTTGTAGATGGTACACACTGCTGCCACTGTCCGTCTGTGTGGAGGGTGTGAATGTTTGTGGATGGGGTGCCAATCAAGTGGGCTGCTTTGGTGTTGAGCTGTGCTCATCCAGGCAAGTAGAGAGCATTCCATCTTATTCCATGTTCTTATCAGGCTTGTGCCTTGTAGATGGTGGACAGGCTTTGGGGAGTCAGGAAATATGTTACTCTCCTCAGAATTCCCAGCCTCTGACCTGCTCTGACCAGTATTTATATGGCTAGTCCAGTTCAGTTGTTGCTCAATGGTAACCCCCAGGATGTTGATAGAAAGTTGATAGGATGTTGCAACGAAGTTCATGTGATTATAGGTGTAAACTCCCAACGCCTCTCCACTTCTTCTCCTCCTCTAAGACAGCCCTTAAAACCTACCTCTTTGTCAAATTGTGATCACCTGTCTTAAAGTACCCCTAAGTGCCTTGATGTCAAATTATATTTGATAATATTCCTGTGAGATGCCTTGGAATGTTTTACTATGTTAAAATCGCTGCATAAATGGGAGTTGTTAATAAATATATTTGGAACCAAGAAAATGTTTTTTTTAAATATGGGAATAGCAGTAGAGCCATTCAGTCTGTTCCATCATTCAATTAGATTATGGCTGGTCTGTATCTTAACACCACCTACTCACGTTGTTTCATAACCCTTAATATCCTTGCCTAACAAAAATATGTCAATCTCATTTTTATAATTTTCCATTGACACCCAAATCAGCCTTTTGTGGGAGAGATTTCCAGATTTCCAGTAGTCTTTGTAACTCCTTCTCTGTTGCTCTGTCTCTGTTGTGACAAACCCCAATTAAGAGTGTGGTGGGCACTGGTCGCCAGGTCTCTCCCATTGGTGTTCTTAGTGAATGGTTGAGCTGGCTTGAAGGACTGAATGGTCTATTTCTCCTCCTTTTCCTTATGATCCCTTCATCATGCTGAGGTGCACCATCAGTTGAGTTTAGAAAACCTCCCATCGTTGATTCATTCCCTGTGGATTTCCATTCACCTGGTAGGAGTGCCATAGTTTTATGTGGGGTTAAGGCATTGTGGTAGACTACAATACCAATGGGAGGAATTTTAAGGCCTGGAGTCCCCTCTTCTCATGGTATTGAGCTCAGTGTGATGGACGCATCAGAAGAAATAGGAGCAGAATTAGACTATTCAGCCTTTCAAGCCAGCTCTACCATTCACTAAGATCATGGTTGATCTTTTACCTCAACTCCACCTTCCCGCATTATCTCCATATCTCTTGATTCCCTTAGTATCCAAAAATATGTCTTGAATATACTCAAAGACTGATCATCCACAGCCCTCCAGGATAGAGAGTTCCAAAGACACACAACCCTTTGAGTGAAGGCTATTTGCTTCATCTCATGTTCACCTAAATGTTCCAGTCCAAGACTTGAGCACAAAGATTTAGCTGAGGGAAAGCTGCACTGTCAGAGGTGCTAATAAGACAAAAGCAAAATACTGCGGATGCTGGAAATCGGAAACAAAAACAAAAGCAGCTGGAAAAGACACCTCATTCAGATAAGACATTAAACCGAGGCTCCATCTGCCCTCTCAGGTGGACATAGAAGATCCAGTGGCACAATTTAGAAAAGGAGAAAGGGGAGTTATTCCAGATGTTCCAGCCAATATTTATCCCTAATCAACATGACAAAAAGCAGAGTATTCGGCAGTATCACATTGCTGTTTGTGGAAGCTTGCTGTGTGTAAATTGGCTGCCACGTTTCTTACATTACGACAGTGGCTAGACTTCAAATATAATTGGCTGTAAAGTGCATTGGGAGGTCTTGGTGTCATGAAAGGCATTAATAAACACAGCTCTTGCTTTTATTCTGCAACTGTGACCCCTCCTGCTAGACTTCACAGCAAAGGGATACATCCTTCCAGCATCTACTCTGTCAAGCTTTTGAAGAGTTTTATATGTTTCAATGAAATTATCTCTCACTCTTCTAAACTCTGGAGAATATAGGCCTAGTCTATATTCATTCCTCATGGGACAATCCCAGGAATTAGTATAGCAAACCTCTGTTGCACTTCCTCAAATATGTTGTTCCTTAGGTAAGGAGACCAAAACTGTTCACGGTGCTCCAGGTGTGTTCTCTAAGATTACCTTGAAGTACTGAAGAAGCTCTGAAGAAGAGTCATACGGTCTCTCCACAGATGCTGTTAGATGTGCTGATTTTTTTTCCAGCATTTTCTGTTTTTGTTACCTCTCAGTACTCTGTGCATCCCTCTTCAGATTGTTATGGTGCAGAAGGATGCCATTGGCCCATTGCGTCTGCTCCGGCTCCCCAAATGAGCACTATGACTCAGTACCATTCACCTGCCTTTTCCCCTTAACCCTGCACACTGTTTCTATTTAAATCATCATCTAATGCCCTTTCGAATGCTTCAACTGAACCCTGCCTCTGCCACACTTCCAGTTAATACATTCCAGATCTGAAAAAAGTTTTTTTCACATTGCATTTGCTTCTTTTGCAAATTACTTTAAATTTGTGTCCTCTTGTTCTTAATCCTTTTATGAGCAGGAATAGCTTCTCCTTATCTACTCTGTCCAGCCCCCTCATAGTTGTGAACACCTCTATCAAATCTCCTCTCAGCCTTCTCCTCTCCAAGGATAACAGTCCCAACTTCTCCAATTTATCTTCATAACTGAAATTTCTCATCCCTGGAACCATTTTTGTAAACGTCTTTTGCACTCTCTCCAATGCGTTCACATCCTTCCTAAATTGTGGCACTCAGAACTGTACACAATATTCTAGCTGAGATCTAACTAGTGTCCTATACAAGTTCAGCATAACCTCCTTGCTCTTGTACTCTATATCCCTATTAATAAAGTCTAGGATATGTATGCTTTATTAAGTGCTCTCTCCAGCTGTCCGGCCACCTTTACTGACTTATGCACTTATACACCCAGGTCCCTCTGCTCTTGCACACCCTTCAGAGTTGTACCCCTTGTTTTATATTGTCTCTCCATATTCTTCCTACTGGAATGAATCACAGAATCTTAACGGCACAGAAGGAGGCCATTCGGCCCATCATGTCTGCACTAGCTCTCCAAATGAGCATTATGACCTAGTGCCATTGCCCTGCCTTTTCTCCATACTCCTGCACATTGTTTCTATTCAAATAATCATCTAATGCTGTCTTGAATGCCTCGATTGAACCTGCCTCCGCCACATTTTCAGGCAGTGCATTCCAGACTCAAGCCGCTTGTATAAAAAAGATTTTTCTCACATCACATTTGCTTCTTTTGCAAATCACTTCAAATCTATGCCCTCTTGCTCTTGATCCTTTTACGAATGGGAACAGCTTCTCCCTATCTTCTCTGTCCAGCCCCCTCATGATTTTGAAAACTTCTATCAAGTCTCCTCTCAGCCTTCTCTCCAAGGAAAACAGTCCCAACTTCTCCAATCTTTCCTCATAGCTGAAGTTTCTCATCCCTGGGACCATTCTTGTAAACCTCTTCTGGACTCTGTCCAATGTGTTCACATCCTTCATATAATATGGTGCCCAGAACTGTACACAATATTCTGGCAGAGGTCTAGCTAGGATATTTTTATATATTCAGCATAACCTCCCTGCTCTTGTACTTTATGCCCCTATTAATAAAGCCCAGGATACTATATGCTTTATTAACTGCTCTCTCCACCTGTCCTGCTACCTTCAATGATCTATGCACATATACACCCAAGTCTTTCTGCCCCTGCACTCCCTTCAGAATTCCACCCCTTATTTTATATTGTCTGTCCATATTCTTCCTACTAAAATGCATCACCTCACACTTTTGGCATTGAACTTCATCTGCCACCTATCTGCCCAATCCACCAACTTGTCTATGTCCTTTTGAAGTTCTACACTGTCCTCTTCACAATTTACAATGCTTCCAAGTTTTATATCATCCGCAAACTTTGAAATTGTCCCCTGCACACCAAGATCTAGATCATTAATATATATCAGGAAAAGCAAGAGTCCCAATACCGACTTTTGGGAAACGCCACTACAAACCTTCCTCCAGCCCGAAAAATATCCATTAACCATTACTCACAGTTTCCCATTACTCAGCTAATTTCGTATCCACATTGCTACCATCTCCTTTTATTCCATGAGCTATAACTTTTCTCAAAAGTCTGTTGTGCGGCACTGTGTCGAATGCCTTTTGGGCACTCCACACTCCACTCGGTACCGGAGATTCAGGCTTTACCTCATTGGCTGCACCCTTAGGCCAGAATTTTATTCAGCTCGCATATGCCCCCCTCAACCCACCAGGAGTGGGCTGGAAGTGGCGGGGGTTGTGTTGTAAAATCGGGTGAGATGGCAGGGGAATACTGTACCCACCACCTTCTCACCTGCACTGGTATTTTGCCAGTGGTGGGGGAGATATTGGGTGGCCCGTCCATCCTCGGGCCAGTTGAGGCCCTTAAGTGGTCAATTAATGGCCACTTCAGGCATGTCCTGGTGGTCTGGCTGTGGACTTGTGGGGGTTGGGGGGTGGTGGCATCCCTCCTGCTCAGGCATCTAATGGCCCACAGAGGGCTATCCCAGTGGAAAAGGTTGTCCACCCTAAAATTCATGGCTTCCAGGGCCTGTGGAGGCAGGCTTACCCCAAACCTTCCAGCCGGTGGGAAGAGTCACATTCAATTCTGGCCTAACCTTTTAAAGCATCACTTCCTTCATCGACAAAATATTATCTTAGACTCAAAGAATGGCGATGGCCAATTGGCCCATCAAGTCCAAATCTTTTCCCAACTGGTTACAGAGACAAGGTTTGTGATTTAAATCAAATTTGAATTCATCATCAGAACATTTGCGCAAAACATTCCTGCCATAAATGATAGGTATGACACTGGATTGAAAACAAAGCCTGCCATTATCTCCATCTGGCTTTTTAATCAGTCTTGGATTCCTCATTTGTGTGACTATGACTCAGTGGGTACCATACTGGCCTCCCACTCAGAAGTTCACTGGGTCAAGCCCCATGTAGATTTAATCACAAAATCTAGACTGACGCTCCCAGTGTGGTACCAAGGGAGTGCTGAACTGTCAGAGGCACTGTCTTTCAGATAAGGTTTAAATGACAGCCCCATCTGCCCCCTCAGGTGGATGTAAAAGCTCATGTTATTGAAAGAAGATCGGGGGAATTCTCCCAATGTCCAGGGCCAATATGTATCCCTAACCCACATGATTAAAACAGATTGTCTGGGTCATCATCATCACATGGCTACTGGCAGGAATTCACTCTGTGCAAATTGGCTGTCATGTTTCCTACACTGAATACTGATCACAATTCAAAAATACATAATTGGCTGCAAAGAGCTTTGGGCTGCCCTGAGGTTGTAAGAGATGCTAGGGAAATGCAAATTCTTTCATTCTTTCTCTTACATGGATTCCAGTTCACATTTTGTTTCTTTACCTCAAAGGAAGAATTTTCTTTTTAAAAAAAAAAGCAGAAAAGCAGTCCGTGTTCGCGTGTGTGCATGCATATATGTTTATGCGTGTGCGAGTGTGTGTGTGCGTGTGTGCACATGACTGTGTGTGTGTGTGCATGTGTGTGCGTGTGTGTGTTGTGTGTGCAAGAGAGTGTGTATTTGTGTGTGCGCGAGCACGTGCGTGTGTGCATGTGTGTGTGCGCATGTGTGTGTGCATGTGTGTGTGTGTGTGTGTGCATGTGTGGACAGAATTTGACTGATGTAGAAAAGCTCTGGGCTTCTTTTCAATGAACACAAAAGTTGCCTGAAGACTTGTGTCTCTTAGTGGTTAACCTAGCACAAAGTCCTTAACAAGTTTCTAATGCAGGTGGACTCGATGGTTTTGATTCCAAACCCTGTGGGCTAAGATTTATAGGATGCCATAATTACATTGTGGTCCATCAATCTGCTTAATGTGTTTCTTCAGTGCGGAGGCAGAGCACAGCCAAACCAAAAGGACTAACAATGACCTACAGGCCATTCTCTGATTCTATAATAGAAAGGGGAAAATGTTCAATGGAGCACTATTGTTAATAATGCCAGGGTGAAGTAAACTTAAACTAATTTTAGCGAGGCAGCAGTATTTATTTTTTAAATTCCAGATCTTCTACTGAATTCAAATTTCACCATCTGCCATGGTGGGATTCAAACCCAGGTCTCCGGACCATTACCCTGGGTCTCTGGAGTACTAGTCCAGTAACAATATCACTACGCCACCAACTCCTCACTTAGGAGCAGGAGTAGGCCATTCAGCCCTTCAAGCCTGCTCTTCCATTCAATAAGATGGCTGATCTGGGTGTGGTCTCAACTCCACTTTGCCCTCTGCTCCCCCCCATAACCCTTGACTCCCTTGTCTATCAAAAATCTGTCGAACTCTGCCTTGAATATATTCAATGACCCAGCCTCCACTGCTTTCTGGGGATGAAAATTTCACAGACTAACAACCCTTTGAGAGAAAACTTCTCCTAATCTCCATCTTAAATGGTAGACCTCTTATTCTTAAACTGTGTCCCCTGGTTCTAGTCTCTCCCGCAAGAGGAAACATCCTCCCAGTATCCACCCTATCAAGTCCCCTCAGGATTTTATATGTGTCAATAAGATCACCTCTCATTCAACCTGTTCAACCTTTCTTCATAAGATAAGCCCCACATCCCAGGAATGAGCCAAGTGAACCTTCTCTAAACTGCTTTTAAAGCAATTATATCTATTTTCTGTTTGCCCTGTCATTGTGGATGTGTTTGATTCTGTGGTGTTGTTTCCTTTTATTTATCTTTATTTTTATTGCAGTGCTTTTAAATTAATATTAAACTTTCTTCTGTCTCTGTATCATGTACGCATGTACTGCAGCATCCAGTATACATAACCTATTGCTCACAATCGCCAGGTCACAATGGTGATTGGTCCCATTTTCTTGTCTTCCTGTGAATGAGATTTTCCTGATGTTTGACGTTGAAGTTACCCTATTGCCAGATTCCCTGAACGTTAGAACTCTTTCCCTCACATCTAGTTTCTTTGTTCCCCTGAACCTCTTATTTTCACCAATTGCTTCTCCATTCCTACTTTGTTTTTTTTCTGATCTTAATGCCCAGGCCTCCATTTGTTCTTCTCTCAATCCTCTTGTTCCTTACCTTGTCATCACCATCCTGCCCTAACCCCATCTGCCCTGTCCTCACTCTTCCCCACTTGGCGTTTTCCCAGACTTTCTGCTCCACTTCTGTCAGCCTTGCTCACTAAATGGTTCCCTGAGATGAGGGGGTGGACCTATGATGAGAGGCTGAGTAAATTGGGTCCATATTCTAAGGAGTTTAGAAGAATGAAAGGTGATCTCATTGGAACATGCACGAGCCTGAGAGAGTGTTCCCTCCGGTTGGGGAATCAAACGCGGGGGTTACAGTCTCAAGATAAGGGGCTGATTATTTAGGACTGAGATGAGGAGAAATTTCTTCACTCAAAGGGTTGTGAATCTTTAGAATTCTCTACCCCAGAGGGTTGTGGATGCTCCATTGTTAAATATATTTAAGGCTAGAACCGACAGATTTTGTTCTCTCATGGAATTAAGGGATATGGAGGGGACGTTAAATGATGGGATAGGCTGTATGGGCCATGTGGCCTACTTTTGCTCCTATTTCTTGTGTTCTTGTGTTCTTATCTGCTCAATGTCCATTGCTGCCAGATCACTGCCTCTGCAGGACTAGACAAATGGAAAACCTTTTCCCCCACTTTATATCTGATCCCTTAATCTGATGCTTCTCTTGTCAACATCCTTCTTCCCCACTCTTCCCAGAGTTTGTGTTTGTGTTCCCCTTGTCTTCTGTCTGACGCTTCCTTGCCCTCATCCTTCTCCCATCCTTCAATCCTTCCCCTCGTCCCACTTTCACTCTAGTTGCCTGTTACAGATTTGATTTTTCAGACAGGTTTCTTAAAAGAAACAGTGAACTTTATTTACAGGGCTTCAGCAGCAGTTACACACTTCCATCAAGATCCACAACAAGACACAAAACTCCACCCCTAAGGTTCCCTACGCTTTGAGCTGATTCGTTCACACTGTCACATGACACTACACAGTACAATAAGTCTTAAAGCTACAGTCACTACATTCCTTAAAGCTACATTTAGTACACTGTCCTTGCCTCCTATCCTTTAACCTCGTGCCTACCTCTGCCCTCATCACACCTTCTCTCTTCATTTCTGCACCCCCACCAACCCACAAATTCCACTCTTGTATGTGAAAAAAAAACAGTTGACCTCTTCAACTTGAGATGGAAAATCATTTTTTAAAAATCTTTTGAAACATCCTTGGTGTTCACCTCTGTTTCCTGGGAGTTAATTATTAAAATAAAAAATCTATGAAAGAAACTATGAAATAAAGAAATGCATTCATTTCTATAGCAACTTTCATGACCTCAGGATGCCCCAAAATGCATTGCAACCAATGAAATTTGCTCACAGTTGTAATGCAGGAAATGCTGTAGCCAATTTGCACACAGGGAGCTCCATCAATGAGTTAATGATCAGGTAGTCTGTTTTAGTGATGTTGATTGAGAGATAAATCTTGACCAGGACACTGGGAGGAGCTCCCTTGTCCTTCTACAAAAAAGCATTGTGGATCTTCTTCATCCACCTGATGAGGTAGACAGGGCCTTCATTTAAAATTTAATTTAAAGGATGGTACCTCCGATTGCAGTGAGACGTCAGTCTGGATTTTGTCTCTGAAGCAGGACTTAAACCCTCAATCTTCTGAGTTAAAGGCAAAAGTAATACCCACTAAGTCATGGCTGTCACCAGTGAGCACTGCTCACCTTCTCAGCTCTGATGCACTGTAGCCCAGCTCCAAAATCCCAGTGCTACATTTTGTTTGCCAGTGTGGGACTCCACTCCAGGTCCTACTTCTGCTTGCGTGCCTGTCATGGGCCTACACACTTCCCAAGCATTTCCCATGTGCTGTGAAAAATCAGCTTGTTACTTTTAAAAGTGCACATAATAACACTTCTCTGATACCTGCTGATTTGTACCTTTGGCTGTGAGAGAGAGTAAAGAATCGCAACTCATTATTTCCTAATTAATCTCAAGTGCGTCATAGCAATAAAACACTGAGATTTAACAAGACATATAGCAAGACATTTCGATCTTAATGATTCTCTGGGTCAGATCCTGGGTCAGGACTCAGTTGGTAGTGAAAGCTGATTGATAGTTTGGTAGCTTATCTCTTTCGCCACGTCACAACTTCCCTGGCGTCTATTTTTTGGGTAGGATCCAGAATAACACCTCTAACAGTGTTCATATCGAGCCAGTGCTCTCCTTTGAACAGAACCCATCTGCCAGGTCCACTTGTCAACTATTTAAAACAGCCTGAAAGTTTTCCCCAGAATTTGCAAATGATGGTTGCTGAGGAACTTGAGCATGTTCAGGTTTATTACATGGTCACCTAGGTCTAACAAGCCTCGTTCGTTTTGACTGATCTCATCTAACTCTCAGTTGCGAGTAAAACGATGCACAGAATGGTGTTCACACCCCTGCAATGAGGCTTAAGTATCTCATCAAAAGAACAAATTACATTGCCTAATCAAAATTTATTCCCAAGATAAAGTAATAACAATTCCAACACTTAAAAAAAAGGATCCAGTGACTTGCAGCACAGCTTCCTGTTCTCTTTGCCTGTTTGCAAAGCCATGGATTCGGCAGATATTTTATAAGCAACCTCCTCAACTTGTCCTGAAACTTTCAAAGATTGTGGGCGGAAGCGTCCAGTCTCATTGGTGGCGGGCAGAGTGCGGCGGGGGTAAACAATATGGCGAGAAGGCCAAAAATTGGTTTCACGCCATCGTTTGCTGTCGTCCGCTGCACCCGTCAAGGGCAGGCCGCAATTCCTGCCGCCCCACATCGGGAACCTAACTTCAATACTTTAGCCTCTCATCATAAGCCCTGCTCACCGGAATCACGCCCCCACCTCAAACATACCGCCCACGTTGGCGTGACATCAGAATGGCGGCTTCCTGACCTCCTTTAAAAGGCGTGCACCTGGCGAGCTGAACTTGGAGGGGAACTCGGAGGTGAGTGCACACAACCTCGCGCAACGCTGACAAGCATCGCTTGTAGGACATCAAGGAAGAGGTGCCGCGTAATCGTCGGGGGCACAGGCAAATCGCTTTTTCCCGGCTGGCTTTCAGTGCGGTGCCAGGGACAAGGGCTCCAGTACAGGTCAGGCTGGGGTGGGGGGAGGGTGTTGGGGGAAGCAAAGCATCACAGACTGAAGGAAGTACACAAGCACGTGCCAGGGATGTAGGGTGAGGGAAGCGGCCACTCACTTGGAAAGCGTGCCAAAAGTGAACATTCTCCCACAGCTCCGTTGACCCGCTTGGAGTTGGGTCTCTGAAGCTTTTCTGCCCAATGAAGCAATGCAAAAGCTTGAAAGTGCCAACAAATGCTCCAGAACTTTCCAGCCCTCGGGCGCAGAGTGCGTTTCAGAGGGCAGCAGAACAATTGGCCGACTGGGCAAGTTGTAGAATCAGAAACAGAAAATCCTGGAAAAACGTAGCTCTGAAGAAGAGTCATTCAGACTCGAAACATCAACTCTGTTTCTCTCTCCACAGATTCTGTCAGACCTGCTGAGATTTTCCAGCATTTTCTGTTTTTGTTTCAGGTGTCCAGCATCGGCAGTATTTTCCTTTCATCAAGTTGTAGATTCCCCTTGTGAAAGGCAGCCATGGCGCAGTCGCTGGGGGAGGTGGTCACAGCCCCTTACAATGTCTTTATTAAGGTTTGGACCAGAATCCATTATAGTTCAAGCTAACAGTGAGGCTTTGCAGTGCAGGTTAGGAGAATGCCTGCGCCTGAGCTGAGAGCACAGCATCCAGCCCAAAGGCCGAAGCTGCAGCCAATCGGTCCAGTGGAGTGGATTGGAGGTGGGTGGGGTTTCGGGTAGCCAATGAGCGCACTACACACTGGCCATCCAAGTGCTGGCCAACACTCTCCAGCGTGCGTGAAGGGGCCTTCAGGCTTAACCAAGAGAGGTTCTTGGGACACATATGCTAACCCATGCATCTCTCTCCTTGATGCTGCAGGAGGAGAACATCAGGATCATGGAGCCTGGTGATTTAAGGGAATACCTCATGGCTTACAGAGAGCACAGAGGAAGAAGAAGAGGAGAGCACCAGAGGCACCTAGTTTAGCAGATGAAGGGGCGGCAGGGCCTGTTGCACACGCAGCTGAAGATCCACAGAGAGCTGTCGCTCATAGGAACTTAGCTAGTCCCAGGGTCTATAGACAGCTCTTGTCATCCCTGCAGATGACTGAGAACCAGTGTCGCCGAAGACTGGGCGTGTCTAGGGAACTGGTCGGTCACATATGCCACCTACAGCAGGATTTGGCCCATGGGGACATGGAGGGCATCCACTGTCAGTGGCCATGAGATTGACTATGGCACTCAATTTTTATGCCAGTGGCTCTTTCCAGGGCTCCACAAGTGACCTGTGCAGGATCTCGCTACTCTCTGTGCACCAGTGTATCCAGAAGGTTATGGACACCATCTTGGGGAAGGCACAGAACTTTGTGCTATTCACCAGAGATCAGGAAAGCGAGGAAGCAAGAGTGCTGGTCTTTGCACAGATCTCTAGTTTTCTACAGGTGTAGGCTGCCATCGACTGCACTCGCATGACACTTTGATCTCCATGGCAACAAGCAGCCAATTATGTTAACCACAAGGGCTTCCACTCGCTGAATGTTCAGCTGGTGGATAACCACCACAAACACATCCTACAGGTCTGTGCACAACTCCCAGGGAGCACCCACAACTCCGACATCCTTAGCAGGTCTCAGATCCCTGACGTCTTCCAGGGTCCAGAGAAGCTGCAGGGTTGGCTCCTCGGGGACAAGGGCTACCCACAGAGGACGTGGCTGATGACACCCGTGCAGCGGCCTCAGACTGCAGCAGAGCCACGGTATAACGAGGCTTCGTGCTGCGACCCAGACTTTTGGTGGAGCAAATGATAGGCATTTTGGAAATGAGGTTCTGGTGCCTCGACAGGTTCAGTGTAGCGCTGCAGTACAGGCCCCAGAGGGTGTCGCTTATCATCATAGCTTGCTGTACATTACACAACCTGATGCTGCAACTGGGGGAGGACCTGGCTGAGTTCTCTGATGAGGAGGACGTTGAAGGGGATGATGATGATGAGGTCCTAGAAGGCGAGGATGCCGGCGATGAGGCCATCGCACTGGCCAGACAAGGCAGGCGCACTCGGGAGGCCTTCATAGCCACAAGACTCATGGAGGGTGATGATGACATGCAGTGAGGACATTGATCTTCACACGGTCTCTGTGAATGTCTGACTCCTGTCTGGCTGAGGGCAGTTCGCTTGCGCTCTGTGATCAGGGTCAAATCATGGAGATGCAGCAATGAAACTTTAAGTGCACCTGATCCTTTGTCAGCATCAGCACCTGACCCCTTCAGGAGTACAGCATTACCGGTCACAGATGCAAAAGAGATGGAGGGTCAGTTACACCTCAAAGGTGCTGAGAGCACACGAAGAGAATGATGGGAACCTGTGACATCTGCCCACGACATTCTGGCAGCAATGACAAGCACCATCGAGGTGCGGGCATCACTAACGTATCCAGCGAGTGTCAAGTCAGGCCATCAATTTATCTGAAGGTTACACACTGCACAGGGAAGAGGCCCTGGACTGAGACACCTGACTTTATTTTGTACAGGAACCAGGTTTCACATCTGAGTGACATGAACACTGTTCATCAGAACAAGGAGCCATAGGCAAAGAGACATTCTTGGGAGTTTATTGACATTAGTGAACATTATGTACAAGTGATTTACACCCATGCCCAGGCTGTGAAACTACAACTTCTTAACTTTCCTGGATGGCCCCAGGGTGTCGAGCTGCTGGTCCTCCTCCCGCATGGGTGCCCATGGCCCTCTGGCCCTTGAGGAGAAGGGGAAGCTGGAGTGAGAACGAGCTGCCTGCACCCCTCTCATGTTGACACTGTTGGAGGCCACCTATGGTGTCAGCGATGGAGTTCAGCACATGCAACAATGTAGGATCGATGTCCTGGACCAAGGTCTCCATGGCGGATGCCATCCTACCAGTGTTTACCTCAGTGCACTGGCATGCCGGCGCTATCACCTCAGAGTGAAGGCAGACGAACTCCTCGATCGCGCCTTGCAATCTGAGGGGGCAGTAGATATCCTTTCCTGATGTTCCTGAGTTTGTCTTTGCAGCTCCAGCAACTGAGGTATGACCGAGTCCAGAGACTCGTCATCTGACTTGAACTCAGTAGATTTCTGGTCTCCAGCAATCCTCCAACTGCAGGAAACCTGGGAAGTCCCTGCCGCTGCCTGCTGTGGATCAGACAGTGTGATTTGCTCACCAGATTGTGACCCTGAGGCTACTCTAGAACTAAGTCCCACCGAGGTGTGTGTCTCTGTGCTGCTGGAGGCTGTGGGTGAGCACCATGACGGGTCTTCAATTAGAGTGTCATCAGATTCTGAGGTGTCTTCGGGGCTTGAGTCGAGGACCTGGCTTGTGGACCCCCTCGGCTGCTTCCCTGATGTGCCTGCGAAAGCAAGGAGAGATAATTAGTGCAGGGCAGGGGACTGCGGAACAGGGGACCTCACTCACAGCATGGTTGTCTGATGGATGTTGCACTGCTGGATCCTCACTTGCTTTAGCACCACTGACCTCACCGTCAGCACAGGAATGGTCCAGATCATCTCCGGCCAGCTGAGTGACTCTATTTCCAAAGTCTGTGAGGACCTTGATATCGGGCACCCCTCCACCAGTCTGCGACCTCTCCCTCTCCCTTTTGTTGTGTGCCAGCTTGTCCTGCATGAATACAGATGGAGAGAGTGTAAGCAGGACGCCTGCCAAGCCAGATGATAAGGATGCCTGACTTTGTGGATGGTGAGTGGTGCCATGGACAGGATGAGAACGCGATCTGCAGGGCAGATGAAAGTGTGTGTGAGAGAGTGAATGGTGACGTCCCTTGGACTGGTACTGAGTGAGATCCCTGTGGATGTGTGATGGGTTTGTGAATGTGTGAGTTGAGAGTGATGAGAAGAGTGACTTACTCTGGCCGAACGGAGGAGATGATTCATCCTCTTTTGGCACTGGGTGGCTGTCCTCTATTGCAGGGCGTTGGCGCTGACCACCACTGCCACGACCTCCCATCCTCCCATGTTAGGTCGATTGCTTGCTTGCTGGTCTTTGCCCAGAGTGGGGATAGAGGATTTCACAGCAGGCCTCCGCTGCACCCAGTAGGCGTCGCTAAATTTGGGGGCAGCATGTTTCCTCCCTTTGGCAGCCATGGCTTTCTAGCAGCTTCTGACCCCTTAGAGAGTGCTAGCTGTGTGCAGGGCACCCTTTAAATATGGTGCCCGGATTATTGAAGGCTGAGGTGGCGGCGGGCTGAGCAAATCAGAAGCCGTCTTGCCAGTGATGCGCTGTGTTACCCATGCACGCATTATTAATGAGGTGGGACACGCTGGGAATGGGGCGATAAGGCACAAAAACCCGCCATTGCTGCCAGTGGGTAAAATAACCTTTTCCACGCCCTCTACCGCACGTAATGCAAATCTGGGATGATTCTGCCCTGCGTACATACAATCTCAGGCCTCTCTGTTCCTGCGACCCCTTTAAAATTATACTCCTGAGGGAATGCAATGCTTGTTCACTAGACTGGTTCCTAGGATGCAGGATTTGTCCTGTGAGGTGGCCTATATTCCCTGGAATTTAAACGAATGAGGCATGATCTAATTGAAACCCATACAATTCTAAAGTTTGGCCAATGTTGAGAAAATGCTTGCCCTGGCTGGAGAATCTGGAATACAGAGTCACTGTCTCAGAATACGCGGTCAGCCATTTTGGACTCAGAGGAGGAGAGATATCTTCCAGGTTGTGAATCTTTGGAACTCTTTACCCCATAGAGTTATACGTGCTCGGTCACGAAGTATTTTCAAGACTGAGATCAACATATTTTTTGGATACTAAGGGAACTAAGGGATATGGGAAAAGTGGAGTTGAGGTAAAAGATCAGGCATGATCTTACTGATTGGCAGAACTGGCTCAAAGAGCTAAATGTCCTACTCCTGTTCTTATTTCTTATGTTCTTATATATTTAGTTTATCTTGAATGTGCCTCTATTTACAAATAAAACCCCAACTTCCTCAAACTTTCTCCATGAAGCTATATCAGGACCCTGTGACTGCACTGATTCAAGTACTCAACATGACATCAATACCTTGAGCACAGTTTAAATTGACATCAATACCTCCAGCACAATTTAAATTGCCTTTGAAAACAGATATTTGAAATGGCACAGCATGGAGTGGCATCTGAGGCGGTAATGTCCAGTGCACAGCTGGTGTCTGATGCCAATTTTGTGCTTGCAATTCTTGAGGCTTATCAGACTAGCTTCCTCTAATAGCAGATGCAAGCTGTCCCCCTCCTGTTCCTCAGGATATAACATTTTATTTTTTGCCCTTCAAGCTATGTATGTAACACACACACCTCCACCCCCACCCCCCCACCCCACCAAACTCCGCTGAACAACCTATCTCTGCCATTCAGCCAAGATCAAGCAGTACAAATGCGGTGGTATATCCAGTTGTTGCAACTTTATACTTGGAGGCTAGCGTGAATTAGTGCAGAAGAAATGTATTAAAATAGTGCCCGGGATGAAGGAACTTCGGTTATATGGAGAGACTGGAGAAGCTGGGGTTGTTCTCCTTAGAGCAGAGAAGGGTAAGAGGACACCTTACACGTCAACACCTCTTTGTCCTTTTGTCCGTGACATCTTTTGGTAATCTCCACCTATCACTGGCCCTCTATCCAGCTCTACTTATCCCACCCCCCTACCCTTAAACCAACTTATATTTCACCTCTCTTCTATTTTTCCTTAGTTCTGTTGAAGAGTCATACAGACTCGAAATGTTAATTGTGTTCCTCACCGCAGATGTTGTCAGGCCTGCTGAGTTTTTCCAGGTATTTTCATTTTTGTTTTTGTTTGGGAAGGGTAAGAGGACGTTTGATTGAGGCCTTCAAAACTATGAATGGTTTCGGCAGAGTAAATAATGAGTAACTCTTTCTAGTGGCAGCAGGGAAATGAACCAGAGGACACAGATTTAAAGTGATTATCAAAGGAACCAGATGTGGCATGATGTAACTTTTTTATGCAACGCGTTGTTATGATCTGGAACATGCTGCCTGCAATGGTGGCATTAATAGTAATTCACAAAAGGGGATTGGATAAGTGCTTGAGGGAAAAGAATTTGTAGGGTTATGGGGAAAGAGCGAAGAATATGGACCAGTTAGATTGTTCTACCAAAAAAAATCAGGGCAGACACAATGCGATGAGTGGCCTCCTTCTATGCTGTTGCCTTCTATAATTCTGTGACA